>NW_005871090.1:6404759-6474742 GCF_000147115.1 Myotis lucifugus | reverse complement strand
TTGTTTTATTGATATTTTTCCCAGATTTGAAAACCCCAAAAGACTAAAAGAGGATTTATTAATAAAACCTCACGAAAAAAAAAAATGGTCCTTTTTAATTAGGAAAAAATCAGAGGATTAAAAGCTTCTACCAGAATCCAACCCCCCTTTCCCAATATCCTTTAAGAGATTTTTTTATTTTTTCCCCCCCCCCCCCCCCCCGCCCGCCTCCCTCCATCATTGCTGGTTCGGGATCTGTCACCCATTCACCCTTATAGGGAGGGGTAGATGAGATCAGGGGTCTGTACATTTTCTTAGCTCCAAACCTTTGGTTAGTTGAGATCTTAACTGAAGCCCAGGTTGGAGGGCGTGGAACACTGCCCCCACCTCAGCATTCCTCCCATCCAGGGCCCTCCTGTAGGGGCTGCAACAGAAGCCCAGTCTGCGGCCCTGTAGGAGCCCAGCTTGGCCTTGGCAGAGGCCTGGGATCCATGCTAATGGCAGGCAAGGCCTGCTCTGAGGTGTTGCTGGAACCTCCATCCATCATTTTGCCTGGAAAGGTCAGGACAACCTCCTTTCAAATGACCGGCTTCTACTGTGAATTCTATTTACAATTACTCTGGTAATTCCTGCAGGCAAAACGGCAACAAATAACAATCAAAAACCATAATGCTATTACTTCAGAGAAATAGGTTGGAGGTTCAAGAATAGGACTGCAGGTGTATTATATAAACAAAATTGCTGGACAAAGCTGCAGCCCCAGGAAATTTAAAGTAGTGGAGAGCACGCTCTCAATTTGTATCCTGCAGTGTGCAGTAGGAATGCAGCCTGAGCTTTTAGCTTGCTGTTCCTGGCTTTTGTCAACCGGCTTCATTCCCTGGCCATTTAGTATTAATACTCTATTATAGCGGAAGTGATAATGTCAGCATTGCTCTAGCAGCCACACAGAGGAGGCTTTCAGCATCCTGTGTTTGGATGCAGTAGACTTGGCTACTCCTAATTCAGGCCAACAAATCTGAGCTCTTTGTTCTGGCTATGATGCTCTTGAGCTTTTTTTAGTGTTTATCTTTCTGGGTTTCTCATGGCTAAGCCAGGGCCTGCCATGCAGCCTGACTTAACCACTCGTGAAATCCACAAGTGTGAAATATTAAATTCCTGTGGAACCAGATTGGACAACAGTGTACTGAACTTGGCTTTGCCTGTTGGTTGTTTGCGAGCAAAATTTAACCCATTTTCTGTCTTTTTTTTTTCCTACCCAGTAGTTATATAACCACTTGGGACAAGTGTCAGGTGGAAAGTGGCAGAGCTGCAACTTGAATCTAGGTCTACTTACCTCCAGACTCTTAGCCTCTTGTCCTCTTGTCTGCTGACACAGAGCTGCTGCCAGGCAGGCGGCTCTTCCATGTGCCCCAACCCCTCCTATAAATCCTGCTCAGCCTTCAGGGCCCCCTTTAACCCCTGCTCTGTCTTTTCCACAGTCCTGGTCCTGCAGGCTTTGAACAACTCCACTGGGTGTCATCCTAATTATAAACATTGGCAGTTACCTACTTATATCCGGCTCATTTTCCTTACGATCTCTGAGACTCTCAATATTGTTCCCTGGTTGCTGGCCCACCTACCTGGCCCCTAACATCACTCTCTTATGCTCATTCCCTTGCCCTTTGAAAATGCTGTGTGCTCTGCAAGGTGATGCTCAGTAAGTACTTGCTAATCAGTAGACAGATGAAAGGCTGAGTTAAGCAGGGCATTGCCTCCCATGGAACCCATGAGTGCTAACCCTGGTGACCCCACAGTCTAATTTCAGCAGTTCACAACGTGCCTTTCATGTTTAGGACAGAGCAGTCAAATTGCTGCTGGTGACATCGGAGAGCTGGCAGTGTCATGGTGTGCCAGCATCTGAAGCTAGAATCCATCATTTTTGGAGCTGAATGGATTTGGAGAGACTAATTTACTCTCTCATTTGATACCTAAAGACATTGAGACCCAGATTTCATTAACTTGCCCCAGTTCAGACTCCATGTGGGCCACAGCCCCTAGCTGGGTCTAGTGTTTTCTGGGACCAAGTGCACTGGCAGACTTGTTCCTCTCCAGTGGTTCTCAACCTTCCTAATGCCGCGACCCTTTAATATAGTTCCTCATGTTGTGGTGACCCCCAGCCATAAAATTATTTTCGTTGCTACTTCATAACTGTAATTTTGCTACTGTTATGAATCGTAATGTAAATATCTGATATGCTATATGTGTTTTCCGATGGTCGCGACCCACAGGTTGAGAACTGCTGCTAGCCCAAGCATGTCAAACTCGCGGCTGGCGGGCCGCATGCCTCACTTATGGCCGGCTGCAAGTTTGACATGCTTGCAATCATGGCCCTCGATACACATGTGCCTGGGTCAGTGGCAGAACAGCCTCACAGACACTTGACCTCATATTAGAGGCATCATGGCCAATAAATGTTTGATTCTACAGTTTACAGTTTATATGAGTTTCCTGAGATACTCAGCCTGCTTTCCTAGATCTCTCATCTTTTTGCCTTTTCCACACCCTCTGCCTAGGCAAAGTGGATTCCTGGTTTCCACAGCTTAGCTTTGGTGTTCATGTTGCTTTCTGTACCTGGACAACTCTCTGCCACTATCCCCAGAGATTCGAATTCCCACTGGTCTCTGAAGATTCAATTTAAACCTACCTTGACCATGAAGGTTCTTCAAGATTGGTGGTTTTAAAAAAACTCTTGAAAGTATAGATCTCTTTTCTCAAACAGAAATGTTAAGTGAGATCTCGATATATAGTAAACAACTGTTTTATTGAAGGCAGGGTAGGGGACTCAGAATCCTGCACATCTACCTCTGAGCATTTGCTTGGAGCACAGTGGGAATCTTTGCCCTTGATGGTAAAATGCTCCAGTTTTTGAATGTCCAAAGTACTTGTTCTGAACCCCTTTTGTGGCCCATTATCACCATATACTTTATCTTTTAGGTATGTGGCATGTTTTCTATTAGATGATAAAGCTGTTTGCACAGTCTTTTTGTCTGGATCCCCCATCGTTTCTAGAACAATGTCCCAATCAGTGACGATGCTCAGGAAATACTGTTAATGAATGAATTCATGTATCTTCCATCTCTGTAGGTTGGAACATGAAATCCAGCAGTTGAAGCAGAAGATCTATGAAGTCGATGGTGTTCAGAAAGGGCATTTTGGTACCTTGGAGGGAAAGGCTGCTTCTTCCAGCTTGTCATCCACCGCTGAAAAATCTCACCTGGTTCCTCTGATGGACGCCAGGTAATGGACATTAAACTGTCATCATTTCTGATGTGATTCAATGAGTCACTATCTCTCATATTGGCCAGTTTACATATGGAGGGCTCCTAGAAGGTGACAAGTAATTCATGACCCTAAGATGTACTTTGTCTCCATCAACTGCTCCCTGGGTTGAGTTATCATTTAAAGGGAACCAAAGACTTGAAAACTGGCCAGCTAAATCCAAGTAATGCTGGTGCAAGTAGTTTGTGTGAGAAGACAGAACTAAAAGGTCCTGGGAAACCAGCTCATCAAGAAGGTAGTGATGCAAGGCCAAGTTGAGAGGAACAAAGAAATAGCATTAATTGAATCGTACCAAGAAGAAGGACCTTATGCTGACCGTTAATTTATAGAAGTCATGATTACAAATAGATGAAGTCTGTTACCAATGCTGTACCAGTATATTCAGAATGATCATAAATAGCATACATATATACCTGATGGCTACTATAATGAAATGGCTTTCAACTTGGGTGGCATTGTCAGTTGCTCTGTGGCTTAGACTCTCAGATAAATTGACTCAATCATTCTTTAGCTATAAAGAACTTGATTATTTTTCTCATCCCATCTATGCCATGGGGACATTTCAAACTGGACAGTCCTGATTAGGAGATAAATATTTGGATATCAAAATGTACTCAGAATAGTATGAACTTCTGTGGCCCTTTAAAGTTAGGGCTGCATATTCCACTGGGATAATTTAAAAATTAAAAGTCTAGTGAGGCAATTCATTTGCAAGTGGCCTTGGCTCAGTTTCAGTTGCACATGATTTTATTTGCAATACTAAAAGGTAAATACTGCACTTTATTAGCCTAACTCCATTCTTTTGGCCTACCTTACCTATCACATTAATCTCTTTACCTAGCATTTCAGAAAATCATTTTGCTGTGGTCAGTTCTACAAAAAAATATTTATGGAACTACTCATGTGCTTAGAAAGGTGAAATCAGATGTTTTTTAATGTGGTAAGATAAAACCATGCCAAACTGTTCATTTAAACTAATCCACCTAATCAGTGTCTGCAGACCTGGGGAGGGAGAGCCTAGAGCAGAGTTAAGACTTCCATCTGAGCAGTCTGAACCACTAGAAGGATTTTAGATTGAAGTAAAAATCTGTAGTCTCCTTGGTTTTTCTGGGTTAATGGTTGTACTTCATACAATTTCACCTGCATTCTATGAGGTATGAACTATTCAGCTGACAAATGCCTCAAAAGTCAACTGTTTCTGGTTTCCTCTGTCTTGGTTCTGAGACAGGCATTTTGGAAGGTAGAAACCTTTAAAATGTGGTCTCTCCTGGCCAGATGTACATAACCCAGTTGGAGACAAAAGATAAATCAGGAACAATGCAAGACATTGTTTCATCGGAATAGTATATGTTCACTTCTTCTTCTTTTTTTTTTTACTTTTAATCCTCTTTAATGACTTTGTGATGTGAGTGATAACTATCACTGTTTTCTGTGAGGAAACCAGGGCTCAGTGCGTGAAGTGTTGGGTCTCAGAGTCAGTGACTCATGGTTGGAGGCTGGGAGCCTTCAGAAACAGGTGTCTGTGATTCTCCCCTAGCTTGTGGCAAGGGTTCTGAAGGAAATCCAGGGAGAGTTGGATGGGATCACTCAGTCGTCCTTCCAGACTCAAGCTTCTGTTATTCAGTCAGTTCTCTCTCATTTGGAGAGAACACAGATAATGAACACATGGCTCTAGATTTTTTAGAAAGTAGAAAAATGTTTAAGGTCCAGAGTTGTTATGTTTGGCATTTAAAATGAGAAAGTTTGCTCTGTCAGCATGGCTCAGTGGTTGAGCATTATATTAGAGATATAATATGGAAATGCTATGAGTTGCAGGCTCTGTCCCCAGCAGGTAGGGGGAGAGAAGGAGGAGGGCAATGCAGGAGACAGCCAATCAATGATTCTCTTCATATTGATGTTTCTATCTCTCCCTTTCCCTTCCTCTCTGAAATCAATAAAATATATATTAAAAAAATAAAATGGGAAAGTTCCCTGTTGTGAAGGGCATAGTAACAACAGTATCTCCAATGCTCTGTGTGGTTAGAAGTGTTCAAGTACCCCTGTCTCCCTGTTCCCAGGGTCAGTGCTTACATTGAAGAAGAAGTCCAAAGGCGTCTTCAGGATTTGCGTCGTGTGATTTGCAATGACAGCAGTGTATCTGCAGACATGACGAAGGTGAGCTGAGGGAACCATACTAACGCAGTCATGCGTTTTAAGACAAGCTTTCAATAAATTATTGATGATAGTGGTGGGATCTTTTGTTATTGTTTCTCAGTGAGAAAATTGAGATGCAAATGTTCTAGAAAAATTAAATATTGGGTGGAGCCTAATAGTTTACAAATAGTGTGAGTTCAAAAGTAAGTTTATTTATTGTAAAGTTTTGAATTTCTGGAGGAAATTCTTAAGTGAATATAAAGTTTCCTAAAATGTTTTATTTACTTTGTTTGATTTATAATAAGTCTATATGTAACATTTTTCTATTTTCTCCAGAAAAACTAACCAATTTCACCTGAAACTAATACAAAATAATATTGAATGTAAACTGTAATTGAAAAAATAAATAAATAAAAATAAATACAACCAATTTCTGTAAGTATTTAATTTGCTTGATGAATATTTCAGGTAGAAAAAAAATTACCTTTGAGAAAATACATATTTGCAACTTGATTTTTATCAAAATAAAAGCATTGCATTTCTATCTTGCAACTTTAAGAATTGCCCTAAGGAAAACCTTGCTTTTAATATTATTCTTAGACATTTAAGATTCTGAATAAATGGTTCAGTTCTCTTACAGGCAGATGGATCGATAGAGTCATGTTTACTGTGGAATATAAATTCTATAGAACAATTGTCATTGTTGAATGGCAGCTATGTTTCTTTAGAATTTTGCTCCCATAAATATTTCTAATCAAATCATTTTTTTTCTCCTCTATGAACACACTATAATTTAATTTAAAAGACTTTTTCTTTTCTTTTCAGAATAATGAGAAACTTCACAATGGTACCATTCAACGTAAGCTAAAATATGAGGTAGGTAATGATTTTTCAGATTGATAGGGTCGCCTTAAATTATGGCATGCTCATGTGATTAAATTTTCTTAATGTTTAGTTGCATAATTAGAACTTTGAAGTCCCAGTGAGATTAATGGCTAATAGGGAAGGCAAGCTATTCTTCCCTAAATTAAATGGGCTCCTGCAGATTCAAAACTGCTTTGACTTTGTTTGAGTGGCATGTAGCGGTGGTGGAGGCGCTTTGCCTAGTTTTTCATTGGCAACAGTATCCTTTCTCTTGGTTTGCATTTGAAAGGCAGACTTATATAACCAGAATTATATATGGTGTTTAGAAATGAAACTGAGTACTTCTCAATATTTTAAAATCCTGCTTACTTTATAGACTGAGTTGGCAGTAGTACAAAGGAAATAACTCTTTGTTGATGAGCTCATTTCACTATTGGATTGTCAAACTCAGGTTTATTGGGCATACAATTTCTAAGGGCTTACTTGTATTTTTCTCCACGGAGGGTCTTGTCCTTCCCATACATTCCTAACACACACACACACACACACACACACACACACACACACACACAGAGAAAACAACTGGTAGGTGATACAAATCTTACAGATGGTGTTTCTAAATTACTGAACAGAGTGAGAGGTGGAAGCATGAGTGTTCCACAGTAGGCTTAACTGACTTTGGCCACTGCCATGTTCTCCTTCCAATCATCCAGTAATGGCATTATCTTCCTCTGGACATCCGTCTCTTCAGCCGATAACCTGGCGAAGAGCAGGCTGTTGCCTTTCATTTCTTTGTATCCATAGTGGCTGGCCTTTGACAGGGCTGGTTTGTAAATATGGTAATAGCAATCTAACCAGGTAGATGAAATTAAGGAATCTTATCAAATGAACCAAGAGACAAGAGAAGTAGGATTCAGGTTCGAATACCTGTCAATTTCTTTTGGCCTTGCTGTCATATTTTCATTAAGTATGCCCTGATTACTTTTACATTTTGAACATATGGTGATGGGCTCATTTGTACAACTGAATTTGACCTTTTGAAAACTGACCCAAATGACTTAGGATTTATTTTAGAGTGAATGAAATATTAGACCAGGAAATGGATACTGTAGATCAATTCCATACAAGGTACTTCTATAAAATTACTCAGCAATTTATTAGAGAAATAATATGGAAATTGATGTTCTATATGTGAATCCAATCATATATTTTCAAATCATGCCTCAATCAATATGAATGGCTTAGGCTTTTGATTTAACCTCTGAATCAATCCACACAATGAAACCAATGACTGCAAGAATCTTCATGTGCAAAAGAATCACGAAGGCTGCTACCACATCCCCATTTCAACTGTTTTTGACATCTTGAACAGAAAGGGTGTCTTGCCCCGCTGCTGCCCAAAGATGTCACTGACCCTTCCACCAGAGAGGAGAGGAGGGAGGTGGATCAGAACAACCACCAGAGTGATCCCATGACTTGGAGCATCTCAGACTCTACAATTTTCTCTTCAGCATCAGGAGAGAGAGTCCACCACCCAAAGGATCAGCCCTCAGCACCTGAGGTGCTGCAGAACAGTGATTGCAGATATAGTTGTCCTGAGCACATAGGTGACTGTCAAACAAAAGGTTTCAGTCTATCTAAAATCTCTCTTCTTGATGAAAACAACACCAGCAATGCAGAACATTTTCAGGTTAAATCAGGAAATTTCAGTGAGCTGATGACTCATAAAGATGAACACAGCTTGGAAATTGAATCCAGCTGGACTCTGCTGCAACATACATGCCGAGAAGTGTCTATAAATAGTGGGAACAAACAGACCAGGCAAAGCAAGTTACTCTATTGTGTCTTCTCTGGAAGTGTTTCTAGTGAGGAGAGTGTATCTGCCGGCATTTTTCAGAGTTCACCAGCCTCGAAGTTGTGTACTGAGCAGCACACTGAGGAAGAGTTAGCTTCTAAAAAAGTTAGCCCTCCAGAGTCATCGATAAATATCAGGACAGAAGGGAATGGTGGATTAGGATATTTTTACCACAGGTTCTCCAATCTTTATAAAGGTACGAGCAGTCACCTGCTACAGGCTGGCACAAAGGTTATCAGCCAAGCCAGGCACGTGGGGAGCCTGTGGGACCCCAGTGGACTCACCTCCCAAGTAACAACATTCATCGGAAGACTGCCCTTGGTGAAGAACTTACCCAGGCACCTGCCCTTGACGTCACACTGGGTATCATCAGAATCTCATTCTCTTCCTACAGAAGATCAGGTTGGTAGCCCCAGTGAGGAGGCAGGGGCCGTCAGGCCAGCAGGGAGCGTGGGGCCTTACAGAGTGCCAGGCCTCACAGCCGCAGAGGTACCAGGTTCCTCTCCAAGCTCAGTTGTCCGCCTGGAATCTGAAGAAGCTGGAAGGATCTCTGCATTTAAGCAGACCCTTGTGCAATTCCCAGATCCAATGCTGAAACTTCAAGAGTGCCCTTTAAAAGACTTTCTCCAGCATGTGGCTTGTTTCCTACCGGGACTTCTGGTCGACATGCATGAGGTCAGAGGCATTTACTGGCTTGCTGTTGCTAACTGCACAGAACCTGACCCCCAGCCAGCGTGTTTGCTCCTGCTTCCTTCAACTTTATATGCTTTAGTCCTGTCAGACACCCACCTGGGCTCCATGGGCATTTTTCATGCTCTGTCTCTCTCAGGACTACGGGAGATTCAAATCGGCTTTGGTGGGCAGAGCATTCGATTCCTGGGCTCTGCAGAGAGTCTCCTGCTCACTGTATTTAGTTACAACAAAAACCTCTGTCAACAAATATGCCGTGACCTTCTGTGTGTCCTGATGCCCGAGTCTGATGCCACTGCCTACTCAAGTCACCCTTTGCTCCAGCAAGATCTGGTCCAGCTTTCTCTTGATTGGAAAGCAGAAATCCCTGATTTAGTTTTGTCAAACGGAGTTTGGTTGTCATCCAAATTCCAGAATACCATGGTTGACATGATTTACTTTCTCCATGGAAATATGGAAGTCAACATCCCCTCTCTGGCAGAGGTTCAGCTACTGCTCTACACAACAGTCAGAGTTGAAGATGATTCTGGCCAAGATGAGTGTCAGTCCCTGGTCCTTCTGAACACCCACATCGCCCTTGTGAAGGAAGATCGAGTTTTCTATCCACACGTTCGCTCTCTAAACACACCTCCTCCACGAACACAATTTGATGTCACCAGATTTCGTGCTTTAAGTGAATTCAGGTGCATCGTTGTTCCAGAGAAGAGACCATTACCAGCAGTCCAACTTGTCTTCTTTCATAAACTAAAACTTCCATCAGATTCAAGAAAGAGTCTGTCTGAGCACCCAGGATGCTCCCAAGACACCCAAAATGTCCCGCTGCTCACCAGCCCATTTTGTCTTCAGGGCAGTCGGCATGTGGCCCCTGAGGTCTGGGATCTGACCCTCAACTCTCAGGATGAGGCTCTGTGGCTGATCTCACATTTGACAAGGCTCTAGGGAGGAGGACTTGTGAACATACTCTGCATATTCTTTGAAATCTATAAAGAACACAATTAAAGCAGTCAGGGACTATGAAGGTCTCAGTAGCTAACTGATTTAAAACTGGAAAAATGCAGACCTCTAAATGAAAGATGCAAACATATTAAATATCTGCAATAAAATAAAAATAGGTCTTAGCATACTAATAAAATATCCTTATCACCTCCTTGCTTCATTTTCTTGAACCTGTAAATGTGGGTCTGCCTCATTATTTGTGAGGTGATTAAAGCATTTCAGATTGTGTTTGGCTTAATGTCAAGTTATAGTATGGTGGTGTGGAGTGGGTCTTTGGTTGCTGGATTCTGTCAGACTAATTTGCGCTGCCTGAAAAAGTGCCCAATTTGCGAGTGGCTTTCATGGACATCCTCTGTTTTAGCTGTGATTAGGACAGCTCTGTAACAGAGCACATTGGTCATACATCAAGCTTTCCGAAGGACCCAGAGATTTCAAATGCCCTCCGCTCACGGTAATAGGTAGAATGAAGATGCTACATGCGCCCTGCAGTATCTTCACTCAGTTATTTCCTTTTTCTCCTTTCAGTTTTTGTGACTATTCCTTTCCAACCTTCGGGGTTTCAGCTCCTTACCTGTTGGTTTATCTTTGATTACCTCCCCTTTATGCAACATGCCCCCATGTACCAATCCTTTCTCTGAGCCCTTGTATTTCTAGAATGGCTCTCATCTCTATGTCTTTTCCTAAGAGCTTCTTTATGACATCTTATCAGATATAGAGTCACCTCAGAAGGCATTCAACACTTCTCCCTGGCTGTCCTCCCTCTTGCGTCTCATCTAACCCATCATTCATGACCTCTGACCAAGTGTTGTGCTGACCCGAGCCAGTTGGTTTGCTGGCCTCCCTTCTGGCCTGAATTCATGCCCAAGTCGGCCTTAGATAGGTCTCTCTCCTCACGAAGTTGTCAGTTGTCCTCCTCCTCTGTAGAGGCTTAAAACTAGCCTCTTCAGAATTCTCCTCTCTGAGGAAGAATTTCAATAAGGAATCAGGTTGCATGTTTTGTGTCTATTTTTTATGTCATCTGACCCTGGGTTACTTTTTATGTCATCTGACCCTGGGTTACTCTGCCAGTGTGCTTCTCTTTCTCAGGTATGTATGTTCTACTAAATTACTGAGTCTTAGAAAGAAGGAGGTTGATGTCTTAATTGCTCCATCCACTCTGATTCCCCTTCCAGCAAGGATCATGCCACGCTGATGTAGCTACTCATCGAATGATGTATGTAGTTGAGCAAGTCAGCTATTCCGTTAAGTCATTCATTTCACCCCTGGCATGGTGGGTTATTTTCTGTTCTGGTCAGACCTTTGGATAATGGTCAATGATAATATTGTAGCATACTCCCTCTTCATTTCTCTTCCTAATTGAACATGGGGACAGTGTCAAAGCTTCACCCATCCAGAAACTTACATCTCCCTTTGGTGAAGAAATGTAGAGCCTCCCTCTTTGCAGCATCAGAGCTAACAACAAGCTACTTGTCTACATTTTCCTTATTAATTTTCCTCTACCCAGGTTTGGGGGAAGTGAACAGGAAAAGGCAAGAAACTGGAGAGTGTATGAGGATCCACACACTGGTGGCTACAGCCCTGTTTGCAGTGGCCAAGTGGAGGCTTTTTGAGACAATAGAATTCAATTGTTTTTAGGTAAAGCCTGTTTTTGTCACACCCACAACTCCCCACCACCACACACAAGACACTTGTACACACCCTATTGCCATATACATGAAGGCTTTTGAATCTGTGACGAGCAAGCACATCATGAAAATTAGTTTGTCACATTCTTGACTGGTAGATCTTCTACCATGGAAAGTATCAAAAATAAACCATGATAGAGGAATCTAACATGACGGCAGTCAGTACCAGAGTGAGGGTTAGAGTGTGAGTGGATGAGCATGTGTGAGGGAGACTATGTGTGCTTGTGAGTGTGGTGGGCATCTGTCTGGTGGTGGGGGAACTTGGGGCAGTCAGTTTGTGTGCTCTTGGCTGGGGAGCCATTGGCTGCTGCTGTGTGCTGCTCAGCCGGGTACTTCTCCTGCTTGAGATTGAATAATGAGCCATTTTGGATAATGAGCCTGGAGATCCTCCCTGAGGACCCTGAATATCCTCCTTGGGAAGAAGTTGGGGGAGTGACCCATGATCCAGTGCACTTAGATCACTGTCCAGTACACCCAGCCCCACCACTGCAACCAGGCACTCCCTGCTCTGCCACTGCTACATGGAATCCCCAGACACTGGGACCCACCACTGGAGAATCATGAGGAAAGGATCTAAATGAAATGGTGGCAAGGAGTTTTTCAGATATAGAGTTCAAAGTAATGTTTACTAGTATAAGTATCCTCAAACAACTTACTGATAATTATAAGCATCTTAATGAGCACTACAAGGAACTTAGTGGGAACTATATCAGCATGAAACTGGGGTGATGAGGGTGTTAGGGGAGGAGGCGGAGTACGGGAGCAGGCTGGAAGAGGTTAATGGGGGGAAAAGGAGGACCTATGTAATACTTTCAATAATAAAGATTAAAAGGAAAAAAATGGTTTAAAAGTTTAGAAACCATGACTAAGAACCAATCAGAATTGAAAAATGGCAGCTAAATTAAAGAATACCCAGGAAGGAATCAACAGTAGATGAGAAAAATCTGAGGACTGAATCAACAAATTAGAATACAAGATAGAAAAGAAACATCCAGTTAGAGCAGCAATTAGGAAGAAGTATAAAGCATGAGGATGGTTTAAGGGAGCTTTAGGACAACATGAAATGTAAGAACATCCACATTATAGGATAACCAGAAGGAGAAGAACCTGAGCAAGTAATAGAGAACTGTTTGAAGAAATAATAACAGAAAACTCTCCTAACCTAGTGAAGGAAAAAGTCACACAAGTTCAGGAAACACAGGGAGTCCCAATCAAGATGAACCCCAAAGACCTGTATCTAGACACATCATAATTAAAATGGTAAATATTAAAGACGAAGAAAGAATCTTAAAGGCAACAAGAGAGAGGCAGAAAGTTACCTACAAGGGAGCTCCCATTAGACTATCAGCTGATTTTTTTAGTAAAAACACTTCAAGCCAGAAGGCAGTGGCATGAAGTATGCAAAGTAATGAAAAGGAACGTAATGAATCCAAGACTACTCTATCCAGCAAGGCTATCTTTTAAAATTGCAGATGAAATAAAGAGCTTCCTATACCAAAAGAAAAAAAAATGCTAAAGGAGTACATTACCACCAAACAGGCATTGCAAAAAACTACTAAAGGGACTAGGTTAAGAAGAAGAAAATAAGAGAGAGAGACGAACAAAGGTATAAAGAAAAAAAAATGGTAACAAGTAAGTACCTATCAATAATAACCTTAAATGTAAATAGACTTAATGCTCCAAATATATATATTCTACCAGAGAGTCACATTAGAACAAAAGATACACACAGACTAAAAATGAAGGGATGGAAAAAAATATTCCATGCAAATGGAAATGATAAAATGGTAATACTCAATTGGTATTGCTCAGTGGTTGAGCATTAATCTATCAACCAGGATGTCATGGTTCAATTCCTGGTCAGGGTAAAGCCTGTGTTGTGGGCACAATACCCAGTAGGGGATGTGTATGAGGCAGCCAGTCAATGATTCTCATCATTGATGTTCCTATCACTCCCTTCCTCTCTCTGATATCAATAAAAACATATTTTAAAAATAATAAAGAAAAAACTGAAGTAGCAATATGAATATCTGACAAAATAGACTTAAAAATAAAAGCCAAAACAAGATGCAAAATAAGCCTTAACAAATTCAGGGAAAGTTAAATCATGTCAAGCATCCTCTTAGATCACAATGGCATGAAAATAGAAATCAACTACAATTAAAAAACAAACAAATTTGCCCTAGTTAGCATTGCTCAGTGGTTAGAGCATTGTCCTGTGCACCAAAGGGTTTTATGGTCAATTCCCAAGCACATACCTGGATTGTAGGTCCGATGCTCCCGGTCAGGGTGTGTGCAGGAGGCAACCAATCAATGTGTCTCTCTCCCATGGATGTTTCTTTTTACCCTCCCTCTCTCTCCCCCTACCCCTTCCTTCCACTCTCTAACATTAGTGGGAAAAATATCCTCACTCCTCAGGTGAGGATTAAAAAATAATAATAAAGAAGAAAAAAGCCTCAAAAACAAAAACAAATGGAGGCTAAATAGCATGTTATTAAACAACGAATTGGATTACCAATGAGATCAATGAAAAAATAAAAAACTTCTTGAAAACAAATGAAAATGATCTCACAACAACTCAAAATATATGGAACACAGTGAAATCAATCCTGAAAGGGAAGTTCATAGCATTACAGGCCTACCTCAAGAAACATGAGAAAACTCAAATAAAATAGCTAACCCTACAACTAAAAGAATTAGAAAGAGAACAACAAGAAATTCCCAGAATGAGTAGAAGGAAGGAAATAATAAAGGTGAGAGCAGAAATAAATGACATAGAGACTAGAAAAACAACAACAAGATAAATGAAACCAAGAGCTGGTTCTTTGAAAAGATAAACAAAATTGATGAACCCCTAGCCAGACTCATCAAGAAACAAAGAGCACCCAAATAAATCAGAAATGAAAGAAGTGAAGTAACAACTGATACCACAGAAATTCAAAGGATTGTAACAAAATACTATGAACAACTATATGCCAACAAGCTGGAGAAAATAGACAAATTCCTAGAAAAATATAATCTTCCAAAAGTCAATCAGGAAGAATCAGATAAACTTAATAGGTTGATAACAACTAATGAAATTGAAATTGTAATAATAATAAAAAACTCCCAGCAAACAGAAGTCCTGGACCAGATGGCTTCATGGGGGAGTTTTACCAAACGTTCAAAGAAGAACTAACACCTATCCTCCTAAATCTATTCCAAAAAATCCAAGAGGAAGGAAGACTTCCAAGTTCTTTTTATGAGGTCAGCATTATACTAATTCCAAAACCAGATAAAGACACTACAAAGAGAATTACAGGCCAATATCCCGATGAATATAGGTGCTAAAACCCTCAAGAAAATATTAGCAATTTGGATTCAGCAATACATTAAAAAGAGTATAAAGTGGGACTTATTCCAGGGATGCAAGGCTGGTACAGTATTCACAAATCGATAACTGTGATACATCATATAAACAAAATGAAGAACAAAAATCACATGATCATATCAATAGACATAGAAAAAACATTCTACAAAAATCTAACACCCTTTTTTATATAAAAACTCAGAATTGTGGGAATAGAGGGACTATACCTCAACATAATAAAGACCATATATGACACACCTTCAGCCAACATCATACTCAATGGGCAAAAACTAAAAGCCTTTCCCTTAAGAAGAGGAATTAGACAGGAATGTCTGCTTTCATCACTCTTATTCAACATAGTACTGGAAGTCTTAGCTACAGCAATCAGACAGGAAGAAAAAAATCAAAGGCATTCAAATTGGAAAAGAGGAAGTGAAACTGTCATTACTCGCAGATGACATGATAATTGTACTTAGAAAACCCTAAATACTCCACCAAAAAAACAACTAGATTTAATAAATGAATTCAGCACAGTAGCAGGATACAAAATTAACACCCCGAAATCAATATACCAGTAATGATCTCTGAGAAAGAGAAACTTAAAAAAAAATTCCATTTACCATTGCAACAGGAAAAATAAGATACCTTGGAATAAGCTTAACCAAGGAGATAAAAGACGTGTATTCTGAAAACTGCAGTATACTGAAAAAGGAAATAGAGGACGATATAAAGGAAGAATATACCATGTTCATGGAGCTGAAGAATTAACATCATTAAAGTGTCCCTACTACCCAAAGCAATCTGTAGATTCAATGCAATCCCTATTAAAATACCAATGGAATATTTCACAGGTCTAGAACAAACACTCTAAAAATTTATATGGAACAAAAAAAGACCCCAAATAGCTGCAGCAATATTAAGAAAGAAGAATACAGCTGGAAGGATTACAATACCAGATATCAAGTTATACTACAAAGCCACTGTAGTCAAAATAGCCTAGTACTGGCACAAGAACAGGCATACAGGTCAATGGAACAGAACAGAAACCCTAGAAATTGACCCACATCATTATGGTCAATTAATATTTGACAAAGGAGGAAAGAACATACAGTGGAGTAAAAGACAGATTTATTCAATAAATGGTGTTGGAAAAATTGGACAGGTACATGTAAAAAAATGAAAGGAGTTCAACAACTTACGTAATGCACAAGAATTAACTCAAATTAGATAAAAGACTGAAATTAAGTCATGAAACCATAAAAAAAATCCTAGAAGAAAACATAGACAGCAAAGTCTCAGACAACTCACATAGTAGAATTTTCAGATACATCTCCTAAGGCAAGAAAAACAAAGGAAAAAATAAACAAATTAGACTACATCAAACTAAAAAGCTCTGCACAGCAAAAGAAACTGCCATCAAAATGTAAAGGGAGAACATATTTGTCATTGACACATCTGATAAGTGGTTAACTTCCAAAATATATAAAGAACTCATACAAAAGTAAGCTTAACAAAAGTAAGACAAATAACCCAATTAAAAAATGGGCAAAGGACCTAAATAGGCACTTCTCCAAAGAGACCATACAGATGGCCAATAGACATGAAAAAAATGCTCAACATTACTAATCATCTGAGAGATGCAAATTAAAACTACAATGAGGTATTATCTCACACCTCACAGAATGGCTACTATCAACAAACAGGTGTTAGCAAGGATGTGGAGAAAAGGGAACCCTAGTACACTCCTGGTGGGAATACAGATTGTGTAGCCACTATGGAAAATAGTATGGAATTTTCTCAAAAAATAAAAAAGCAACTATCATTTGACCTAGTGATCCACTTCTAGGAATATATCCTAGGAAGCCTGAAACACCAATCAGAATATATGCACTCCTCTGTTTTTAGCAGTGTTATTTATTATAGCTAAGATCTGGAAACAGCCCAAATGCCCATCAGTAGATTAGTGGATAAAAAAGCCATGGTACATTTACACAATGGAATACCATACAGCAATAAAAAAAATGATTTCTTACCCTTTGTGACACCATGGATGGACCTGGAGAGTATTATGCTGAGTAAAATAAACATCAGCTAAAAACAAATATCACATGATCTCACTTGTAGGTAGAATCTAAAGAAGACAATAAAGTGACCAATAAAATAGATCCAGAGACATGGAAGTATGGGACAAAATGATATATCTAAGAGGGGAGTTGGGGGCGGGGGGAGATTGTAAGACATTAACCAAAGAAGGGGAGATGCTGGGAAGAGGGGAGTATTAGGAGGGGAAAAATTGGGGCTCATCTGCAATACTGTTAACAGTAACATAAAATTTATAAAACATGATAGTCTTCTAATATCTTAATAGTATATATCCCAATTTATTTTCTTATTTTTACTTTTTTCAGCTAATATATTTTTCACTACCTTTTTAAAAAATTGTCCATTGAGTATTTTCTCTTCATGATCACAAAGAGCAGAAAGAGTAGAATTTAAGATTCCAGCATAGGGATGCTATGGTTGGGAAGGAAATAATACATAGGTAGTACAAAATTTTAACAAGGAGTGATAAATATTAACCAGGCTTCATAAGTTAAAAAACATAATTCTATTGTGTAATAAATTATGTTTTTTTAATATTATCCATACATGGAGCATGCAGCAAATATAAGCATTGCATAAAAATTATCTTACTCATTATAACTTCCCAGTCTGCTTTATGATCTAAGTAGGTCACAATGAGGATTACATTTGGAGCTCACCACATAAAAGAAGTAACCTCCCGCATTCAAATTTCACATGTCACTTCTCTCACCTAAGCACACTTTTTACTTTGAGTTCAAATATGATTTTCGATATGAAAATTTGATTTACTGTCCATGGAGTAAGTGGTAAGGTGGTCATACTTCCTGTAGCAGCCAGGGGAGTAGTGTCTGTGCCATTAGCTACTGTTGCTTCCATCCTAGCAGCCCCTTTTGGCTCCACTGGTTCATTTCTCAGGAGTTCTGAGTCCGTGGCACTACTAGTGGAGCAGGTATGAGAGTCTCAGCATCCAGCTTAATGTGACATCTCAATTGTAATGAGTTCCTGCATCAGGAAAGAAAAAAGGTTCATACATACTTTATGTGGCATTTTGCATTGTTATAATATAGGCATAAACATTTACATTGTGGCTTATTAATGCATCCTACATAAAACCCCTTTGAATACTTTTGAAACAAGTGATTTCATCTGAATTTGATTAAAATCCATTTTGCTCACAACTCCTTGTTTTGCAAGCTTGTGGTGAATGGATGAATTTATTTAGGCTTTGTTGAAAAACATTTCAAACAGTTTGTCTCCCTTTCATTACTTAAAACAATGTATGTGCATCCTTTGAAGAGAATACTTATGCCTTCCAGCATAATTATGATAATTTTTTTTACATTCTTTTTCCTACATGATGTAATGTTTTGAATGATAAATAGATTACAGCACTTTTATTAATGCTTCTTTGATGGTCAAGCAGTCTCACTGGCAGACCAATTTTTAACCTTTTAATTTTAATGTATTTATAGAGCCTCCATATGCATCTTGCACAATTCTTCATCATTCTTAAAAATATATTTCAGCTATTGCCAAATAACAGATAGCCCCCAAAATTGTAGTGACATACAAAAAAGCCCTTTTATTTCTCACAGTTGGTTCACAAATAGGTTGAGGTGGCTCTTTTGTAAGCTACAAGTCATCTGTAGTCAGCTAAAGTTGGTCTACTCCACGCTCTCATTGTCGGGTCTATGTTGAAGGGGCAGTGGCCATCATGATGATGACAGAAGCAGAAAAGGGCAACCATGCCTCATGTCTTCTAATGTTACATTGGCTAACACAAGTCACATGACTTGAGTCCAGCGTCAAGGAGAAGGCAATACACTCCATCCACCAAGTAACTATGACGTGACGAAGGCTATATATACTACTACCACAAGAGAGAGAAGCATTAGGACCAATAATTCAGTCGACCACATACATATTACGTCAAGGTTCCCTTATTGAAGATAAAGTTCAGATAAAACTTTGGGACTTTTTCCTAACGGAAAATAGTCAGTCATAGTGAGAACATATTCTACAGGACATTTCAAGTTACTTAGTTCAACTTGCTTTCCAATTCAGTCTTTACTTGACATGGCCATGGTTGAGCTAATCACTGCCTACCTCTGAAGCAGTTTATTCTTTGGGAACTGCTCTCATTGTTGGACCATTCATTCCATAATCCTCCTTATTGTGATCTCCATCTTCAGAATCTGTCTGTCCATGGCACTCATCTATAGCAGAGCAGAACAAGTCTATTCCACAATCTGTGTTATATCACAGCCCATCAAAGAGCACAGTTATCTTAGCTCCTAAAATTCTTTACCTCCAATGCCCCTCAGTCCCTCTCCTGTTTCTTGCACAACAGTTTCCAAACCACCACCATCCAATCTCTTGTTCCTTGCACCCTGGTAATTTTGTAAAGCCTTTATAAGAAATGGAACTGAAAAATCCAGTGGATGGGAAGGAAAGTGATTCATTGTAAACCATTCCTCTTGCCTTTTTAACATCTGGTTAAAATATTTTGTTGCTGAAGATGCAGTGGATTATAAAGATAATAATCCCAAGCATCCTTTGTATTGTGGTTTACAATGTACAGTTCTGTCTCATGTATTGTTCCTGGGAGCCCATGGTTATTCTCCTGGGATGGAGGAATTGTCATCATCGATCTCCATTTCATGTTTAGGAATTTAACTCAGGAAGGATCACTTGATTGAGAATGAGAACTCAGACCCAGACCTTCTCCAGAATATATACATTCTTTCCGCAATGCCAGAGTCAACCTTCTAGTCATGGTTATTCTTGACATTGGGTAAATTTTAAAATTGATTTTTTAAAATAAAAGTGACTGTAGTAGGGATGAGTATTTGGAAGAATTGTTAAGTTGATTCTTTCTGACTTGAAAGTTTTTTTCTTGGAATTTCTAGACATTAAAGATTATTCTTTTTATGAGTTTGGGGGGCTTTTGTTTGTTTTTCCAAGAATTGCCTTACAAGTTTATATTTCCATTCTTTCCTTGCATGGATCTGTCTTTTTCTTTTTTCTTCCTCTCTTTGCATTTTTAAATCATATGGAAGAAAAATATGGATACAGTTATAGTGTGACTATAGTATTGATAATCTTGTATAGTCAGTGTTGTTTCTAAACTAGAAGGTTAAAGAGTACAGTATGCTCTTCAGAAACCTGATTAAGAGAATCCCCACTCCCCACTTTCATTTCTTCTGGACCTTAAACTTCAGCCCAGTTTGAATCAAAACAAGGTATCAGCAAAATCCAGTGAATGAAAATGAGTGGTTCTTTTCATGGTTAATGAAAGACATTGTAAAACTTGACTTTCCCTCCTAGGGGTTCTAAACTATCTATAATCGTGTTTGGTAATGGAACCACTTAGCAATTGTCACCATGTTCTCAGTCATTCCAGACCCATTATTTAATTATATTTTAAATCACCCATTTAATGATGAGTTCTCTGGGAACAATGACCATCAAAGGTACAAACTAGTCTTTGGTGATCTAGAGAAAGATGGCAACATTTTTAATAATTTCCAATGGAAACATTCATCAGATAGCCAGTATTTCTAAGTCCTGAAACAGTGTTGATCACCTCAGGTCTATATGGATGGACTAATCTATTGTGGTAAGTGTCATGGATTAGAAATGTTAGCCAAACCTTTTAGATTTACCCAAAGCCACTAGGATAAATAAGATATTCCACAGGCATCTGTCTAGCATGGTATCATTTTCTGAGAAATTTATCCTTAAAGATGTATATCAGAATTAAAGAAATACTCCTTATTTGAAAACCCTTACTTCTATTTCGGGATGTGAGTATTCTAAACTCACTTTAAAATAAGATAAGGTTGGCACCACTCCCTCATGCCAGCCTGCTGTCCTCCCTTGGACAGGATTGGTCAGGGTGTACCCATTTCACGTCTTAGCAAAATCCAATTCATTCTGTGTACTAAGCCTTCACAACAGCCTGGTGTTCACACCAGGTTCCTTCATGGCCTAGGCAGGCTTCACCTGCTGGAGAGAAGTATGAACATGTCTTGCTTGACTCTTTATCATATTCATAATTTGCACCACACAAATTGCCTTTATTTCCTGTTTCTTGTAATGTGGCTTATATTTGAGAATGTAACAGATCCTTGCCTTCTCTGCCCCAGACTGTTTTCAAGGTGTTGGAGCATAGTAGGTGCTTGATACATAGTAGTTCTAATTAGAACTATTACTATGGTGTGTATGGTTGAATATATGAGGGATTAAAATAAAGAAGGGAGAATTAATAGTTTTGTTAAATCTGAAAAACAACAACTGTGTTTTATAAGTAAGCTTGGCTATTTGCCTCTAGGATATCAGACATCAGAACTTAGATCTGACCTTGACATAGTCAAAGCATATACTGAATTCGGCCATCTGGTGCATCATTAGAGGGCTTAGGGAGCAATGCTGATGACTCCCTGGAGAACTGGTCCCTTCCATGCCCTCTGCACTGCTGACAGTGGATGTCGAAGCCACTTCCTATTAATTTCCTTAATCTTCCCCTTTTGAAGGAGACAGCCTGAGAAGGAAGAAAAGATTCTAATCTGAATATTACAAGGTAGCCTGTGGTCTGTCTGCTTCTTTCCTCTGAGGACCCGACTATAATGTTTCCCCAACAACTGGAAAAAAAATAACATATTTGTTGATACAGAACATTATTTCATTGAAAGCTTCTGAAAAATATTTCTTTGTATCTTAAAAGACAATATTTCTAATGTATAGCAATGTAACCCCGGTTACTAATTATGTGCTTCTCCTTGACCCTTCTCTTCTAAATAGCTCCACAGTTCATTAAAAACCCTTGAAGTGTCCTACGGAGTTACCCCTGCCAGATCTGCTGTAAGACGTGTTTCTGAACACTGCCTTTCATGTCCCTTTGCCTCCTTCTGCGATGTGTCACCAGCTCCCCTTCCAAGTCCAAGAATCTTCTTTGCTACATGTAGAGAAACTGTGACTGATTCCAAAATAAATACATAGAAATTTGAAAGCTCCCTTAAATAATGGGATAAAATATGATACAGCGTACTTGTCTTGTATAAAACTCAAGAGAGTCAAGATATAGCTATTTTCAAAAAAATAAAATTAAATTTATGAGACAGTCACATTAGTTTTCCTTCCTGCTTTTAGGAAAAGGACAGGAACCTTTCACACTACGTCCTGAGACTTCTACATTCCTCATGCAATTGACTCCAAAAAGTAATTTCTAAAACTTACGTTGGAACAGAGATTAGATATAGATGCACACTCATTTGATGTTTCTTCTGTTTGCTTATACTATTGCTCTGATGCCTTCAGATCTTTATTCTCCAGTTATTCATGTCTGCAGTTTTTCTTTTCTCTGCACTTAATATTTAGTTACTTTGAAATCATTGAGATTGAAGCCAGTGGATGAGAGCAGAGGGTCTAACAGTATTTGTTGTTCCAACATGCAAGATTCTGAAGAGAAATAGCCTTCTTCTCAGCAGAGCGCTTTGGTACACTTTCCTGTCTGATCCTGATTGGGGTGGCGTCTCTTGTAGCCCATCTAGACCCATTGCTTGAGCTACCTGTGCAGGTGCTGGTATGTAAGGGGCCATCTTAGATTTAGGCAAACTGCTTGATAAGATCCAATTCCTCCCAGATCACTGGTCCCTGCTTAACTCATACACCCAGTCAGTGAAGGCAGGGATTTTTTTTCTCATCTATCACCTTACCCACTTGACCACAACTACACAGGATTTTTTTTTCTTTATTTTTTTATTTTTTTATTTTTTATTTTTTTAAAATATATATTTTATTGATTTTTTTTACAGAGAGGAAGGGAGGGGGATAGAGAGTTAGAAACATCGATGAGAGAGAAACATCGATCAGCTGCCTCCTGCACACCCCCTACTGGGTATGTGCCTGCAACCAAGGTACATGCCCTTGACTGGAATCAAACCTTGACCCTTCAGTCTGCAGGCCTATGCTCTATCCACTGAGCCAAACCGGTCAGGGCGGATTTTTTTTTTCTTTAATGGATCTATGAGCCTGAGCTTCAAACAACTTTCTTTTCATTAGGAATTGTTTTGCAGGTACATATTCTTGGAAATAGAAAACTTTCTATCTTAAAAGGCCTATATAGACCATCAGTTCCAGTCTTATCCCACTTTGAAAGTGGACTTATAGAAAGATAAAGTTAAGGTAGCATTTAGTAACTTTAGAATGTAATGCATCTAGAGTGGAAAAAAAAACAAACCTTGGTTCAAAACATAATGTAATTTTAAAAAATTAAAGGTCTTAGAAATTCCAGATACTTTGTAAAAGTTACTTTGTACTTCCATGATCGGGCTCTCTGCATGGCATGTAGTTGGTGCTCAATAAAAGATATCAATATTGTGTATCCAAGAGGTGCCTATAAGAAAAGGCATTTAGAAAGTTAAAGTTAAGTCTCCATTGCTTAGGTAACCTGGGCCATTTTGACCGCAGTAAAATTCATGGTATTTAGATAGCAATGTTCATATTCATAGTTTTTCTCTCTCAGTGCCCCCATCACTTAAAATCCTGCGGTAATGATCAGTTTACTTGTCAGAGTTTGCTTCACCAGAAGTCCCACAGGGCCGGACACTGCCTTGTTCATGGTTGGGTCCCTGCCATGTCATTGGGATTTGATAAATATACCCCCTTCCATAGACACAGGGAAACTGAGGGGCAGGGGCGATGGGGGAGTGTTGCTCAGAGACCACGTCCTCCCACAGGGATTTGATTCTGAGTGTCCTCTTTTTCTCTCTGCGATTTTGAAGTCAACTGACTGCTTCGGGGAAGCAGGTAACTGTATATTTTCAATACCAAGTGTATTACCCTTGTTGGTATTGTCACCTACACCAATAAGACACGTAATACATACACTGTTCTAGTTGATCGAAGAAAAAATACTGAATTGCCTGCCTGCCTTCTTCCTTTTCCTCATTCTCACTTCCTTGAAAAAGCGTCTGTAACTGTACAGAGATGGCTCCTCATCAAATCAGCTGCAGTGTTGCCCCTTAGGTCTAGACCTTGGGAGTATCCAGGTTCCTGCTAAGGTAGCCAGGGGGTCTTTAATTCTCACCGGAAATATCAGTTGCTAGCTGCTACTTAAAATTCCCTTGGCAGTATTCCCTTTTCCTGAAGTTGTTCCAAAATACAGTGTGCTCCCTACCCCTAATCCAACCCGCAGCGCGCACACACACACACACACACGCACACACACGCAACAAGTTGAATTGCCAAGTAATTGTGTCAGATTTTGAAGAGAGATTATGTTCCTACTCGAAAAATACAGTTATTAAGCATGGCATAGGAGGTTTAGGGCTTAGGCAGCAGAGCAAGAACTCCATGGGTAAGCCATCATTTATAGGTCAAAAACATTTCTTAGCAGTGAATGTGTTCTTTGAAAAGAAATAAAACCACCAAATTATTTCTCAGCCTTTTCACTTTTAAATTGAAAAACGTATTTCATGTTTCAGGAAATGTCTGCACTTAAATTTGGAACTATGCTATCAGTGAATTGAAAGGTTTTTGGCCATGCACATGTTGAGAAACTCGCTTCTTAAGAGTTTCCACTATAGTTTTTGACATCAGGGACAACTAATTAGGTGCTCCAGTATGATAAAATGAATGGTTCATGTTTTGGGTGGCCAGCCATGCAGGGAAATTAAGGTGCTTTAGAAGACTTTGTGAAAGTCATATGATGCCCAAACCTTTACACCATCTCCTAGGTGACAGCAGTGATCTGTGACCAAGTGTACGCCTCTGTGTCACCCAGAAATCAGAGCAATCTCTCCCTCAGAGATCATATCCTCCAGCTAGGATTTGATTCAGACACACACACACACACGGTTAGGTTGGACCTTTCATGTTACTCCTGGCTGCGGATCCATGGAGCCCGGACCCCTTTCTCTCTAAGAGAAAGGGAGTGAATTGCCCACTGTTTTCTTAGTCATAGTAGGTTATACTGCATAACTGTGGAGTTTTCATCTTCAATTCTGAATATACTGAAGTGTTCATTAGCTCAATGTATCTGAAATGGATGAAATTATTTTAAAATTTCACTATAGCAGTATGATATAGCGGTGACATAGTTGAGCTAGGTTAGCCTGAGTTCAAATGCTGGCTCTACCTCTTACCAGTATAAGTTTCCTAAACTCTTAGCCTTGGGCTCCCGTCTGATAAATAGGGTATTGTGAGGATTACATACAACAATGCATATAAACCATTAAGTGAAGTTCTTGGTATATAGTCAGTATTCAACAAATGCAACTATAATTATGATCATACTTATTTTATTACTGCTATTGTTTAAAAACCTATTTTCTTACATTTTCTAAAGCCCCAGGTTAGTGCAAATGATAAGGATTGTTCAGAGACTTCCATTCACACTCCAGAGAACTCATTTTGAAGATTTATTTTTTTCATAATGCCTATTCCTCAAACCCCTCTGGCTTCCCACCATCCAGACCATAAATAATTGTCAGGGCCAAGTAGATGATTAATCAAATGGAGCTTAAAGAAAATACTTGGGATTTGTTTTAATTGTGGCTGAAAGAGCTTTCCACGCTACACTGGCTTATAAAGATGCCTGGAAGTTAAAAATGAAGTAAATTTGAGTAAAATCTCCAGCTTTTGGAGCATTATGTACATCAGCCTGAGAGTCTGTGAAGAAAAAAGAAGTCAGATAATCAACACTTTTAAGAGAGAGGAATCTGTTTTAGACCAATTTTTTTTTTAAGTTGGGATATGTAATCTGTCCCTTTCTTCGTTTGTTCTTATAAATTGGAAGGAACTTCAAAGGCAAACAACATTTTGAAGTGCTTTTGCCCTAACTCTTGGGGATAATATACCTAAAGAACTGGTCTTTTGTTGTGAGAGAGACTTAGCATTTTTCTTTCAAAGGCAATCATCATTTTTCTAAATAAACTCCACCGGTTTGATGCTCTTTTCTCTACTTGAAACACATTTTCTCCTGTCTGCCCAAGCAGGGTATTTGCAATTGAGTGATCTTGCTTCTCTTTGTTCTCCCCATCTGATGTGCCTTTGATAGCGGATGGTTTCTCGCTCTTTGGGAGCAAGTCCAGATGACCTGAAGGACCCGATTAAAATCAGCATCCCTCGCTATGTTCTCTGCGGGCAAGGCAAGGACGAGCACTTCGAGTTTGAGGTCAAGGTAAGTGTTTGCTCTTCTTTACTCGTCTCAAGGAATGGAGGCTTGCGGCCAGGCAGTGCTTTCCTCTGGCTTTTTTTGTAAAAGGAGAAGAGGATTCATGTGCGTGTCTTGTTTTATAAGATACTGGCCACGCCCTTCTGTAGCATAGGGAGAGAAGTTATCCCATAGAAGGTGGTGGTGGCTGGGGAGTCAGGCAGACATGGAAGTTGCTATCACTCCCCAGCCCCACAGGCAGGGTGACCAGCCATCCCAGAGGACCCAGGATTTTCCTGCATTCTGCATTGAAAGGTCCATGCCCTGGGAAACCTAGTGTGCCAGGCAAGCCGGACAGTGGTCACCCTACCCCGGGGCTTGGGCTCAATGTTCTTATCAATCAAAATGGGAATAATACTATTTATATCATGGGATATCAGTGCATATAAAATGTCTGGTATGAGATAAACAGTTATAGCTATTGCTATTATTTCTATTGCTGTTTTTATTGTTGTTTCTATTATTACTAACGGAAGGTGTCCTAATCTGTTTTAGGCATTATTTAATTTATACAACTTTTCAGGAAGAGATGTGTCTGTTTCCTTACATCATACTTTCCAAAATAATGACTTCATCTTATTCCTAATTTATTTCTATTGACTCATAACAGGCACTTCATTAAATATTGTTGGCCACCATCCCCTCCTCAAGGAATTAATGACTAATCACGCTTCTTCATTTTCAAGGGTAGAGGAGGGTACTGATGTAATGACATTCACCAAAGTCACCAGTCTGTGGCTGCACAAAGGTGTTCTCAGAGGGGGTCTCGGTCAGATAAACACCAGGCTGGGAATCTGGATGTTGACTTTTAGGCTCTGATTCGACTGAAGTTTCCTGAATGACCCTAAGTGTTTTATCTTCCCTGAGCCTGTTTCCTCAGGGGTGAAATGAGGACATTGGATAGTACCTTGGATTTCCAAATTTCTTCTTAGCTAAGCCCTTGGTGGAGCTGCTACTGGGGGAGGCTGAGGAGGGAGCCTGAAGCCGGCCCTCCTCGCTTTCCCGCTGCGATGAACCTCCAGAACCCCAGGGCCCCAGGTGATTCCTCTCTTTAGGCACACATGTTCTTTCAGTCTCCCTGGAGAAACAGTGCAAATAATTGCCGCTATATGGTGTCCTTGATCCAGTAATCCCCCCTGCCCCTGATTTAACGCCTCATTGCTGCTCAGTTCCTTTTCAGCCATTTGAAATTGTGTGTGTATATGTGTGTGTTGTGTGTGTATGTGTGTATAGAATTCCTATTGTGCATACATGTACTGGTCTATACATACATAGACATAATTTCTGAAGCTGTGTTTGTATTATATCCCTATTTTTAAGTAGAGGACAAAGACTGGCTTTTACCAGCTCAGATTTTTGAATTCTCCAAAAAAGAACTCACAGCCGTGGAAGGTATGCAATGATTTTAATGGGCCTAGATTTATTTTATTTTAATAGATAAATGTTTTAATAAAATACAACTATTAAACCAATTTCATGCATAAAGTTTAAGATATGGATACTTAATTATTTTAAAACTGGGTTGACTTAGTATGATCTAATTTATAGGTGGAATCTGAAAAACAAACCAAAGCCCAATCTCATAGATACAGAGAACAGACTGGTGACTACCAGAGGACTGGGGGGCTGGAGGCAGGCAGAAGAGAAATGGGTGGAGCCCAAAGGCTGCAGTTATAAAATGAATATAGTTAATAAGACTGTATTCCATAGAGATTATAGTTAATAATACTGTATTCCATATTTTAAAGTTGCTAAGAGTGAAAATTTTTTGTAACTAAGTATGATAACAGATGTTAACTATATTTATTTGGTGATCATTCGCAATAAATATGTACATATTTAATCACTATGTTGTATACCTGAAATAATACATTATATTGTCAATTATATCTAAAGAAGAAAAACTAAGTTGATTTAAATAAAAACTTCATGCAAATAATACTCCAGGCCAGATGCAAATCTGGCCAAAATTATGAAGATGCTACTGTAAAGGCAACTTAGAGAAAAATCACAGGAAGGCCTTTTAGAATTACAAAAAATCACAGGAAGGCCTTTTAGAATTTAGGCTTTCACTTCGAAATATGAAGTCCAAATCCAAAAAGTTTTGCTTTCTTTGAACTTAACAGAGTCAAGTTCTGGAAGCATGTCACTGTTCTGCTTCCTCTTTATGCTTATCCCGATGCTATCGTCATTAGCACCAGGAATGGCCTGGGAGCATTTCCTGGAGAATTCCTAGCTCTCCATGGGAGCAGGGCTGCCTGATGTGTTCACAGGGGAGCTGAGGGCCTCACATTCTCTGGGGGTTACCCAGTCACAGAAGTGTCAGGGCCCAGAACTAGAAGCAAGCGTAGCATGAATATGCTGTCTCTCCCTTAACAAAATGAACAGAAATGGCCGAGCTCCAGCAAAGGCCTAGCTGCTGGAATAGGGCTGGGTGCACTGCCATCCTGTCCCGTCGCCTCTGGTACCCTCAGCAAGTCAGGCAACCTCATGGCAAAGGTGATGATGAAACCACCCACTGGGTATGCAGAGTGCATGAGCTTAGGTATGGAAAGTGCTTAGAGCAGTGCCTGCCACGTAGTAAGTGCTGGATAAGTGTTTGTTATTAGAAATAAAGTAATTAATTTTAAAAAGATTATGCCCTTGGAGCCCACTTAATGACTCCCAGTGTTCAATTGTGTCTTTTGTACAAGGATTTTGTATTTTCCAGGTTTCTTTTTTATTATTCTCCCTCAACATTCTGACTTTTAACATTGAGTATGCAACCTTCTGCATCCATCATTTGACTATTACATGCAGAGGCAGTATTTTCTAGAACAAATAGTCACACTTAGGAAAGAGCTTGGCTACTCCTAGTTCTTCTCTTGGTGAGCCAGTGGCTTTAAGAAGTCTAAGGTAAAAAGTGTTCATTGTAAAAGAGTCTGTTCTATTTAGTTTTAGATCTTCTTACAAAGAAAATCTGCTGGTAATGTATATAGATATGCTATTACATTCTATACTTTAGAAAAATCTTTGCTTCTTCTCCTTAAAAAAATGTATAATTTTATTTTTCCTCCGTCCCCCATGATGCTCTTAACAGTCTTCTGAGGTCCTGAAGGAACTTAGCAGGGCATGGTGCCCTCTGTGATCAGCAGAGCAGGGTCTTGACACCCAGTTGACTATGCAGCTTGCTGGTGTTTGCTGCCAGTTCATCTAGCTTAGATGGCAGGCCCCAGGGAGCCTGGGAAGAGATGGCACATGGACGTGTGGCTGCCCTGGAATTCACCTTTCAACTCTTCCTAAACCCTCGGTTCCTCAGCCTCCTACCTTTTTCTGCCCACCCTAATTTACATAGAATTTATTAGTTATTTAAATCATTCATTCTTCCTGGCCATTTTCATTTTCATCCCCAATCTGGTAACTTCAGTGGTCTGTTAATTGAGGAATGAAGCGGTGGTGAGCCTTGGACTGGAATGTGAAAGGGATGCTCAAGGTGGGGTTCCAGGAGTGGCCTTTGGGGGAGAAAGTGGTTCTCTAGTGCTCATCTGACCCCTGATGGGGCCTGAGGAGGATTCTATCACAGGGCTTTAAAATGAGGAAAACATAGCTTTTCATGAAACAAAGATATTAACTTGAGAAGACTGTCACATAGCTTCTTTCCTTTGGGGATGAAAGACAACTTTTACGAAAAAAACAGTGATAATAGCTAAGTATATAGGTTTTTGTTTTTTTGCTCACATTTTTTCAGTCAACTCTGTTGTACCATAATATACTTGCCGTGAAATGGACCCATTTTAAGTGTAGTTTGATGAGTTTAGACGTATGTATACACCCATGTAACCAATTAAGATTTAGAACTTTTCAGTCATTCCAGAAGTTTCTAGCCAGCGCCTATGCCCTGCCACAGGCGAGCGCTCATTTGCTCTCTGTGGGTCAGAGTTGTGTCTGTCCACACATGCCTTGTGAGTGGACCGGGCAGCACTTTCTCTTTTGTGTCTGGCTGCTTCCACTTTACATGATGTTTTGGAGCCTCATCTGTGTAGCTGAGTATAACAGTAATTTGTTTCTTTTAATCACTAAATAGCATCGTCTTATATGGGTGGATCACCATCTGTAGGTTGGTGTTTGTTTTAATGTCCTTCTTTGACAATACAAAAGTGGTCATCTCCATGTTGCACCCCGCCCCCCTCTTTATTCTGCTGGTCCTTGGAGGACACAGGCCTGGGAAGCCCTGGGTCAGGACATCAGTTCCCATTGTCCATACAGTTACACCTTCCCGTGCAGCCCAATAGCACATCCCTCTGGGGCTGTGTCCAGTCACTTCCAGAGATGGATGTCTTGCTCGCTGATGGGAGAGACAGGCCTAGAAGCTGAGGGGTGCCAGTTGGGCTGCTCTCTGAGAGCACATTCGTGCTGAATATCACTGAGTGTCCCGCTGGTCGCAGAATGTCCCTGCACAGTACGTGCTGGCACCAAACGGCAGGTGACACCGCTGGCTGGACTACAGCAGTCATTTTACCTCCTGCTTCAAGTGCTTCTCAGTGACTGATATGTGAAATCCATTACAGTGCATTATTCTTGCCTTTTTTAGTTACCCAGGGTTTCAGAATGGGTAGAATTTTATTTTTAAGTGACATTTCAGCATGATGCAAAACACCGGCCTAGAAACTCGGAGGTTAAGGCTGATAAAGGCTGTTACACTCTTGTTATAGAAATAAGCGGATGTTTCCAGCGTTACTTGAAATGTCCTGCCTTTTAATTTACATATTAACATGGTAATATAAAGAAACAAGCCAACACTGGTGTGTGTTTTCAAATATTTTGTTTCCTGAGAGTTTTTATTCCTGTGAAAACTGAAAGATTGTCTTCGGGTTCCTTCCCTAGAGTGGTGACATCTGCTGTACCCCCCGCCTCCCCCCTCCCATCGCCTGGTTTACTGCTTTTGCAGCAGGGGTCACAGCCCTCAGTCACGCTTGTTGTGTTTATTACTCGCCTTCCCTGTAGATGTGCACTCCGTGGGCCTGTCAGTCTGCAGCATCGGGTGCCCAGTCCTTGCCCAGGGCCTCACTGGAAATGGTCACCCAGGGAGGTTGCTCAGTACCATGACCCACAGCCCTGCACAGGCGTTCTCACTGGACACAGCCTGCTTAGAGCTTCGGGATGCGGTGACCATGTGTCCTTTGTAAACATCCCCCCAGCCCAGCCCCCTTCCCGCTGTGGGCTCCTCATGTTCTGTCTGCAGATGGTTAGTCAAAGGTTAGTCTTCTCACTCCTTGCCTTCTGCAGGATGCGGCTGGCTCTCTAGGTATCCGGTGAGGGTGTGAGCAAATCACGTGTCTTAACTGTGTTTGAGTCCAAGACAGCTGATGCCTCCCTGCCTCCCTCCCACCTTCTCCACTCTGCCCTCCAATATACCTGTGCACATGTACATATACATACATACATACGTGTGCACACTCACACACACACACACACACACACACACACACACAGCATGTGTGCACACGTCCTGGCTCTGGCAGTCATCAGCACCAAAGTGTAGTTTAGTTTTGTTCTGGGTTGTCTGCAGAGAGGGGTAGATGCCCTGCCCACTGTCCACTCTGGGCACTCTCCAGCCCTTGCTCCTGGGAGTGCATGGCATAGCACCCTCTCCTTCAGGAGCCGGGCCCCTGTCACACTCCCCCTGCTGTTCAGGTCCAGCAGGGCTCTCCTCTCCTTGCGGGGCTGCAGGCAGTCAGCCGTTTTACCTGGAATCACTTTGGTCCATCTGCTGATCAGGGCTGCCCTTTACCTCGAATAAACTACATCCAGACCCAACATGTCCTATTTTTAACCGTCTGATTCTTATTCAAGGTAGCAGTCTCCTCCTCTTGCCCCAAATGCCACCTCGTTTGGCTGTAAGTCCTGGTCAGTGGTCTGAACAGAAAGGGAGAAGCAGAGAGAACAAGGATATTGAGTGACAGCATGAAAGTATGACCTAAAGGGAGTTTCCAGCAGGCAACCCACAAATAATTCCCGAGAACCCAAGGCAGTGGGGCTGTTCCCTTTCCAGTCACGTGGGCTAGACATGTGGTGAGCCCTCTCTTCTAATTCCAGTCATCACGGCCCTGGAACTGGGAGGTGTTGAGCGCTCTCATGTCTGCTGGGCCCCCAAACAGAAGGGCCCCTGAAGGTGAGAAGCTGTGAGTTACAAAACTTCACACTTTACTATCTTGTTTTATAACTGAAGGACCACGTGATCGGGACTCCGGTACCAGGTCTGGTGGCACTTCTTAAGACTGTGGGAGCAAACCGGTGGTGGGTGATGTTTATTATTTGGCCTGAACAGGTGTTTAAAGTTTTGAGTAAGTGGTCAACATTTAAAACTTGGGAGATCTGACATGGGAATCCAGACTTGCCAAGTTTCTGTAAAATGTCAGACAACACAGGGACCCTGGGCCGACAATCCCACAGGGCAGCACCGACCCGAGCGCGGGGGCCCCTTCGAGTCAGGCTTGTGCTTCCGCTTTGCCACACACTCCAGAGGCCCCTGTCCCAGAGGGGTCACCTTCTAGAGGGGTAGCCTCTAGGTTCACACAGAGGCCCCGAGCACTGTACTCAGGGGCTCACTGACCTAATGAAGCCCCTGATCACGCAGTTTATTAAATCAGCCTAAATGCCCACAGAGAAGCCTGGGAAGGAGGGGCAGGTGGGCAGAGCACACTACCTGACCCAGGGACACACCGTGTTCACCTGTCCTCTCCCTGCCACCAGGGCCTTTCCCGCTGTGCTTACCAGGACAGAGTTTTGAGCAAGAAGCCTTGGCAGACACAGGGTACCCAGGGCAAAGCACGCTTGCTCTGTGGGCGCATGGCTGCCGGTGGCCTGCTGAACAGGTCTAGTTCTCACGTGCATTTCTTGGGTAGAGCACATGTGGGACCAGACTGGTTGTCACAAGGGTCGTCAATTCAGAGTTGACATAATGTCGGCCCAATGCAGGCATGACCGTGACTTAACACTTCCTGTATCTAAGTAGCATTCCTGTTGTTTCTGTCATATTTCTTTCTTCTATGTTTGGCATGTCGTATAGGTTATAGGGCTATGTTTAGCACGTCTTACAAATTCTGTTGAGTCTCACAAGCTGCTTGCTTACTGGTTATCTATTCTCACATGTTCTGTGAGATTTGCCTGTAATGCATAAGCTTCCAGCTTACTTACTGGCTGTGTTTAGCCCTTCTTCTGAGCTTCATCCATCCTCTGTAGCATGGCAGGATTGAATGAGCTCAAATAATATGCAGGTGCCTGCTCTGCTCCCTGATATCTTACAGTCGCAGGGCCTCCTAGAGTTTCCTTCCTGATTGATCCCTGTAGGCATCTGAGTTTGCAACATCTTTTCAAGGGAGGACACGGACATCTATCAAACACCTTCCTCATCCTTTCAGGCACTTTGCCAGACACTTCCACAAATGAGGAATATGTAGCACAATGGGGGTTTTACTTGCATTTAATGAATTAGGAAATTATGAGTGACTTGCCAAAGGCCACACCGCTAGTAAGTACATCCAGGTACCGAATGTCTGTGTGAGATCTAAGTCTTCTAAGCCATACTGGTTTCCTTACTTACTTATTTTAATGCACCTTCTAAATGTCTCTGATTACTTCACTTTTTAGAAGTTGAGGCCATCTTTTACTTTTGTCTTAGATATGGTGGCTGTTTCCAAATCCTTGCCTGTTCCCCAAATTTGCTGTTATCTTTGTGTGTGTTTTAACTTCTTACTTTCAATTCTGGCTGAGTCATGGGTACCCTCTAAATTGGGGCAATTGCTAAGGCTTGGTTCAGCCTGGAGCTTCTGATGGTGGAGAGGCCTGTCAGGAAGCATGAGGAGGAAATGCCCAGAAAATTTGCAGTTTGGGAGTTAAAGCAATCACATCTACAGCCAGAGAAATTTCTCTTTATTTGGCAGAACAGCAATGAGAGCCATTCCAGTCTATTAGATAAACTGTGCACTAATACATCTTTTAGAAATACTCTCAACTTGATGTAATACAAATGTTCAGAAGGATTTGTGTGTTGGCATCTGAACGTCTGCTTGTTAGTAACTTGATAGATCATCTCCCCGCTGTGTTTTAGCGTAGCTGAGATAAATGAAGTGTTGCATATGGTGTGGTCCATTTAGATTCAAATATTCAGCTTGTGCATTATTTTTAAACATAAATAACAAGTGAAAGAAATAACATTGTGGTTTGAAGAATCGTATTTTATCCTTGTTTTTTTTTTTTAAAGCACCCCTCCCATCTCTTTGAGAACTTTGTCTTTCACTGAAAAAATTAAGAAAAAAACACACATTTATTTTCCCTGTGTTCACACAAAGCAACAAATCTTTTCTATTACTTTTTCTTGGCCAGTGTGTTTACCTTCACAAAGTAATTGCTGCATGTATGAGAAATGATGAAGAAGAAAAGAGATTGAGTCACAAGCACAGAAGAAAAGCAGTCATTACCTTGTGGCCATGCCTTGAATTTCCACTTCATTTTTTTCTTCTATAAAGATATATTAATATTTTTTCTAATTTCAGAATTTGGGGAGTTTTACATCTCTTCCTAGAGTAAATTTCTCTCGAAATAAATCATAAAATGGGTTAAACTCCCTTTCTTGCAATTGCTGCCCATGGATACCCTTGCCTTTTACTAGTGCATCATAGAAGACCTTTCTTTAGGAGCATGACCACAGTGCCAAGAGTTGCCATTTATTGAGTACCCAAACACTCTGCTGGTTGCTTCACATTTTTTTAGTTCATCTGCGGGTTAGGTATCGTGAGTCCATTTTACAGATGAAAAAAATGAGGCCTAGAGGAGTGGCTTAATTTAGCCAAAGCCACACAGCTTATTCGTGACTGGGCTGAGTCAGGATCCACATCTGTCTCCATCCAGAGCTTTATATTATTTCATTCTCCATTGGTGACTGGTAGAGAGTGCATTCTGTGCATTGCCTCTGAAGATTTGGATAATTTGAAGGAAAATTGCCCAGGCTTTCATTCTCATAACTTCCCACAGTTTCAAAGTAGAATAATTCCCCTTATTCTTCACCTGCTTCACAGAGGTGTTACGGGAAGGGAGAAGTACTTATTAGTAATGATCTTGGATTTGAAAGGCATCCATTGTATCAGAATCTTAGGGTCTTTGTGCATTCTTTCAGATTTACCTTCAGACTACAAAATAAAGTTAATATACTCACATAAATGGCACCCCTGTTTTGAAGGTGCTGAAATTGAAGCATAAAACAGCCATTATTCTTCTTGTAGAAGGCTGAGATTTTGGTCAGCCAGCCAGAAAGCCCTGTTTGATTTTGCATCACTTCCTAGTTTGGGGTTCGGTATCAACCACGAGGGTCCTTTCTTTATGACACACCAGCTTTAGACCAGGTTCAGAAGCCCAAGGCCAAAAGCACTCTCTGTGCTTGTTGATGATACATCTGCTCAGATGGATGTCTGGAAAGTTTCCTGGATAATAAAGCTGAATAATCTTCCATCTACGTGAGTCTCCTGTTTTTAGGAATCTTCATTCTTCAAACTCCATACACCTCCTTTCCATGATGCTAACAGGCAGGGGCAGATCTGGCATTGGAGCTTAGACTCCCTGCTCCTTACAGCTCCTGGCTGTAAGACCATCCTCCTCCTGTGGGCACCCCACTTCCCTCAGGTGCCCCGGAGATGAAATTTGTGGAGTTAGTGGAGCTTTGGTTCGTGGAGCCCACTGCAATGGCGTGGGGATGTCTACTTGGTTCAGGAACTCCTTATGCAGCTTTTGGGTGTGATTCAGTGGCAGCTGTTCCCTTGAGTGAGAGAATAGTACCCCTGGTGGTCACTGACACAGTCTCTGTTCCTCTGTGATCACTTGGCTACAGTCCTCAGCACTCCTTTGGGTTTCCTCAAAAGAAAGGTATGTAAACTTTCTTGAACTTTCTCTAGTTCCTCTAGAGAAGGAGATACATTGCACATCTCATAGCAAATAATGAAAATATCCCATTAGGCAATTATGTTCTCCCTCTCCTCCTTTCTAGATATCATTTGGGAGCTCCAAGTGGTGCCTCTTGCTAAGTGGAGGGATTTAGCTCCAGCTTATGTCCTTGGCTTTTATCATCAAGCTTGCATACCCAAAGGACCTTGACACTCAGTATTTATTTTTAAAAAATGAAAATACTAATGCCAAAAAAATATGTACTCTTTGTTTACTGCAGCATTATTTACAATAGCCAAGATTTGGAAGCAACCTTGGTGTGCATTGATAGGTGAATGGATAAAGGTGTGGTACGTATATTCAGTGGACTATTACTCAGCCCTAAAAAGAATGAAATCTGGCTATTTGTGACAACAGGAATGACCTAAAGGATATTATGCTAAGTGAAATAAGTCGAACAGAGAAAGACAAATATATACTTATATGTGGAATCTAAGAGAGAAAACAAATGAGCAAAAAATAAATAAATAGACTCATAGATACAGGTATCAGACTGATGGTTGCCAGAGGGGAAGGGGATGGAGAGATGGCCAAAAAAGATTAAGGGGATTAAGAGGTACAGACTTCCAGTTATAAAATAAATCACAGGGAGATAATGCACAGCATAGGGAATATAGTCAATAGTATTGGAATATCTTTGTGCGGTGTCAGGTGGTTATTAGACTTATCATGGTGATCACTTCATAAGGTATATCAATGTCAAATCACTATGAAACTAATACATTGTAATTCAACTATTATTTGAAATTAATTAATTTTAAAAAAGCAACTAAGGACCATGACACTTAGAAACAAAAGGCTCATAATAGGGGCTCGCCCACTAAAGGCAATTTAGAGGCCACCTTTTGTTTCTGCCTATGTTTTTCAGGAGTCTCACAACCTGCATTCAATTTACCCCCATAGTGTTTAACATAGCATTTCTTCTCAATCAACAGAAGAGAAATTGGGTAAATGACATTTTTTCTTTCTTTGTTTTACAATGCTTTCCCCTCTCCCCTAATGCCTACATTTTTAAAACGTTAAACAGTTACTGGTAAGCCAGGAAAGGACTAAAATGCAGATCACTCTACTGACCACATTTCAGGATAGAAAACGAATTGGAAAATGAAGTAGAAAAGTATTTATTGAAAAGAGACTTTAGGCCCCATTATCTCCATTATTCATTTATTTATCATTGAACAAATATTTGGCACCTGTAGTGTGTGTGTATCCAAAATCACCAGTGTTGTCTGTCCGCAGAAAGATTTGGTGAGGCTGACCAGGAGTAATTGAATGGCAGTCTGTGGTGTCTATGGGATCGTTGTGATTAGTGGGATGTTGGCTTCTTTTACTACTTCTGGTGTAGTTCTGTTTGCAACAGTTGTCTGAAGAAATTTTAAGTAAGTATAGTGCATTAATGAATGATACTAAATAGATTTAAAAATTTGGAAAATATTTCATATATTCTCAAACATGTTCATAGTTATGTTGCTTCATAATATTATATTTTGCAAAACTCTGAAAAAACTTTGTTTAGTATATACTAGGTTGATATTAGACTACTTCCTCCAAACTTGCTAAATACAAGGAAATTTAGCCCATTTAAATGTTGTTGCCCTGGTCGGATGGCTCAGTTGGTTGGAGCATCATCCCATACACCAAGAGATTGCGGTTTGATACCGGTCAGGTCACATACCTAGGATGTGGGTTCGATCCCCAGTCTGGGCGTGTACGGGAGGCAACCGATCAGTTTCTCTTTCCTTCTCTCTCTAAAAAATCAATTTAAAAAAACATATCCTCTGGTGAGGATTAAAAAAAAATTTTTTTAGCCAAACGTATAACATATATTGTTTTCTTTTCTTTATTTCCCTTTATTGATTAAGATATTACAAATGTGTCCTTATCCCCCCAATGTCCCCTCATCCCCCCAATCCTGCCCTCATCCTCACCCCCTGTTGTCCATATTTTTTTAATAAATATTGTTTAAGGAAACCCTGTAAGTAACTGTTTTATACAAGTTCTTTGTATAAAAACTTTTATTTCCTCCTTACGTACACAGATAGATATACACTGCAAATATATAATGAGGACATCTTAAAATTGACAATCCTTAAACCAGTAAAATGTGTATGTAACATAAATTTGTGACCAGCACTCAATTTAGAATTGTTTATAAGTAAATGCAGTGCATCTTGTACCTATGTTTATGGTATTTAAGTTGTACTTGATCATTTTATGGCCCAGAAAAAATGGGATTGTATCAGCAGAACCATTCAGCGAGAGAGAAGTAATGAATTTGCTCCGCAGTGATATGTAGTAATGATGCCCTACAGTCTCAACATCGAAGAAAATAATTAAGTGCTTTGATCTGATTTATTTGTCATACTGATCTTCTGTCTCTGCATCAACCCTCATCCTATGCCCAGTTTTAATTTGGAGAAAAATAGGACTTTAATACATAGTTTCCCTTTATGTATAGTTTTCCCAACCTCATATGCGCCGTTTCTCCAGCTCTGGGTGTGAAGGTGTCTCCATTATGGATAAGAGCTTTGAACATGTCCTGTGCAGAGATGACACCTGTGATTGTCTTGTCTTCCCTCCTCCCATTTCTGCCATGACCACTGATCTGATGATCTTCATTCTTCATCATCATTGTCTTCATAAATTTACATGTTGATAGACAAGGGGGGATTGAAATGTTCTCTATATAAAGTAGGAAGTATGACCCTTTGTCATCCTTGTATTTAAGCTGAACTCAGGTGAAAATCTCATGAGTGAAAATGTTGGAAATCTATCTGTAGACTTGTGTTACAAATACTATTGAAAATGTACCATATTCTCAGTGCAATTTTTAAAAATCATACTATGATGCCATTAATTCAAATAATCTGATTCAGGTGAACCTCCTAGAAAGATTGCAGCAGGTCTTGTGCTCCCTTTTGACTGACCTGGGCCAAACCTGGAACCTTTACCTGATGTGAAAATCAAAATCATCTTGACTATCTCTCAGCAAACTACTGACATGTAGTATAGTGCCCAGCACATAGTGGTTGCTCAGTAAATGTTTATCTCTAAGAGAGTCTTCTCACCTCCACCTTCATTAGTATCAAAGGTTCATTCACTTAAAAGGCTTAAAATCTTGTAGGATAGGGAGGCATTTATATATGTAAGTAATATCAGTTATATACTGAGGTGGCAGAGATGATGAAGGATGGCTGCTTGTTCTACTGTGGGCATGCATGTGGGCAGGAGGGGTTGGGGGTGGCTTCAGGGTCTGTCTGGCATAGCTTGCTGGTAGGTAGTGAAATGCACTGAGATGGAATGTTCTAGATATTCTCCAGAAAGACTGTCAGGTTTGATTTTAGACACTTTGAATTTGAGGGTCCTGTGTGACATCTAAAGAAAGATGTCTCCAGGTTGGGTACTGGGTCTGCAGCTCAGAAGAAAGGTGGGAACTGAGATAGGAATTTGGGACTCACCAGCCTGTGCTTTAGGCTGTGTGATTCCAAGGGCTGGCAGTGCCTACCAGCTGCTGCTTGTCACCGTGACCTCAGGATGTGGGCTGATGTGCACCAGAGTTCCACCTACTCAGCTCATCAACAAAAACTATAAAATAAAGGCCAGACTGAGAATTCTTCTGAGATAAAGCAAAATATATTGTTGTGTTTTTATCTTAACAATCATTGAGAGGCAGAAAGATTTTTTTCTCCTTTTTCTCCTCTTTGTACTCATTTTCTTTCTCCTTCTTCCTCCTCTTCCTTTTTTCTCTGTGTTTTCTTCTCTCACTTCCCCCCCTGCTGTCCACTCTGGTGGCTGGTGACCTGCAGCAACATTTTGTATGGGCTCGTCACCAGGACAGAAAGGTCACCTATGGCAGTGGTCGGTAAACTGTGGCTCGCGAGCCACATGCAGCTCTTTGGCCCCTTGAGTGTGGCTCTTCCACAGAATACCGACTTATGCACATGGGCCACGAAGTTTCAATCGCACTGTACATGCGCACCCGCATGTGGTATTTTGTGGAAGAGCCACACTCAAGGGGCCAAAGAGCCGCATGTGGCTCGTGAGCCGCAGTTTGCCGGCCACTGACCTATGGGATTTTCTTTCTACAGCCCAAGGGGAGGGTTAAGGGATACTTTCCATAAGTTAACTGTCCCTCACTTTACATAGTCACATGCTGCTTATAACCAGATTTGAGAACCAGAGATGCATGCTTAAGTAGAGAGCAGATATTATTTATGTCTTATTTATGCAGCTAGATTAATGTTTTCAATTCTGGAGAAATTTGACATTCTAATCACTCTTTGTTAATTTTTAAATTATTTGAAACAGTTTTTAGTGACTTTTCCCTCTAATTAATGCCGATTTATTTTTATTTTTGTGGTTAACAGATTACTGTCCTCGATGAGACATGGACTGTATTCAGACGTTATAGTCGTTTCCGAGAAATGCATAAAACATTGAAGTTAAAGTATGCAGAGGTACGGTGTGAAATAGCTGTCTCCAATTAAGAACATTGGTTTTATGGAGTGAATGAGTTGATTGCATTGTCAATGCCCCACCTTTAGACATTAGCTCATAAGTGTCATCAGGTTTTATTTCAATTACTCATCTGTCAAATATATCTTTTTAATTTTTCTCCTTTGTTTCGTTTCTGTTTTACACAGTTTAAACATTTTCTGAATATAAAATTTTGCAAGTGATAGTAAAGTGACAGTAAATGAATTTTTTCATAAATTTAAAATAAATATTTTAATCAGTTTACTACTTCTCAACTGTGAGTGACACCTATTAAAATGAAATAGTAATAAATCCCTTGGTATAGATTTACCTTTTTTTCTCTCTTAAAAAAGACTATATAAATGCTTAGACTTCTTAATGAGAAGTAAAGTCATAACAGTTAATTTGCCATCAGACATGGAAGGGAGATAAATGGTAAATATGGCATACATTAGACCAGATATTCAGTGTGATACATTAGTGATTTTTTTTGACAAAGATTAGTTTTTAAAATACTTTTAAACAAAAAAAATTCTTAAAATTAATGCATGTCTTCTAAGTGAATGTATTATTATTATTTCCCTTCAACTAAAGAAAATCTTATAAGCACAGCTCTTTAGTAATTTGGGGTTAAACTGACTGCAAATCAATCAATAGACACTGCCTAATTAGGCTGTTTTCCCTAAGTATTTCCTTAACTTTTCCATGTCTTTCACTCTTTCTTATCTGATACACAGTATAAAGAGAATTACTTTTTGTAAGTAAAGTGATTCCTTGATGTGTAGAAAATATTGAGTCCTGGTAAGTTTAAGCCATATCTGAATTCTGTTGCTGGGCTATCAAAATAGTATTCTATTTAAAATTGAAGAAGTGCCCAGCCAGTGTGGCTCAGTTGGTTGAATGTCTTCCCGTGAACCAAAAGGTTGCTGGTTGGATTCCCAGTCAGGGCACATGCTCAGGTTTCAGGTTCAATCCCCAGTAGGGGGCGTGCAGGAGTCGATTGATGTTTCTCTCTCATCAGTGTTTCTCTCTCTCTATTCCTTGCTCTAAAGTCAATAAAAAATATTTTTAAAATTTAACTTAAACTTAAATAAATAAAATTGAAGAAGCTTCAGCTATGAATTATAATTGTGTTTCCAAGAGGCTTTAGTTCCAGAAGTAACTGCTTCAAAGTCAAGTTAAGTTTGTTCTGCAATTTTCTCTTCATGTCCCAAGTTTATATGGACAATAAAAAATAAGAGTATTGTGTACATATTGAATGTACAGAGCAACTTGTTTTTAAAGTGAGTTTTATAGTTCCTTAACTACTTGGTTATAAGCTACTACCTCAGTACTTTAATAGTGTACAAATAATCATATCAACATTCAAAGTTCCCAAATCAATGGGAAAAAATAATTTGCTTGAAACAAAGGTCCAAAAAGTTTACCAGGAATAAATACACACACACACACACACACACACACTATACATATGTTATTAATTAGTAATGTATTTCATATCAGTTTTCAGTGCCATTCTATGGGGCATACTTTTTAGATTCTAGTAATACAGAAGTGGACAAGAGCAAAAATGCCTTCTCATATATCTTAAATTCATATGGGAACAGACTTGTCCCACAGCTGGTGAGCTGCTGCTAGTATGGAATCCCAGGAAGTTTGATTCCATTTTTTACTCCTAAACAAACAATAATATAAAATAACAATGAGGGGGAAATATCTAAAACTGCAGTAGCATCTAACTCTAGATCTAGGTAAATCTTATTTCAGTGAGACAATAACAATGGCCATTTAACATTTTCAAGGTGCAGCTTATATATCAAGTTGATTATCAGTTATATATTTTTTCTGTAACATTGATTTCTCTTCTGTCTAGCCTAACTTCACATAGTCTTACTAGCTAAGCATTTATTGGTAATTGAGACCAGTAATCTGGTTATTAGGTATTCATCAATTATGATTGCCCTTATTTTTAGCAGTTTCTTCTGAATTCTAAATAGGTTTACCTTCAGTTTTGAATTAATCTGTCTTCTTGGTAGACTGACATGTATTGTGCAAAATAATCAGTCCTATCTTTTTTTTTCTCTGTTCCCCTTCATTGACTTTGTATAGAATCTTAATCATGTTAAACCCTGTGTTTTCAAATTCCACATCTATAAAATGACAATACCACAGCTAGTTTGTAAACATTTTGAGAGACTCAGATAAAGTATGTTATTGAAAGCACTATGAAGTAGTACACAGCATCTGCTAGAGAGCATGTCTGAAATTTTCTCAAGCAAATTGTTTCCACAGTACTCTTTATCTATATAGAAACTATGTCATTGTTTTACTCTGTTAAAATCAGGGTAATGCTTTTAAATATCAGTAAAGGTATGCGCTCAGGTACAAAGCCTCACTAAGTGTCCTCTTCTCTCGATGGAAGAGGCAGAGTTACTATTCATGTTTAGTGTCTGTGAAGTCCACATCATAGAGTCCATCAAGCCAAAAACATAGCTCTTCAAGAAGCTGAAAATAAACACTTTTAAAAACACATTCCCTTCAACCACTAGAATGCATAGTGAAGACCTAGTGTTCCCTCCTCCTTCCTCCCCTTTAGAGCGAGTGTCTAGTAGGCTGTGATGTATTTAATAAAGTAGGAGGACTTGGGGCTGGGAGATCAGAGGGCTCTTGAGAGGTTCAGAGATGCCAACCTCTGTGTGATTTTTAGAGGAATTTGTTTTAGTACTTTTAACAAGGAGTCCTCCCTCGAGAGCGAGAGCCTAATAGGCTCCTTACCTCTCTGGGACACATCTCCCAGTGAACGCAGATAAGCACTGGAGTCCATCGCTGAGGACCCTTTTGTAATCTTGGCTGAGAGTGATTCTGAAGCAGGTTTGTTGTGTTGGTCTGCCTACAGTCAAAAGGATGAACCATGAAAATGGGATATTTTATGTATTAAACTGTTCAAACAAAATAAATGCTAAGGGAACTTTTAATGGCTCTGCGTAGTGAGAGCATAAGTTAGTGGGACAGGCCATCTTGCCTGTCTGTATCATAACTTAGTTATGGTGTCATTAGAGCCCCCGAGTTTCAAATAGGATCAGCCTCCATCAGCCCATCCCCAGGGGGCTTCCTCCTGCAGAGCTTGGGGAAAATATTTTCAAAGCCTTCAGGTGAAACATGAAAGATTGCTGTGTGAGAGCAACTCCTCTCTCTCCCATCTGGCATGTCCGGGTGCCCGGTAAATACCAGTGAGACTGAAGGAAACGATTAGGCAAGAGGTTATTTAATTTGTATATGAGACTTTCAGATCGTGCTGATAGAACCATTTCTCATCTTCTTTCTTTTCCAAGTAATTTCCCCAAAGCAGCACCAGAAAAGAGGAAGAAAAGAAACTGGCCACTGGCCTTGTGTTTGTCTTGGACGGCTTTATGCCATCCATCACTGAAATGCTTTCGAAACAGTTTTGTAAACAGCATTCCAAATTTAATATAAAAATTGCAAATCTACTCACCACCCAAATTATAACGCTACCAACCATAGCCACGGGGAACATGCAGTAAGCCTTAGATAAATTCCGCTGCTTCAAGCCCTTGGCCTGCTTGAATTTTTAAATAGCAAACAACTATGTAGGCAAAACTAGGTTGCTGCCAGCTTCCCGACCTGGTTCGTTATCAGAGGCCGAGCTATCTCACTGATTTGTGTCACACCGTTCTCTCCACTTGATAGATAAGCAGTATTTAAATCACTGTTTCTAAGGGTGGGTGGCAGCTCAAAATGCATCAGAATTAGCTGGGAAGCTTTTCCAAGGTATGTGGACCCAGGTCCTAAACTAGGAAATCCTGATTTAGCACAGCTGATGTGGGGCCCAAGAGCGTGGAGCAAAAGCATCCTCAAAATGATGCTCTCTGGACCACTGGTGAAGACACTGCCTATCATTTCATTTGCATCCACCTTGGGGGCATCAGATAATTTTTCATTATTATGTGTCACCAAGCCTACAGGTGATTTCCAGTGACAAATAACCTTGTCAGAATTAATGACAGGCTAGTTTAAACCTAGACAATGGAAACACTTTGATTATCTCACCAAAGACTGTGAAACAGACTATATCAGACTTTCCTCTGCAGCCAGCAGGGAAACTTCAATAGCAGTGGTCTGGGACCATTGGCACAGTATGAAACGTAAGTACTTAAAGGTGGGCAGTCCAGTTTTTCCTTTTAGACATGAGAAATCATATACGCAGAGAGTTTTATTCAGTTACTCAAGACTTGGGGCATATACAAGGTTCATGTCTCCAGATTCCTTTCCATGACTTCATTCAGGAAGGGGGAGTCCTCAGAGTGCTCCAAAAGAGACCAAAGAGGAGGAAATACTCCCTGTAACAATCTGCTGAATAGTGAGACCCCATGGATGGTAACTAGAAACGGGGTTCCTTCTTTTGAATGTCATGACAATGACAGGTTCCTGTGATATCTCCGTCTCTGAGACAGTTAACATCATAGTAAGAGATGGAAATACAAGCATTTGAATTAATTCAGCTGCTTTTATTCTTTAAAAATGCAATGTTAATTCTCACAGATCTGAAATGTCACTTTCAAATATCGTTGTGACATATATGAAAATCCTCTAATCTGTCTTCCCTGGCTCATGCCTAAATAAAATCAACACTGGTTTGGGGAGGAGGGAGATTTTCTGTGGAGACGTGACAACCATTATACTGAGTATAATGAAGTCAGTGCGGTCCTAACTGCATTTCCAACTGTGGTTTTATACCTAGGATGACTCCAAGTTCTAGCACTTGAGTGGCAACAGGACAGCAGCTTCCATTGGTCGTGTGTCCTTGTCATAAATTGCTGGCTGCTCCACATGGACCACCAGCAAAGAATTCCGCTTTGCTCCCTCATTCAGCAGATACTATTTAATGAGAGTCTAGTGTGCCCATCTATGGGCTAGGCACGCAGCAGGTGTTCATAAATATTGTGTAGCATGCTCACGTTACCATATCAGAGGTGGACAGGTAGCTCGTTGCTCCTTTAATAATCCACCAAGGTTGTCCTGAAGAGTTGCTGCTTCATGCCTCTAACAAATCAAACTTGGAGGCGAATTGCCTATTTGTTTGTGAGTGTATTTCTCAGTGACAGCTGTTCTTATAAGGCCTTGGGAGCTGCTATTAATTTTGAGGAGTTAGAAATGCTTCCATCCAGTCAGCTGTGAGAATTATGGCAGCCCTTTGATGAGTTTTTATTATTTGCATTTCTCAAAAGCTGGAGTGGCTGAAATTTACAGCCACAAACCTGCACGGTGTGGATGTTTCAGAAGTTGCCGATTATCATGTAGGTGCATCTACTGCAAAAGACAGGTTAGCGCGGCTTTGACCAATTAGAGTACCATATAGGATTTTTCCTTCCAGTCTTTAAAAACTGGGTACTAGTTAGGTAGTGAAGAATTACATGAGTAACACAAATACCTAGTAAATGAGGAATGACAATAAAGTTCACTTGTATCAGGTGATTACAGAAGTTAAATGTTTTTATTAGTGAGGGTTCCATACTTTATTAGTTGTTCTCAGTTTTCTTTCAGTGATTTATAATCCAGTTTTAGTTGTTTAATTGTTATACAATCATAAATAATAGGCAAGACTTTTTATTGCTCACTTTAATTTCTTTTCTATATGAGGGCTGTCATTATTTATATCCAAAGGAATAACAATGCCATTTATCCAAACCTGTGCTGTCTATTGCCTCTGAGACCACCTGGACTTACTATGGGGTCTGTCTAACCTAAAAAGTGAACTTGGCCAAGCGAGAAAGGCTGCTAATAGGAGCAACCATTTCCAATACATTTAGTTTATCTTCTTGATGGCAGCAGACTGGCTGACCTATCTTATAATGTAATCAACTTTGAAGTCAGGATTTAAGTGTGATGGTTCTTAAAAGATAATTTGGCTGCATCAGTTCACTGGGAATCAGAAAAGGAAAAACCAACTTGTAGATAGAAATTTCACTCTGAGATCATTAAGATCATTAAGAAATATTGCAAATCAGCAGAGAATGCTGACTGTACTTCTAATATGCATAAAGCTAGCTAACTTGATGGATGAATGGATGGATACTCAATACTTTCATTTTCCTAAAGCCGAGATTCACAAATGAGTCTGTAAAATGCCTATGCTAGTTATACTAGTGAGCAACTACTTATTCTCTTATCTGACTCTATTAATAATTCTTCATGTAGATCAACTTAAAAATTAGAGGCTTGTTGGTTGAATGCTCAAAGTTAATAACTGGGGTTTTTAGACTTCACAGGCACTGAAAAGGAGAAAGACAAATTTCATTGGAAATCAGTAGCCCCAAAATTATTGATTATATTTTTCTAAAGACTTTTATTTTATTTCTTTTGTTTTTAGAATGTGTTTTTATTTACTGATTTGCAGAACAAGCTTGACATTATGTTTCTCTAGGCCCCAAAGAAAGTGCTATTTTAATCCTTATTTGTTTCCTGTGTTTTATTCTGCATAATCAGATTTCAAAATTATACAAAGTAGACCATAGGGCCATTATTAAATTTTTTCCCAGTGTTCGCTAGGCCTATCGTGTCTCCCACAAATATCCAATTTATTTGACCTCAGTCATCATTTTTAATTTTAATGTACAATTTTCCCATAAGAGCTCAACTATCTTTGCATCATTTCTCACTCCTGCTGCAAAGATAATAGCGGTAGCAGGAAAAGGTATCATTTTAAGGTTTTCTCATAGTGCATTCCCATTTGTGTCTGTCCTTTTTCTATTTGACAACCTCTTGAAAGTTAATGTTTTATTATTATACTGGGCTCTAGTTTCCATCTACACATCTTTGCCTTGCTTCAAATAAGAATGCTATAAAGATTTTACAGGAAATAAGGTACATTCCTCAAAAGCAATATAGCTGAGATAATACATAAAATATCTTCATGGTATCTAAAGTGCTACTTCTGACTCAGTATAGAGAGATTTTAGCCATCAGTACCTGAGTTGCAGAATTTCAGAGCTGAAAGGAAACTTAAACATCTTAGTTCAAGTCCCTCATTTTAACAAATGACAAAACTAGAAAGGTTGTACTCCTTGTTCAAGATTATACAACCATCTCTTTGCTGAGCTGAAATGTGTTCATATTTCAAGTCTCAGCTCAGCAAAGAGATGGTTGTATAATCTTGAACAAGATTAAAATAAAAAGACATCGCCCAACCGGTGTTGCTCAGTGATTGAGCATAGACCCATGAACCAGGATGTCATGGTTCGATTCCCAGTCAGGGTACATGCCTGGGTTGTGGGCTCGATCCCCAATAGGGGGCATGTAGGAGGCAGCCGATAAATGATTCTCTCTCATCATTGATGTTTCTAGATCTCTCTTTCTCTCTTCCTTCCTCTCTGAAATCAATAATATTTATATATTTTTAAGTAAGTAAAACAAAATGAAAAGACATGGTATTAATTTTACTGTTTTATTAGATTTGTAAAAGAGCAATCACTTTTGATTATTTCTATAAAAATGGAACATGCTCATTTATAAAAATTATACATAATTCAAGAAGAAAGCAACAGATTACCCCAAATTGTTCTCTAATACAATCAATGTTACCATTTAATGGACATTATTGTAAGTTCTTAAGTGAATAAGCACAGATAAAAGGATAGATATGTGGATTGATAAAAAATTATAAGAAAAAGAATAGAAAGAACAAAACAGCTTTATAATATGGTGTTCATTCTAGATACACCATTTTTCATTACAAACATATTTAATTTTACTTGAACATAACAGAAGTGGAAGAAAATACAATAAAACTAAAGAAATTGCTGAACTTCAAATTAAATGTTTCTTCACCACAATCTATATCAAGATCTCTAAAATATATGAAAAAAGATTATAAAACATTAATGTTAGTAGCTAGTTTTCATTTTACAAATTATCAGTTGTGTTTTAATAAATGCCCAATTGACTCCTATCTTAACAGAGATAACATTAGCACACTTTACTTACTCCCATATCCCAAATTTTTAAAATTATATTATTATTTTATATTATTATTTTGATATTGTCAAGATATATAACATTCACATTCTTTTAGACATAAATTAGACATAATTCCATTTTAGTTTTGAGTTTAAATAGAGGCAGTATTTACATTACCATGGTTTCTTCTTCTCAAGATCTTTATATTGTGCTGTCTCTTGGTTGGTTTTGGTCCTCCAGGATGTTTTTGAAAAATGTACCTTGATGGTTTTACCTGCTTGAGAATGTCTGTCTGTGGCCTGCATACTCAAAAGACACTGTGGTTAGATATAAATGTCTTTTAGTGTCATATTTTCTTTCCCTACGCACATTTCATTTTGCATTGTTAATTTCTCTACACTACATACTACATGTAATCTGTGTTCTTGTCTTCATTCTACTTGTGTTCCAATACTGTTTTTGTTTCTTCGTGGTGTTTTTAGCAAGTTGAGGGGAGTGGCAGGGAAGGGATGGAGAGTGTGGTGGTAGCTAACTAATTTTTCTTTTTTCAATCAATTTTGTTTGTTTTAGAATAGTTTCAGATAGTATTATTTTGTTTTTCACCATGCCTTGTGATTTATGCTGGAAGCTGGACATGAGGCAGTGGGGGAAAGGAATTGAGGTATTCTAACTATTAGAATACGGATGTGTGTGCCATTTGCTGTAGGTATGGTGTCAGAGGCTGAAATTACCTCTAGTGCTCTTATTTTGGTCTCCTCTGTTGTTTTGGGTTTTCCTAGAGACTGCTTTTTTACATTTTAATTTTTAATTACAGTTTACATTCAGTATTATTTTGTATTAATTTCAGGTGCACAGTATAGTGATTACACAATCATATACTTTACAAAGTGTTCCCCCCAATATTTCCAGTATCCACCTGGCACCGTACATAGTTATTGCAATGTTATTGTAACTGCCGATTTGTACTTCTTAATCCCTTCACCTTTTGCACCTAGCCCACCAACCCCCTTCCCTTCTGGCGACCATCGGTCTGTTCTCTGTGTCTGTGAGCCTGTTTCCTAGAGATTTCTTCAATAGAGTCTGAGGCTTGCTGTCCTTTTAGCTGTCGCCCCTGTTGTTTTACAGGAGCCCTGGTGATATGGTGGGGAGGTGTGCCGGCGGGGTGCTCCATAGGCCTGTGATAGTATCCCAGTCTTTTCCTGAGCCTGAGTGGGGCATTGAACTTCCCCTGGCTCAGTTGGGCTTTGATAAACAACGGTGGTTAGATTTTGGTTTAAAGAGTTTCCCTTAAGGGCAGGCATTGTTAAGGAAAACAGAGAATTCTGGGTGTATTTTCAAATGGTTACTTTCTTCTCCTGCCAGACCTGAGGGGATTTTTCCTCCCATCTTCACTGTCAGAATCTGATGGGACTCCTGGAGGTGAAACTCATGAAAGCGTGGAGACCACCCCTCCAATGCTCCCCTCGCCCCAGCTCTTACCTCTCATACTAATCTGCATTGAGCCTCCAGCAATTCACCAATTACAGTTAAAAGTCTTTCTACCAATACTGGCTCCAACTTGGGCTTCTAGGCCGCTGAGCTGTGATTTTCTGTCTCTGCCTGTCTGCCTCTCCGATTTTGGGACAGTAGTTTGCCTCGTGGCCTCAATTCTCTGATGAGCTAGGAAGAGTTGTTGATTTTTAGTTTGTTCAGCGCTTTTTTTTTCTTTTTTCTTTTGTCATGACAGGAATAATGGCTTCTAAGCTCCTTAAGTATCAGATCAGAAACCAGAAGTTCTCTTTGAATAGTTATAAATGTACAGAAAAAAAAAGTGAAGTTTGCTCAGTGAGTTTTCTTATACCCCATACGCAGTTTCCCCTATTGTTAACAACTTGCATTAGTATAGTACATTTGTCACAATGATTGCTACATTACTGGGAACCGATATTGATAACATTATTATTAACTTCGCCAGAAGGGAAGGGGGTTGGTGGGCTAGGTGCAAAAGGTGAAGGGATTAAGTATATTTTTAACTATATTATTAACTATATTTTTTAGGATCCCACAGGATACCACATTACATTTAGTCATTATGTCTCCTTAGGCTCCTCTTGCCTGGGACAGTTTCTGATGCTTTCCTTGTTTTTGATGACTTTGACAGTTTTGAGAAGGGCTGGTCAGATGTTTTATGGAATGTCCCTGATTGGGACTTGTCTGTTGTGTTCCTCAGGGTTAGATTAGAGCTATAATCTGATCTAAAAACCAGAGAGGTAAATAGAGTGCCATTCTCATCACATCACATAAAGGATACATGTGCTGTCATATCAGTACAACTTATCACTGTCTACACTGACCTTGATCACCTGGCTCAGCTTTCTCACTGGGAAATGTACTCGGTTTCCCCGCTTTCTATACTGTGCTCTTTGGAGGAAGTCACTGTGCACAGCACACATTTTAGTAATGGGGGAGGTATGTGCTACTTCCTTGAGGGTGAAGTGTCATAAATATTTTGGAATTTTTCTACAAGGGAGGCTTGTCTGTTTTTCCCCATTTCTTTATTTATTCAATTGTTTATCCAATCATTATGTTTTGGGTTATAAGCCATTATTATGATTATTTTTTTTAACTGACAGCTTGGCCATTAGGAACTCTTTCAGTTGTCACGTGTGTTCCTTCTAACACTCCCAAGTGCTTTTGGTTTGAGCCCCTCTTATTGCTGGCACCACAGATGCTTCAGCTTATTTTATACTAGAGGCCCAGTGCATGAGATTTGTGTACTGGGAGAGGGGTGTTCCTCAGCAACCCCTCGAGGGACATCCACTTGCTGGCTTAGGCCCGCTCCCCCAGCCTAAGCCGGCAGTCAGACATTCCTCTGGCAGTCCGGTGCTCCCACCACCACCGCTGCACTCGCCAGCCATCAGCTGGGCTTCTAGCCGAGTGTCTGCCCCCTGGTGGTCAGTGCACGTCATAGTAACTATTCATTCCACTGTTGGGTTGATTTGCATATTACGCTTTTATTATATAGGACTGGAGGCACGGTGCACAAAAATTTGTGCATTCGGTGGGGGGGGTCCCTCAGCCCGGCCTGTGCCCTCTTGCAGTCTGGGACCCCTCAGGGGATGACCACCTGCTGACTTAGGCCTGCTACTCGGGGGATTGGGCCTAAGCTGTCAATCAGACATCCCTTTGGCAGCCCGGCAGCCCTCGGGGGATGTCCACTTGCCAGCGGGGAGCAGACCTAAGCTGCAGTCGGATATCCTTAGTGCTGCTGAGGAGGCAGGAGAGGCTCCCACCACCACCGCTGTACTGGCAGCCGACAGCCTGGCTTGTAGCTGAGCAGAGCTCCTCCATGTGGGAGCTCACTGACCACCAGAGGGCAGCTCCTGCATTGAGCGTCTGCCCCCTGGTGGTCAGTGTGTGTCATAGTGACCAGTCATTCCCAGTCTTTCTGTGTTAGGGTCAGTTTGCATATTACCCTTTTACTATGTAAAAGGTGCACGGGTGGGGGCCAGCTGGTTTGCCCTGAAGGGTGTCCCGGATCAGGGTGGGGATCCCGCTTGGGTGCCTGGCCAGCCTGGGTGAGGGGCTGATGGCTATTTTCAGGCTGCCCACACCCCCTTTAGGGTGGGGGTCCCCATTGGGGTGCCTGGCCAGTCTGGATGAGGGGCTGAGGGCTGTTTTCAGGCCGGCCAAGCCGGCGACAGAAGCTCCCAGCCTCTCCTTTTTTTATTTTTTTTTATTCTGGGATTTTTTTACCTTCTATAATTGAAATTTTGTTGCTGCTCCAGCTCTGAGGCCAGGGCCTGCTGAAAGCAGGTATCTGGGGTTTGTTTAGCTTCTATAATTGCAACTTTGTTGCTTAGAGTGGAGCTCAGAGCCGTGTCAGGGCCAGCCTGACAGGTTGAGCCGGGCTGAGGTAGGGAGGTGGGAATTGAGAAAAGAAAGAAAGACAGGAGAGCAGGATCGGGAGGACTGCAGCTCAATTGAGGAACTGCAGCAGGTTTATTAACCACACAATGCTATTTATACACAAGACACTGAATAGGAGGTCTGTCAAGAGGAATGTATTCTTTGTTCCTCTTAATCTCCAAGGGAGAGACAGAGCAGAAAGACAAGTTCTCGGTACAGCAAATCTCAGTAAATAGTTACAGACTTTTTGGTAAGCCATGAAAGGCTGTTCTCATTCTACAAAGGTTGCTCTCATTCTACTGATAATCGCCATCCAAACAAGTCTGGGAAAACTGTGTGGGTAAGGGTCCTAGCCTTGCTAGCCCCTTCAGGTGCAAGGACCATGTCAGCTTACACCTGGTCTCCAACAGAGCCGGGCTTCAGCCGCCATCTTGGTTGGGTTAATTTGCATATCCTGCTGATTAGCCCATGGTAAGTGTAGCGGAGGTATGGTCAATTACCATGTTTGTCTATTATTAGATTAGATGTTCCTTGTCCCAGTCCTAGAGTCAGCCATTTCTCTAAGCGCTAACTCACTTTCCTACCCCTTTTCCCCTGGTGCTCTCTTCTTTCAACCTGTGCATCAATTTTTTCTCTTGGCTTCTTTTAGAGATGTTTTTTTGTGGTTCCTATAAGACTCTGAATAATTTCTTGTCTGAATTATTTCTGGCTCTCTTTGACCATTCCTTGTGGTGTATGTTCTTTTCCTGCCTTTTACTTATGTTTCATTCAACTCTCCTCACCCCATCCTTTTTACTCAAGTTCCAGCTTTGGTTGCTTCTAATTATTTTTCATCTTTAGGTGAAGTGGACTAATTCTTGGGAGAAAACACCAGTGCATCATGGGGCCAAGGAAAGGATAGATACTGAAGTGGAGAAAGTCAGCAAGCTGCTACATGCCTCGACTTTTGCCAGAATTTTTCTGAAATTTTTCCACCCATTTTTTCTTCTTCATTTTAAGACACATTCTTATTTTTTGGTGGTTGGAAGGGCTGTGGGACCAACCACATGAAGGCAAATACTCACCCTTTGGCCTTTTCTCCCTCTAACACTCTGAACTTCTCTGGGTTCTTCCTCCTACACCCTCCTTCCTCCTGCCTTTCTCTTGGCTCAGGTGTCCCCTGCATTATCCTTGTCCCCAGATTTCATCCCTTTAATTACAGCTAGTGGGAGGTCTGAGAGTTTGCATGCTGAATGTGGTGAACAGCTCACGGTGCTGTGGTCTAGAGGTGAGGAGGGTGAGGCTCTCAGAAGCCCTCCATCTCATCCCTCTCTTCGGCTCTTCGGTGCTTTCCCTAGGCACTGCCTGGCAGTTTCCCAGTTTGGAGACAGTGTTTCCTTTGCTTTTCATCTCTTGTGTTGTTTTGGTGCTTTTGAAGGAGATGAAGGGAGCAAAGAAAGCTCCACCGTCTTTAACCAGAGCTGTTCCATCAAGTTTTTACAGTTTGGAGAAAGATTATTTTGTTGCAATCACACTTTTCAACATGGGATTCTCTCCACAAAAGTTGGGAAATATGGCACTTGCTCTTTATGAAAATGAAATGTCATTGAAAGAAAGAAAATTATTTTTCTCTCATTACTGAATCCAAGAATCTTGATAACTTTTATGTGAATCAGAAATATTTACCTCAGTCCCTTTAGAATTTACTTATTGTGAGGAATATAGAACTTCAGGGACATTAATTTTTAGAAATGTAGGGCACTGTATCTCCTTTGTCAGAGGTTACAAAGGAAATCAAAGAGGAGTCTATTTTCCACCCACAGATTTCGATTTACTGTCCTGACAATACTTTTCATGGAAATCCAATCTCCACCATCTGCTAGATTAAAAAATGAGGCCACAAAAGTGAAAATTTGTTAATAGAAAGAACTTGAGAACAAATGAAAATAACCAGGTAATATGCTTGATTTTCAAATTTCTGTTTAACTTGAGAGAAAGCAACCAAACAAAAAAACAAAAGATGTTGATGTAAGTAGGGCCTGCGTGGAGAAGTCAGGGACAGTTCTGAATCACCCTCTCTGTGCACCTCTTGTATTCTTAATTTGTTGGAAATAGTGCTTTTCAGACAGGAACACTTTAAGCAAAATGAAAGAGGGTTTGTTTTGTTTTGTTTTGTTTTGTTTTTTACTTTCCAGGCACATTATTTGTCCTGACCAGTAGTTCTTCCAACCTTGGTAAATTGTTCATTTTTTAAAATAGTTTGACAGTTTAAATTATTCACAATCTAGAAATGAAACTTACAGAGGATTGCTTTGCTGTCTGTTTTAAAATAAATGAAGCAGTTGCTTTGCACTGTGGAGAGAAAAAGTTCAGGCCTCTTTTTTCCATCAGGTTTCCAAACTCCTAAGAATCTTTATAATATTACTATTCCAAGAAGGGAGCGCCAGCTCCTGCCCTCTTTTCTCTATTCCAGGTAAGACCATGGTGGTTTTTTCTTTCTGGAAGATGGGCTGATTCCGATGGCCTAGTGTGACTACATGTTCTATGTCAATAACTATTAGTCCCTAAATGGCTTCTTGTGCATTCCCAACTCCCCAACTATTTCAATGTCATATATATCTTTAATTTAAGATGTTTTAATTTTTATTATTTTTGAGTGCTTTCTAAGAAATATTCTTTTAAACAAATATTGGCTTATTTATAAACCAACCGATGACCTATCAAATGATAATATTTACACTTGGCAGGTAAAGCAGGTAGAAATGTACCTTTGTCATAGTGGTTGCTTAAAAATGACAAAGTTTTATACAAGGTTTAACCAGATGAAATTGCTGATATTCAGCCATTTTTAACTTACAAAATTGGAAATTTCATTCAGTTCAGCCTACAGTCTTATAGATAGTAAGGTAGAACAGCACTGTTAAGAGTCTCTAAAAGGGAGAAATGGAGGTTGTTTCCATTCTGCCAGAACAGGAAAGTTGGATAGCTGTTTCTGATATAATCCTATCTAATAATAGACAAACATGGTAATTGACCATATCATCACTACGCTTCCCATTGGCTAATCAGGGCGATATGCAAATTAACTGCCAACAAAGATGGCGGTTAATTTGCATATGTAGGCGCAATGCTGGGGGGCGAAAGGGGAAGGATGGAAGAAGCCGCCTGCCGCTGACGGTGATAGGAAATCCAGGCGGCAGGCAAGAGCCGGGTGGCAGGGCAAAGGCGGCCCCCTGGCCTGAGATCGGAGAACCGGGGCCGCCTTTGCCCGCCCCATGGCCGGTAATCAAAGAAGCCAGGCAGGGCAGGGAAGAAGCAGCCACCAGCAGCAGCCTCTTCCCTGCCCCCCACACTGGCCGGTGTTCAGAGAAGTACCTGTATTTTTTTTTCAAATTACCTGTATTTTTAATAATTTCTTGACATGGTAAAAGAATTTTATATTATGATCCAAGGGTGGTGGGGTGAGGAGAAGGAGCAGCAGAACAATCCAACAAACAAAAAAGGAAACAGAAATGCATGGTGGAAGGGATTTGAAGAGTGGGTAGGGGCATTGCCCAACTAAAATGCAATTGGTTTGTTACTGAGTACTATTCATGGGAAGACAGCATCCTAACTCCTTCTCTATACAGCATATTGGGAGTAAAAATGATGCATCCAGGTGGAAATATGACTAGGGGTTGGAATACAGACAGGGAAAGAAGAAGTCAGAAATAGACACTGAGAGAGTCACTGTCTGGCTGGCTGGAAATACTGACTCTCCAGTAGTGATAGAATAAAAAAGTGGGGGATATCTCTGGAAGATTCAAGAGATAGGGGGCATCTCTTCTATGGTTTTGACTTGCCCAGCAGATTTTCACATACACACGTGTACACGCCTATGTTTGTATGCACACACATATACACATAACTGACTGCCCTCCCTAGAAGCACAGAAGAAGAAGAAGCCACCCACCTTTGGTCCAGGTGTCAGCGCCTGCGGCTGGCTGCAGCCCAGGAGACAGACAAGCCACCCGCCCGAGGTCCCAGGCTGCAGCCACCTGGAGAAGCTGCCAGCCCCGTGGTCCAGGGCATCAGTGCCCGTGTCCAGGGAAATAGATTCCCTCTTCTCCTACTGCAGTCATTACTTCAATATTCCCCTTCTGAATTTCTCTCCTGTGCTGCAACCCAACTCCACTTTTCATCGGAAGGATACGGAACAGAGAGAGCAGTGCTAAAACCTTACATTTTTAAGCCGGTAAGGTTGGTACTTAAACATATAAATGGAAAACTAGAGTCCTTAAGGTAACAAAGGCTACAAAGGACAGGGACAGCGCATGACCTATTATATCCAGCAATCCATATGGGGACTGAAAACTTTGCAATGATGACAATTACTGAAGATATGAATCAACTAAAATAGTTGACAGGGACAATTCTTCCATCTTTGAAAATATCTACATCAAATCTGTTTAAATAGATTTTCATCTGCATAATATAACACATTCTGACAAGACCACCACCACCACCAATGTGGTCAGTGTTGTGCCAATAAATGTTTAATAACTGAGGAATGCCCCCCCCCCCCGATTGCACACATTTTTGTGCACCAGGCTACTAGTTACTTTATAGGAGGCCATATTTCTTTTTCTGTGTTGCCTTGAGGTCTTGCCTTTCTACTTTAGTGTGTTGGTATCCTACCTCTACCGATAGGATGTGGACCCAGCAGCATGCGTTTCTATAGTGATTCACATAGAACTTCTGCTCTCATTTTTTTCCTCCCTCCCTCCAACCCTCCAACCACATGTAAGGAAATCCACCATTCTCCTTCAGTTTTATTATGAGAGGGATAAGGTGGTAGGAATAACTAATCTTAAATGCCCCAAGATGGACTTCTGAGAGCCTGCCTCCAGACCCATCCCCTTTTTTGTCATTCCCACTGTCGTTGCTGACCTGGTCACTTTGTAGGGTTCGGGTCCTCAGGGAAGTTCCATTGATAACTCTTGTTGGAACTGTTGATCGCTACCTAGCAATGATGCATCATTTTTTGTTTATTTGTTTCATACACTTAAGGAGGGGTTACTTTCTTTTATCTGAATCCTAGATTCTAAGGGCTTCCATTAGAAAGGGCCCTTCCGTGTACTGTATACATCTTTTACAGCGTTATTACAAAAAACCTAGAGTTTTGATTCCTCGTCTGGAGTCTACCATCCTATCCGTGACTTTGAACCTTTCTAAGTCACTTGACTCTGGACCTGTGTTCACCTCTAAAGTTAGATGGTTGAATATTGAAGTCCTGTGATCATGTGCCTAAAAGTTATCTAAAGTTGCCCTTTTCTTCCTAAAATCTGAACAACAGTATTATACATAATTTATAAATAGTTATTTCACAGGGGAGGAGGATATTAATAGCATAAAATGTTAGCCTCCGTCTCAGGATGGACCACTGACTAGGAGGATATTTAAATGCTTGGTCCCCACCCAGTTCAGCTTATCGAAGTCCTGTTAGTACACCATTTCTGATTGAGCAGGCGAGTGACTACACATTTCCCCCGACAGAAACCACATCACCTCACCAGCCACATAAGAAAATGACAAAACAACCAACTGTGAAAGAACGCTTGCCAAGCTTTCAGCATCACTGCATTGGGGGGCGGGGGCGGAGGGAACATTTGTACAAGATGAAATTGAGCCTGGATGAAGCCCAAAGACTAGCTCTGGTGTGCCTGTCTTCTCTAAGCTGCAACATACGGGGAGTGTGTTTGTGCCAGTGAGGCCAGGGTTCCAGAAAACTCTGCTCCTTGAAGCCACATCCCCAGTCCAGGGATGGGAAGAGGGTGTGAGAAAAGGTGGCATACTGCTTTCTTACCAGATCTCTAACAAATAATACTAGTAGCTAAGGCCCATTTGGCATTGCTTCAACTAAATCTTCACAGAAACATGGTGAAGTTTAGTATTATTGTCTGCCTTTTTCTTCAGCAGAAAATAAATACTCAGGCTCAGAGAAACAGAGGTAGTTAGCTAGTTAGCAGTCAATCCAAGATTCAAACGGGGTCTGTTTTACCTCAGGATCCATAGTCTTTCACATTACCTCCCACTGGTTTTAAAGTTGAATGTCAGGAACACAATTGCAGCATTGGTGAGAAAGGGTAGGAGGCGCTATAAACCACATTGCCCAAGGTTTCTCTGCTTTGGTAGAAAGAGCCCTAGAGTAAGAAGGAAACAAACACCTGCCTGACTTCAGGTAACATTAAATGGGGACTATAATGTAATCAAAGATACTTTGAACAGAGTGAAAGGGAAAATTACTCATAATAAGAAAAAGATAGATTGCTGAATAAAAAACGGGCAAGAGTTGAACAGACACTTCCCTAAAATGACCAACCAATTGGTCAATGAGCATGTGAAAAGATTCTCGATATCTTTAGTCCTTAGAGCAAAGCAAATTGGAACCACCATAGAAATCACCGCATACCCCAGAATTACTAAAAGGAAAAAGACCACAGTGCCAAGTATAGGGGAGGATCTGGAGCAACTGGGTCTCTCAGTCACTGCTGGTGGGAGGCCCCTTAGTAAAACCACTTTGGAAAACCATTTGATAATTTCAGATACAACCAAACACGTGCATACCATGCGACCCAGCACTTTTACTCCTAAGGGTATATGTTCATTAGAAGACTTAAAGGAAATTGTTTATAGTAGCACAATTCATTCATTACTGAATCCAAAAGCCCAATAACAAGAGAGTGAACAAACAAATGGTGGAATATTCACAAGATGGAATACTATGCAACCACAGAATGAGCAAACTATGGCAACTCGTCACAACATGGATGGATCTCACACCCATGAGGTAGAACGATGTAAGCAGTTCATGCTGTATGGTACTGATGCCGGAGAAATTAATGGGCTGATTTCACAGACAAGAGTTTGGAATGAGGTGGAGGTTCTTGGAGTGCTGCTGAAATAAGCATTTTCAGAAGCCCCCATAGAAGGATGGGATGTGGGAGATTTTATTGGTGTGGAGTTACATTTCTCAGCTTCCAAAGACCCTGCACCGTAAGCCAGTCCTGGAAAAGATGCAGCTGGGAGTTCAGCAGAGCCAGAAACAAGGCCAGTACCCAGACCTTCCTGTCCACGTTGCAGCCAGGTGTGGTTCAGCATCCAGGCCCTACGCCATGTGGGCACAAGAGAGAGCATCCCCCAGCCACGGGAGTCCCAGGAGGGAGACGAGGGAGAGAGTTTCCGTTGTTTGGAAGTTTACATATTCAGGTTTGGAAAACTTGCAGTGTCCATGCGCATCGTGGCCACTGACTTGCTTTCAGCTTTCAGGTGTGATTGACAGGAAGGCACCTTTCCAGTTCACTCAGACCTTTACTAGGCATGCGTCTTTCTGGTCTTCCCTTTCCTCCTTTCCTGTTAAATAATAACTACGTTAATTTGATGGCATCATATACATGAAATTCAAAAATAGGTAAAACTAAACCAAGCTGTTGGAAATCAGTCAACCTTCATAGAGGATGGGAGGGAACATTGGAAGGGAGCCTGTAGGGGTTTCTGGGGTGCTAGGTATGTTCTGTTTCTCCATTAGTATATTGAGATGTTGAAAATTCACCAAGTTGTTCATGTAGGATATGTGCATTTTGCTATATGTATATGCTACTTTAATACTAAATTTTTGAAGTACTGTATGTATAAATGCTAGTTCTTAAGTTTTAACCCCTGCTGTGGCAATATAAATTTCAACCAACTAGGGAATTTGCATATGTATAAAATAGGAATTTTATGGCATATTTTGGATCTATATTGTGGGAGAAAAGTTGTTAATTTTTTTTCTATAATGCTTCATTGGACTCTCAATTTGTCTGAACCTCATAAAGTGAGGAAGGAAAGAAATGGTGAATTCCATGAACACCAACAGTTATGTTGCTTAGCCTTCATTAAACGAAAGCAACACTGACTAGTTAGACTTTTACCAGATTATAGTTTTTCTCGTCTCAGAATCTAAAATAAAACTTATCTTTTTATTATGATTTTTATGCCATCAAGGAGAAAAGCATAAGGAAAATAACTATGAAATTATAAGACTTAGCTTAAACAAGTCCTTAACTTTATTCTTTAGGAAGTGAGGCGAAAAGATTCAAAGAGAAGTCCCCTTTTCACAGGGGCAGTCTTCATTTGCAGTCGTAGTTGAAAAAAAAGACAGCATGGAATGTTTAAGAACCCTTAGCAGTGGTCCAAGAACTATTGCACAAAATATTCAGGTAGTGTGCAAGCTGAGTTTCCCAGTTCTCATCACAACACAAAAATTGTTGAATACTAGTATAATAGAAGGAAAAAAACACAAATGTACGTTTTAAAAATAAAAATTGTGAAACACCATCTGGCAAAGAGACTACCTAATGTCTGAGACAAAACATTGAGACTCGTGTCTGCCCTTCCTTGGAGTCCCCCTGGTCCTGCCTTCTCGTCTGACCGCTGTGGAAGCTTGCCTCATCTGCTTAGGCCACACAGACGACTAGTGGCAAAGCAAGGCAGGGCCTCCCATCTTTTCACCCCATGATAGACATTCCAAGTGGTAGGTTAATAATGGCCCAGGGATCACAAGTGTGATATTAATGCATCTCTTGTAAAATATGTATTTCAGCTTGCTACCCTTGAATTCCCTCCAAAGAAACTATTTGGAAACAAGGACGAACGTGTGATTGCTGAGAGGCGGAGTCACTTAGAGGTAACAGAATGAAGCTTTTCCTTCTCTGTGTAGAAAATGTTCCCTCTGACTGACCAGTGAGCATTATTCCTGTTAAGCACACTTACCTTGTTCGTGAGTGTGAAGGTGCTGCTTCATTGACACAGAAGATGGCAGCAGCAGATTATAAACTAATGATATCAGTTTATTTAAAACATAAGCCCTTGTCCCCCTATGGTCTAGCAGAACATTTTTCTGGTTTTTAAGGAGATACTTGTATTGCAAGGGTTAGAAAGCAGGTTGTGGGTGAGAACTAAATATTCACTATAGACAGATGGTATGTAATACAAGATGAGGGTATGAAGTTTGCTGCACAAAAAACACACAAAAAACCAGCCCTGGAATTAATTAACTGAAGATAGTATTGCATCATTACTTTTTCAAGATAGTTGGAAGCAAAAAGACACATACCTATTTTAGTCATGGTTAGGTTTTGTTTGATTTATTTTAACTTAGTCTTTTGAGCCAGCTACATGTAGAACTTTGGTTCAAGACAACCTGTTTTCTGATGGTCTCACTGCCGATACACACACTGGACGGCTTTATATGGTTTATATGGTATGTATGTCATTTCAGGATAGAGTTGCTTACTTGCTTGGGACTGGATGCTAATGCACTGAGTGTGTGCTGAGGCATAGTCACAGGCAGTCCTAGGTCGTTGGCTACTCTCTTGCCACTGTGAGCCACTGAGACAAGACAGTATAAGGTTACAAATAGCTCAGTACAATGTGTCCGCAAGCTGTCAGAGGGTGTCTTAAAGTCCCCTTTGCTACTTCCTTAAGAGGAATAATGATAAGACCTATTGCAGATAAACTCAAATAAGAGAATGCCCAAGAGAGTCCTTTTGAATTGTAAAGTGCCACATAAAAATTAGGTATTATTCTCATTCCCAGTGGCAGCCAGTTTGAAATGGTTGCCCAGGGGTGTGTACCTAATGCCAGTGAGCCTAGGACTGGGGAAACTTCCAGAGGCTGCAGATTCCAGTGAGATCGAATGGGGTGAGTGGGGAACATGGAGACCTTGAGGACAGAGATTGCAGTCCATGAGGGGCATTTTAGAGTTTTGAGATCCTCTATACTGAGCTGCTCTGAGAAAGGATGAGTTTCAGGGTGTGGCCATGCTCACAGGATGTATTTGAGTTAAGCCACAGAGTTACACGTTTGAAGGGGTCCAGGAACTACTGAGGCTGAGCTCTGGGTGGCGCATTACAGGCTTCTAAAGTCATCCCATGAGGTGGCCTGACCCTATTATCCAACTGAAGAATTTGCCTTCCAGGGAACGATTATCATGGTGAGCCTGTTTGATCAAGTTCTCTTCAAGGTTTATTGTATCATCCAAGAAATTTAAAAGTAACAGTAGACCTAGTGATGATTCTGCCTACCTAGCCCTTACCTGCCTCAGTGATCTAGACTTGTTTTTAGTGAACATAAGAAGAGTGATGGCATATAAAACAAGTTAAACAACAGCAAAGAGACTGTCATTCCTAGCTACTCGGGGCTCCATGAAATTCACATGGTTTCTGGCTGTGCCACAATAGCTTGGGCGTTTTTTGTGCTGTGCTTCTGTGAGCATAGCTTGCGGTGACTTTTCTCTTTCCATTCCACCTTCTGGAGTCAGAGCAAAGTTCAGGGCCATCTTTTGTTCCTGATACTCCTTTGTTCTCCTAGTATCTCCTACTTAAACACTAAGCCATCAGCAGTTGATGGACAGAGTTCTATGTTAATGTCTCTACCGGTACAGGTCCCTTCTGTAACCTGTGACTATTATTTACCTGTGGTATTAGCCTTTATAGAATGGATCTCACACCTCGTAGAAATAGACACATTTTAAATTAAATGTATTTCATCTAATGTTGATAGTTAAACCTTAGCATATTATGTTTATTTTTTAAAATATATTCTTATTGATTTCAGAGAGGAAGGGAGAGGGGGAGAGAGATAGAAATATCAATGATGAGAGAGAATCATTGATTAGCTGCCTCCTGCATGCCCCCACTGGGGACCGAGCCTACAACCTGGGCATGTGCCTGATTGGGAATTGAACTGTGACCTCCTGGTTCATAGGTAGATGCTCAGCCACTGAGCCATACCAGCTGGGCTATGGTTATTTTCAAGGAGAAAGCATAATTAAGCTTCACTTTAATGGAAAATTGATCTGAAGTTCTTGAATTAATTTCCTGCTGTTGTTCTTTTCTTTTCTTCTTTGTAATCTAACATTGGAAATCACTGTTTCAGTGCATTTTTATGTGAAAATTAACAAAATTACTTTTCTTGAACTTTCTATTTGATTTAATTCATAGTATGTTTATTTGATTCCTACTTAATGCTGAAGACAGTACTATATGTTATATGGAATATACATAAATGATTCATTGCTTTTCCTCTAAGAACATATGTTTAAATTCCTAAATCATATTATCTAGAGATTTAATACATAAACACGTACAGAAATGTGGATTTTATTAGAACACATTTGCACTGGTACACAGCAGTCTACGTAGTGTGCTCAAAAGGAATTACCTGGCAATTTTTAAAATCCAGAAGTGCAACGTTATAAGCCTCCTCACCTTGAGTCACCTGTATAAAGCAGTGTTTTAAGCAAGCATTCGGGTTTTTAATCTTCTTTGCTATTAAAATATTTCCAAGATTTTGACCTTGTGTTTGAGCTTATCACCAAAAAGTATAAAATGTTTCCACATTAAAGACACACACCATGTTTGCACTTTTCAAGTTAAATAAATTAAATCTGTTAAAATAATGACTTGTAAAAATGATGGGTAGTAGCAGAACTTGCCACGTCATTAGATATTGTGGAGATTAATTTTCTTGCCTTAGAGAGAAGAATATTACTAGTATATGTGGCGTGGCAGAGGTGCAGGTAGCAGTGTGGGGACACAAGGCCTAGAGCAGGGTCCTCAAACTTTTTAAACAGGGGCCAGTTCACTGTCCCTGAGACCGTTGGAGGGCCAGACTATAGTTTAAAAAAAAACTATGAACAAATTCCTATGCACACTGCACATATCTTATTTTGAAGTAAAAAAACAAAACGGGAACAAATACAATATTTGTATTTGCATGTGGCCCGCGGGCCGTAGTTTGAGGACCCCTGGCCTAGAGCATTGAACTATTGCACCATAAAAGGCAGGAAGAGTGAGAACATGATGTAAATGAAGGAGCACAGATTGGATTAACTGGCATCAGCTCCACCCAAAGTTATTGGGCCAACTTTATACCTGGAGCCAGTTATTCCAGAATCTGGCCTGTTAAATTGATTTGCTTCTCATGCTCAAATCAAAGATTCATGCCATAGAGTCTTTGAAGCTTTCTAATGTGGTCGATCTTCCCCTGGCTGCCAACATGGCCTGCTGAGCCATTCACTGCAAGTGTGCAGGTCAAGGGCTCATCCTGCCGCCGGGCAGTCAGAGGACCTTGACAGCCACACTCCCCAGGTGTGACAGCCCTTCTTGTAACCCAGACAACAGCCCGGAAGACAGAGGTCAGCAGATGAGGCTGTGGAGGTAACAGGAAAAGAATACATCAGATCCGCCTCATGAGTTATTTTGAGCAGAAAGGTGCTTTTTACCATATTTGGTGACAGATACCATTACTATGAATTAGGTCGAACCATAAGAAACTATCAGTGTATGTCAAAATGGTGGCATATTGGCAATTTCATATGCTTCCACTTAATACTGCTACCATCTCACATTTACTAGGTGGTCCCTCAGTGCCAGGCATGAGCAAAACGTGTCATGTGACATGTCATTTGCTCCTCCCAACTAGCTCCTGAGGTGAGTTGTATTATCTCCATTTAACAGGTGAGGAAATTAAGTCTTGGGGAGGGTAAAGAAGGTCGTATAGGTTGTAAGTGGCAAAGCCTCGGGTCATACCAGGGTGTCTTGCAGAGCAAGCCCCTTCTCTTACTTATCAGCACACTCTAAGTGCAATGCAGTTGGGTCTTCCTGCAAAGAAATGCTCCTTCTTTTGAAAAAACATCCTCTTCCAGCATTATCACCATTCACTGTTACCCAGGAGCCATTGCCTGATTATTGATTCTTAAATACTGTTCATTCATTCAGCAACCATTGAGCACCTCTTCTGGGCCAAGTAGCATCTACTACTAGAACTGAAGAAACTGGAGCAGCACCACATCCTGTCTCCTACCTTTTAACTGGTTGTGGCTGAAGGGATGGCCTTTCATTACAGTCATATCATTTTTGTTTAAAGAAATATCTTTGTTATCATTGTTGATTTTTAAATATTCACTTCATGGCTCATTCGAGGTTCTGAATCTCAATTGCTTATGGCTTTGTTTATTTTTAAAGCATATCTTTATGCTTGGTGTCACATTATTTCTATGCAAATTTATTTCCTATCTGAATTAGTAACTAAAAAATTTCTAGGAAGTTTTCTTGAAAGTACTAGAACACACTGCAACCCTAGGCCACTTTTTTTTTTCTTTCCCATTTTCTTTTTTATTTTTTTAAAAAGTTTTTTATTGATTTTTTTAAAGAAAGAGGGATAGAGAGATGGAAACACCAACAAGAGAGAAACATCAATTGGCTGCCTCCTGCATGCCCCTACTGGTGATTGAGCCCCAAACCTGGGCATGTGCCCAGGAATTGAACCAGGGACCTCTCGGTTCATGGGTTAACATTCAACCACTGAGCCACACTGGCCAGGCTTCTTTTCCATTTTCATCTCATGAGCTAAAGCATTGTTAAAAATGGTAAAAAGTGATGTGATAGCCAAGAGTTTGGGCCTTGGAGCAGAGCATTCTGGTCTTGAATTCTGTTTCTGCTCCTTTGCAATTATTTACTGTCTCTGCTTCAGTTTCCTTACTTGTAAAATGAGCATCAGTTACACCACCACCTCCTAGAGTTGACCTGAGTTTTCAGTGAGATCAGGTGCATAACGTGGAATCTGGTACAGAGAAAATCACTCCAAAATGGTAGGTGGTAAGGTGGTGATAGTGGAGTCCTGGGAATGGTGGGTGTGATGACAGCAGTGAGGGAGCTTCATGAGCCAAGGAAGAGTGAGGGCACCGCCCACCAGCCACACAAAGTGTAACAATGCGCTTCTCAGTTGGGCATATCAGTTTCTGGGGGCAAAGACATAGCACATGAGTATTCTTATTCATGGTGACTTCTGGAAGATACCAGGAATCTCTTGTTCTAAGACCAGCCTTTAGTCAGCCTATAAAACTAGAATCTGAAAAGTAGAAATGCTTCCTGGCAATCTTAGCAAGGTCGAGCTTTTGTTCATGGTAACAAAGATCAGAGGCACAGGATCGTCATGACGTGAGCATAATTTCTCCGCATTTACGATTCACAGCCTGTTAATTCTCTTTGCATGTATCCCAAGTCATTGACTGCAAGACTGTCTACTATGGAGCCCCCAACTCCCCTGGGGAGAAATAGAAACATGGCCATGGCTTTCAGCGAAGACCCCCCACAAATACACCATTTTTAAAGAGTGTTAGGTTTATTGACTCACGGGACTAAGGGAGAACCACATACCATGGGAAGCAGAGGGACATCTCAGTAAGAAGGTCTTACAAAAAGTTATGATAGGATTGGGGCTTGTTTTCGTGATGTTGGGAAGAGTGCAAGGAAGTGGGGCTTTGTTCTGGACTGGCTGTTTGGCTAATTCTGAGGCTGAGTGTTTTAATAATTCTTATATAGAAGGCAGAAAGAACAGAGTGAGGTTAACACTATGATTCATTTTTAAAGAGGAGCAGTCACATTAGCCAGGATGGAGAGATATTTGATTATATTCATTGTTTGTTCAGTGTTCATGTTTTGTCTGTGTTCAGACTTGATTATTCTGTGGTCTTTTTTATTTTTTGTAGGGTTTTTTTGTTTGTTTGTTTTTATCATGCTTCTTTGAAATCGTTTAAGGGTTCAGGAGAACACTGTGGCTGAGCTGGGAGCACCAGTGCAGCCCTGGCTGCTCTTTTTCCCTTTTCTTACAATAAAGGGATGCCCAGCGTCTATAGATAGCATTCTTTATCATGGGAACAATGAAAAAAATGAAATGAAGAGTTGTTTTCAAAATAAAGTATCGATAGTTCAAATGCCTCATCTAACAAATGCAGGTATTAGTAGAGGGTGTCAGTGTTGACATACTTCTACCACATCCCCACTCCCACCCCCACACCACAGCCAGGGGTCATTTTTCTAGCTTGGGTGCCTGTAACACGTACAGTCTAGCTTTTCTGATTAACAAGTGTCTCATTCTACTTTAGTTTTATATCACTTTCAAACCTTAAATTTCCAACAATAGAATTATTTGATTTAGACATTTTATAAGTTGAGTCCTTTCAGTTTCAAAGTTAATTTCAGGAAGTAAAAATCTTTGCGTTTTTTCATTCATTTGGCTGTATGAAAGATATCTAGCAATTCTATGCTTAATTTAACATCGTATCTACTCTCTGCTGATATTACAAAATGGGTAATGGTAGAACAATTAGCAAACAGTCAGAGCTTCAAGAAATACTTCACAGAAAGAAGCCAACATTTACTTCCTCATTCATGCCCCCCCCCTCCGTTATCTGGTTATTTATCTTAGCAGGGATCACTCCATAATCACCAGTGTCAGTAGCAAAGCACTTGCTAAAGAAGTCATGTGACTGCAGGTAAGTTAGAAAAGACTGAACTGTAATTTGGGGGCTGACCCATCTCATTGCTTCATGGAGTCAGAGGGGCTGAAAATGCTGTGATCCCCAGGCTAACTTTGGGAAGGAGACAGGAAACTCGGTGTAGGACTGGACCAATGCGGAAGGTTCTAGAGTGAGACCTGAGTGTGAACCCCGCTCTATGATACACCAGTGTATGTGTCACCTTAGCAAGTTGCTTCCTTCCCTAAACTTCAGCTCTTATTAAATGACAGAAATAATACCTACTGTGTACAGTTGTTGGAATTACATGAGAAACCATACATACTATACTGGAGTATACTTTCAAAATTAAACATTTAAAATCCTAATTAATGCAGTAAGACAAGAAGAAATAAAAGGTATACTGATTGATAAGGAAGAATTAAAACTGTCTTGTCTGCAGGTTACATGATTGTCTATATAGAAAATGTAAAATAATTGACAAAAAAACTTCCTAGAACTCAAGATCGCAGGGCACAAGGTTATAATCACTTTCTTATATAACAACTAGAGGCCCAGTGCATGAAATTTGTGTACAGGGCGGGGGAGTGGGGGAGGTCCCTCAGCCCGGCCTGCACCCTCTCCAGTCCAGGACCACTCAGAGGATATCCAACTGCTGGTTCAGGAATCGGGCCTAAACCTGCAGTCGGACATTCCTCTCACAATCCGGGACTGCTGGTTCCTAACCACTCGCCTGCCTGCCTGATGCCCCTAACTGCTCCCCTGCCTGCCTGATCCCACCTAACCACCTCTGCTGGCCTGCCTGATGCCCCTAACTGCTCCCCTGCCAGCCTGATCACCCCTAACTGCTCCCCCCTGCCGGCTTAATCCCCCTAACTGCTATTCCCTGCTGGCCTGATCGCCCTAACTGCTCTCCCCTGCCAGCCTGATCCCCCTAACTGCTCTCCCCTGCTGGCCTGATCCCCCTAACCACCTCTGCCTCGGCCCCGCCACCGTGGCTTTGTCCAGAAGGACACCTGGAAAATCATCTGGAAGATGTTCAGTCTAATTAGCATAGTACCCTTTTATTAGTATAGATAACGAACAAGTGGAATTTGAAATGAAAAGAACACTACAGTCTAATATTAGCACCCTCAAAAATAAGTAAAATCTAATAAAATATGTATAAGCTCTATATAAGGCAAACTATAAAACTATTGAAAAAAAGAACTAAGTAAATTAACAGATATTACATATTCATGGATAGGAAGACTCAATATTGTCAAGATGACTGCTCTTCCCAACTTGATCTGTAGATTCATTACAATCACAATAACAATCCCAGCAGATTATTTTATGAATATGGGCAAGCTAAACTTTATACAGAAAGTCAAAAGACCCAGAATAGTCAAGAATATTGAAGGAGAAGAACAAAGTTGGAGGACTGGCACTACCCAATTTTAAGACTTATTGTAAAGCCACAGTAATCTAGACAGTGTGTTATTGTCCAACAAACAGACAAACCAATGGAACAAAATAGGGAGCCCACAGATAGACCCACATAAATATAGTCATCTGATCTTTGACAGAGGAGCAAAGGCAATACAATGGAGCAAAGATAATCTTTTCAATAAATGGTGCTAGAAAAAGAAAAGGATTTAGACTTAGACCTTACTCACTTCACAAAAAGGAACTCAAAATGGATCATAGACCTAAATGTAAACACAAAACTATAAAACTAGAAGATAACATAGGAGAAAACCTAGATGACCTTGGGTATGGTGATGACTTTTTAGATATAACATTAAAGGTATGACCCATGGAAGAGATAATTGATAAGCTTGATAAGTAAAATTGAAAATTTCTGCTCTACAAAAGACAATGATGAGAGAATGAGAAGACCAACCACAATCTGGGGAAACCATATTTGCAAAACACACATCTGATAAATGACTCTTATCCAGAATGTGCAATGAACTCTAAAACCTCAAAACTAAGAAAATAAAAAACCAATTTAAAAATGGGCAGAAGACCTGAACAGACACATTACCAAAGAAGATACACAGATGACAAATAAGCATACAAAAGGATACTCATCAACTTCATATGTCATTAGGGAACTTCAAATTAAAATAACAGTGAGATACCTCTCCACACCTATTAGAACAGCCAAATCCAAAATTCTAAGGTCATCGGAT
>NW_005871090.1:6397259-6399759 GCF_000147115.1 Myotis lucifugus | reverse complement strand
CATCAGAAAATTGGATGCTAAAAACATAGCAAGAACACCCAGGAGGAAACAAAGCAGCTAGAGCCCAGAGTAAAGACTGACTCCCAGCTCTACTGGCTCCAGGGTGTTTAGCAGACACTTCACTAAGCGAAGAGCTTATGGCTAAAGCCAGGATTCCCCTTCATCACCACCAACCCAGCCCTGCCCAGTGCATGCTATTCCAAGTCCCCTTGACCTACAGTGATAGTGGCCTTGGCCCTGATGGACAACTACAGTGTGTGTGAGTGTCCCACGAGATGTCGCAGCTTTCCTCCCTCAGCCTTCTCCAAAGCCCAGGCCTCTCCCTGTAGCCCTGACTGTGCCAGGCCAGAGGCTGGAGGGAGGTGAGGTCCTGAGGTAACTCTCAGGGCAGAGGGATATGGATAAATGTGCCTGCCTCCCATCCTTTACTGGGACGATCTGGAAGCACATTCCACGTTTCTCCCAGGGTCCCCAGCAGGACTGCGTGCAGTCTCCCCCAGGGTAATGCACTGCACAGCGCCCCTTTATTGGTGCTTTTTCTTTTCTCACTTTCCCACCCCTTTGCTTCCAAGTCCAGGACCACCCCCACATCAGCTACCTCAGTCTCTACTTTCAGGGGGTCTCAGGCAGAGTCACTTGCCCAGAGGTAACTACTCTGACCATCCGGGGGATGGGGCCAGGAGGGAGAGAGAGGTATATGTGTGTGCGGGTGTACACACAGGCCTAGTGTTGTTTTATGTATGTGTGTATTTTTTAAAACATCGTTTTATTTCTTATTTTTTTAAATTGTTTTATTCCTTAAAGTATTACAAAGAGTATTATATATGTCTCCTTTTTTTCTCTCCCCTTGACCCTCCCCTAGCCTCCCATGCCCCCCAATGTCTTATGTCCATTGGTTATACTCGTATGCATACATACAAGTCCTTCGGTTGATCTCTTACCCCACCCCCTCCCACCCCCAACCCTCCCCAGCCTTCCCGCTGTAGTTTGACAGTCTGTTCGATGTTGCTTTTATTTTTTTTAAATATATTTTATTGTTTTTTTTTTTACAGAGAGGAAGGGAGAGAGATAGAGAGCTAGAAACATCGATGAGAGAGAAACATCGATCAGCTGCCTCCTGCACACCCCCTACTGGGGATGTGCCTGCAACCAAGGTACATGCCCTTGACTGGAATCGAACCTGGGACCCTTCAGTCCACAGGCCGACGCTCTATCCACTGAGCCAAACCAGTCAGGGCTCGATGTTGCTTTTAAATGTCAGTTATAGGTACGCTCAAATAGATCTATCAGGCCTTTCTGAAAAGCAGTCTCTGCCTTTGTTTACCCTTCACTTTCCCTTTCCCCACCAGCTACTCTTGCAATACATTTTGGTATTTTTCTTCAAACTGAAATTGCATTCGTGCATTGCTACTTTTTAAATTTTTGTTCCAATGCAAGGTGCTATCTGTCAACACCTCACTGTGAAGGGTGCTTCCCTCAGATGCACCCCAGCCCTACCACCCTCCTCAGGCATGCAGTGTTGGGTCTGCTGGCTTGTTTGCTTAGTTTATTACATACTGATTGCTGTTCAACTTCAAATGCTTGGTCAGTTTCCAAAAACTTTCAGAGCATCAGGTAATTCCTGAATTCAGCCTCCTTGGCAAACTCCTGGAAACTCTTGCCTCTTCTAGTCAGACTGAGTCACACCTACTGTGATCTCCCTTCTCTGTCATTCTGTACTTTCTCTTGAATTGTTCCCCCTGCTAGGAAGTGCCTGTGTTTTCCTCTTTCTTGATTTACTTCCTGATTTTGATGGAGCTCATCTCCAGTAGCTTTCTGAGAAGGGATGTGTAAGAGGTGAAGAGGACATGTTTGAAAATGTCTTTCTTCACCGGCACACTGGCTGCATAGGATCTGTTGGTGGGGAATTGTTGTCTTTCAGAGTTTCAAAGGGATTGCTCCATTGTCTTTTAACTCTAGTGCCACTAAGTGGTTCAAAGCCATTTTGATCTTAATCCTTAGTATGTGACAGGATACTTCTCTCGCCCCTTCCAAAAGCCTTCCCTCTGCCCCATTGTTCTGAGCTTGCACAATTCTACTTTGGGGAGCAGTCATTAATTCAACTTCATGTGCATTATCTTTCTCATGTCCTGCATTTTGGGGAGATTTTTCATGATTTCCTCTCTTAATGTTTTGGGGTTTTTTTCCTGTTGTTTCTTTCTTGAAATTTGTTGTGTTGATCTTCTGATCTGGTCTTTCTCTCATTTTTCTATCTCCTCTATTTTCCATTTCTCTCTCTTCCTCCCCTCCGATGCTTCCTTCCGTCCCTTAATTGGTCTTATCCACAGATTGGGAAGCACTATGCTATGTGGTCCACCTCACTCTCCCTTTCCTGTGTTAACACTGAACTTGTTACTTTTGCATCTTCTAATGCTGTTTTAGACCTGAAGGCCTCGCTTCATGTATCCTGGACTATCTATACTAATAAAAGAGAAACATGGTAATTAGCGTACGACCGCTA
>NW_005871090.1:6334609-6396329 GCF_000147115.1 Myotis lucifugus | reverse complement strand
CCCAACTCCCTAATCGGCCCTGCTCTAAGCCTGACCAGGGGCTGCACCTAGGGATTGGGCCTGCCCTCTGCCACCAGGGAGCAGGCCTAAGCCAGCAGGTCGTTATCTCCCGAGGGGTCTCAGACTGCGAGAGGGCACAGGCCGGGCTGTCACCGGGCCTCTAGTCCTATATAATAAAAGGCCAATATGCAAATTGACCGGATGTGGGTGACAGGGCACAGGCCAGGCTGAGGGACCCCCCTTTCCCCCCCGAGTGCACAAATTTTTGTGCACCGGGCCTCTAGTTTATATATATTAAAGGATAATATGCAGAGTGTCCCTTAGGGAGTTTGACGGGAGACTGGGAGTTCTATCACTCACTATGATGTGCACTGACCACCAGGGTGCAGCTCAGAACGAAGGAAGGCCCCAGCCGGCAACTGGGGAAGGGAGGCCCCGACCAGCAGCCAGAAGGCCCTGATCCGCCCTGATCGCCAGCCAGGCCTACTCATGCACGAATGTCGTGCACTGGGCCTCTAGTCAATTATATTTATTTCCATGATGTTGGTACTGTTCCTCTTCATACACTTTCTTTGTTGCAACAGCCCAAAAGACATATTCAGAATTACTCTTGTGATGTGTATATTTTAAGAACCACAGTCTCTGTGTTATCTCCACTGAGTTCTCTGTTCTCTTCTTATATCAACATTTGGGAATCATTTTTTCTCATGTAAATTTTAATTTGGCTTTCGTTTTTAAATATATTTTTTTATTGATTTCAGAGAGGAAGAGAGAGGGAGAGATAGAAACATCAGTGATGAGAATCATTGATTGGCTGCCTACTGCATACCCCACACTGGGGATCGAGCCGACAACCCAGGCATGTGCCCTGACTGGGAATCAAACAGTGATCTCCTGGTTCATAGGTCAATGCTCAACCACTGAGCCAAACCAGGGCTGAATTTGGCTTTCTTGAAAATGCATCAGTTCCCTTCACTCCATTAATTTATATTTGTTCCCCAAATAAATTGTGCTTTTCTTATATAAAAGGTGCTCGTGGTGGCCTTTGACAATGAACCTTCATACTGCCCTCTGTTGTCTTTGTAAACACATCTTCATTTTAGAATTCAACTAAAAGTGACGGTCCCTTTTTCTTCTATATATATCACATGTTTCATAATGGTAATGAACCATGGCACATGTTGCAGCCCTTTGAGACAATATTGGGGAAATGGATAAAAACATCAGTTTGTTCAAATTCTCTACAGTTTTCTCTTTCTTATTTGCCTATGAAAAGCTCCCATTCATTTTTAGATAAACTTATTTTTATTCCCAGGAATTCATTACATTGCCAGTACATTTACATATGTGATATTCATTTCAGACAACCGAAAAAGAAATGAGGGCTTTCTCTAGTCTGTTTTCTAATTTAGATCACCTGTTTACTATATGAGTAAAGTTAGGAAATTGATGTTGAAATCAAGAAAACCTTTGTGAATTAGAGTTGAAAATGGTAGTAAATGAAGCCATCACCCTGTCTGCATGGATGTTTTTGGCCAACTGGGAAAAGGCAGTGGGTCATCGGGCTTTTATTTCGGAGCCCTGAGGATGAGTGCTATGAACAGCAAGGGGACTCTGTCTGCTCTTACTGAACTCCTCAGTCTGGGGTACTTATGCTTTTTGGTTTATGTCACTGCTGATTTACCATTTCTTTTTCATTTATAGTGCTTATCTTCCACTTCACAAAATTGCGTTTATTTGCAGTCCCTCGTTTGAAAAACTCGGGCATATCCAAATAATAGCTCAGCCAATATAAACTGACATTTCTTATTTTGAAAGGCAGTTTCCTTGTGGCAGAAACTGTGGATGTCAAATTAGTCCAAATTAGCCCATTATTTCTTAGGCTAAATGTCCCAGAGCATTTTCCAAGATCCTCTAACTAGTAGGATTTCCCTTTGATCTTACAGATCTTCTTTCTGTCCACATTTTGCCAATACTTCTTTCTAGTCCTTTCTGCACTACTTCCACCTGAAAACAAATGGATGCTAAAAGTTTTGAGGACTGGAAGACTGATGCTTACACAGTTTCAGGTTCATTTGATGTTTATCACAGCCAGACGGGAGTGTCCTTGGAAGTCCATGTTTGATCAACTGCCTAATCAGCTACATTCTTCACCACTGTTCTGCAGCAATTTCTCAGATGGTAACAGAGGGTCAGGACAGTTTTAAGAGTTTCTAAAGTTTGGCTCTGAAGCATAAATTAAGATTTGATAGACTTCTTTCTTTCCAGTCATTTAGTAAACTTCCCTGGTTCAGGAGAAAGGAGACACTATAAACCTGTGAAATTTTGCTACAGTGTAAGATCCTAAGGAAAAAACAATACCACTGTGCTTCAGGAAGTTCATGGTTTTGGTATATATACAGTGGGGCCTTGACTTACGAGTTTAATTCGTTCGGAGACCGAGCTCATTAAGGAGCTCGTTAAGGAGCTCATTAACTCAAATTACTCTATCAACTCAATGCAAAAAAATCGGCCGACTCAAAAAACTCGTTAGTCGGGACACTCGTAAATCAAGGCCCCACTGTATATATTTTAGATGCTTAATTCTGTAGATAATATCTGTTTGGTAAAGGAATTTTTCTATTTTCCCTTTCTGGTATGAAATCTATACCTACCCCATCCTTTTTTAGAATGAGAGATGTTATATTAGAGAAGTTTTGGCCTGGCTTTTCTCCCTGCTCCACCTTCCCTGACATCATTCACCTCAGTCATTGTCCCCAGTGAAGGGGATCATTGGTGCAGATGATCCAAATCCCCAGCTAATCCTCTCAGTGGGGTGGGGTCACAGGCCCACCACTTGGGGCCACAGTTCTCATCACACCTGGGGCATGACCATGGCTTCCCGGGATTGAGGACAGTGCGTAGACAGTGGGGAGTAACGCCCAAAGCAAGAGGATAATCTGCAAGGCAAACAGTCCCACAAGGATTATCAGGAGCCCCTGACCCAGACAACAGAAAGGGGCACTGGAGCTTTTCTCCCGGAGTCTCAAGAGCTTACCCTCTTGCCCTAGAATTCAGAGACAGAGTGTTATTCTGATGGCTCAGGGCAAGGCCAGCCAAAAACAAACAAACAAAAAAACCACACGTGATTGTAATACAAATGGCCGTAGGTCCTACAGTAAAGGAAAGGATTGTTCTGTTCAACCACAGGTACAGCCAGGGAGATAGTCATCCAGGATCCTACAGCATTGCACCCTATCCAGTTCTGGGTTCTGCTAACAGGGAAACTTTGGGAGGCCAGTAATTAATATGCAACTACCTCTTGATTCAATTCTCAGGTTTTCCAGAACCTGGTTCTTTGAATCTGAGTTTAAATACATTACAGCCAAGAGGTACTAGCCAGCACCATTGTTATTTCAAAGTCTGTCAGTCAAATTGGTCACTGGGAGCCGTCATTCTATTTCAAAATGTCAGGGAGCTCGTTGAAGGTTTATACCTACAGGAAGGAATCATGAACTTAGAAACAAAGAAAAGAATTTTGTTTTTCTCCAGATGGTACTTTTCAGAATCTCAGTAGCCAAAATGTATCTTAAAATGAGCTTTGGGGGAGGCGGGATAATGAATTTACCTGATACATATGACCTGATTTTTAACTTATTTTAATATGATTCCCCATTTTGAAAAACAGGTTAATTTATTTTATATTATTTTTTTAACTTTAAAGCAACTCTTAAACTAAAGGGTCTGCCAATATCTGATAGGAGATGACCTGGGATTCTTGCTGTCTTCTCCTTTCCTTTGAAGGGGAAAGCATTCAAGTTAAATATTTCCACATTTTAAGCCCATGTGTTTTTAAACAAATAAAAGAGGGGGGAAATGAACAGATTTGCAGATGAGCTCCCTGAGGAGAAAGTATGTAGAATACATATTGGGAATTGGGATCTGCCCTGAGCCCTTTATAGAGGAGCTCATTTAATCTTCTAATCCTAAAATGATAATAAAATCAGATGAGGAAACTGCAATGCAGAGGCGTTCAGGGACTTACCCCAGACCCCTGTGCTGTCATGCCCCTGTGCCCAGCGTAGTGGCTGCAGAATGACTGAGTTTCCCTCCGAGATGGCGTACAGTGCGGAGACTACACCAACCTTGTGGTTCAGATGCATGCTGTTGCTATGCATCTGTGTTTACTGTTACCCATCTCTACCTAGAGCCAATAAACAGAAGTCAAAGAACTGGGGTGAGCCCCAGGAACTGGGCTTCTCCCACAGGGTCCTCCCATATTTTGCTTCAAACAAATGAAGTTTAGAGCAGGGCCTGTCAGACTGTCTGGCAGCTATTTGTTGACTCTGTTAGAGCTGATGTGTGCTGTCAATTCTGGCTCACAGGTGCAGCATAAGCTCAGTTCCTCTCTCCCCCTCCATGAGCTGAAAAGATGGGACTGCTATTGACTTGTGCTGGGGAGAAAAGCTCAGCCCGCCTCCCTGTCTAAGCAGATTCAGGTGTTTCCCAAGTGGCTTGTTTGTGGAGGCTCACCCTAAGCCTGCTGGATGGCCAGGCTGAGTCATCATAATCATTGGAGCTACTTAATACCCCGAGCTGGGACATCAGCCTGTGAAAATTGAATAGCACATGGGCTTTAAATGCACATCCCTTATAAAATTTTAAAGCTTGCTGGATTTTATTAGAATATTTGAACCAGACTGAGTATATTACATTTATGAGTCCAACTGATGCAGGACCATAATTATTCAACACAATATGCTTATGTCATTAAACTCATAAAGAAGATTCTCTGAGTCACTGTAATGAATAGTTCTGATTCTGTAATCACAGACTAACATTTCACCCTGATGAGTTTTAACTGGGAGCTCTCAGAATTTTCTATAACATCAAGGCTTAAATGCTGTATTTTGCATGATGACTACTTCAAGTATTTACTTTAAAACCTAGGATAGATAGCAAAGTACCTGCTAAGACAGAATTATTCATTAGAAATACGAAAAAGGTTGGAAGAGGTTGGCATGAAGTAGAATAGGACTGTAATTGATGACTGGTCATAAATTATAAATAAAAACCAAAGAAAGATTGTTTCATTCTGCTTTGACTAATTTCATTTATTCCCTCATCTCTTACCTTATTCTCAAACACATGTATTTTGTATATTGCTGTGTGATAAACTACTTCAAAACTTGTGCCTTTAAAGCAACCACCATTTGATTGGTATGGATTCACTGGTTCTGGAATTTGGGCAGGGCTCAGCTGGGTGGTTCATTTTTCCAGGGGGTGTCAGGTCAGGCCACTTGTATGGCTGCATTCTGATCCTGCCTTCACTGAGGACTGGGCCCAGCTGGGGCGCCAGAATCTGCAAGGCCATTTCTTCACTCTCAGCACTACCTCCAGTGTATTCCCTTGGTTAAAACATGTAATGGGCTCCAACCTGAAGGCTTGGTAGTACTCTAATGGTCCAAGAGAAGAGAGGTTCCCCAGGGCACAGGACAGAACCCCACTTGTGAGAAATGGTACAGAGCTGCTGACTCAGTGAGCAGTGCGTTCCAGGAGTGCACACCCTACTCTGAATGGGCCACACATGGTACCCAGGCCAGCCCGAAACTCTGCTTCCCCACCATGAGGCTTTGTACATGCTGTCGCTACTGCCTTGAACAGACCTCCTCTAGTATCTTCCTCTAATACCTTCACCTCTTACTTTTTACTCACCCCTCAGGTCTTAGCATAAATGTCACCAATTGCCAGGACTGGGCTGTATGTCTTTTTTCTGTGTGCTCCAAAGCACTTCATTCTGTTTTCTTAAAGCCATACTAGAGGCCCAGTGCACGACATTTGTGCACTTTGGGGGAGGAGGGTTCCCCCAGCCCGACCTGCACCCTTCTGCAGTCTGGGAGCCATGGGGGGGGGGGTAGAGAGATAGCTGGCAGTCGGACATTTTTAGCGCTGCCGCGGAGCAGGGAGAGGCTCCTGCCACCGCCACTGCCAGCCATCAGCTCGACTTGTGGCTGAGTGGTGCGCCCCCTGTGGGAGCACACTGACCACCAGGGGAAAGCTCCTGCATTGAGTGTCTGCCCCCTGGTGGTCAGTATGCATCATAGCGACTGGTAGTTCCACAGTTCGGTCAATTTGCATATTAGCCTTTTATTATATAGGATTTTAATTGCTGCTTCACCTGTCCACTCTGAAAGGCCTGCAGGTTTCTTAGGACAAGAACTGGTCTTATTCACCACTTAATTCCTAGCAGCACGAGCATGTAGCTCTCAATAAATAGTTGCTGGGTGAAGGAATAAAGCCTGAAGAAAGAGGAGTCAACAAAGACCAAACCTTTATCCAGTCCTTAAAAAATAAGTAGGATTTAGATGCTGGAAGCAAAGCACCAATAAGAACGATCCTGAACAGTGGGCCAGCCCAGGCTCCTGGTCAGGGCAGGCACTGTCTGTTTTATTCAACAGCTGACACCCAGTGCCTGGCACACTGCTTCCTGTAGAGCAGGTGTGCAGTAACTATGTTCTGGATAAAAGAGCTGCTTGAATCAAACTGTCCTTATTTATCCTGGCCAGGTATTGATTAGAGCAGTGGTTCTCAACCTTGGCTGCACATTAGAATCACCTGGGAATCTTTTTAAAATCCTGATTTCTGGGCCTCATCCTCCGGAAATTCTGTTTCTTTGTTACTAATGTTGTGGCCCCACCCCATAACAAAGAAACAGAATTTCCAGAGGATGAGGCCCAGAAATCAGGATTTTAAAAAGTTTCCCAGGTGATTCTAATGTGCAGCCAAGGTTGAGAACCACTGGATTAGAGCATCATCCCAATACCCCAAACTGTCCTAATTTCATCAGAGTGTGTAGGATGTTTTGGGCATGTTGGGAAAGCAATCCAGCATGTCTGATCCAGTGGAGACAAATTTTAGGATAGCCAGAGAGAGAGGTGTTCAGACTGGAAATTATGAGAGTTTATCATGAGGAAGACTTGACCAGGTGAATAATATTGATTCCACTGGGTTGACTCGTGACATCTGGCTAGTAGTGACCAGACCTCTCTCAAGTCTAGAAATATCCTAGTGTGTCCTTACCCAGCCCTGATCCGTCTTCAGAGCCCATCAGCCGATGATGAATTTTTCTAGGGCTTCAAGGTAAATGAAACCTCTAAGTCCTATGAGACTGATAGTTGTCTTTAAGCTGCCACTTGTGGCTAATGACTTCTGGAAATGAAGAATGCCATTGAACTGTCTTCCCTGTTAATATGTCACAATGGAAAGGTGGATAAAGCCCTATTATATTTTTAAAGACCATTACAATTTTAATAATTTCAATGATTTTAAATTACATTGAGGATTTATGTTAAAATTTTGAAAAATAATGAGGGCTCCACAACAATGAGATGGCTGGGAAAATCATTAGAATGACACAACTAGTGTGATATATTGCACATGAAATAAGCAGTAGGCTGCAGTTGCAGTCATGAGCCCTATTAAAATTGAAACTTTTAACATAAGACGGCCATGATTTTATCCCCCTGCTAATTAAAATGGAAGGAAGGGGGCCAAAGATAAGAAGTTAAGGTCTTTTAAACGTTTCTGAGGCTCTATTCGCATAGCCACATCTTCTAGAGACCCACACACAGTGGTTGACTGAATTCAGGGTAAATTCTGAGAGCCTACATGAGCATGGTATGGACATCCTCAGAGACAAGGGCTGCCTTTACATTTACACATTACAATTCATGCTGAAAGGATTGCACTATGAGAATTATCTTAGGCCCTTCTCCTGATTGAGGAGCCAGTCATTTTGTCAGTCTCTTATGGTCTGTTGACCTTGGCTAAGTTGCTGCCTCTTGGGATCTCAGTTTCTTCATCTGCAAACAAAGGATACCCATACCTGTCCTCCTCCTCAGCATGTCAGGGCTCATATAAGCTCATGAACTAGGAAATGCTTTGTGCAAAGTGTTTGCAAACCCAAATCCGGATTAAAGCCCCCCATGCTCTCCTTCAAGTCCAGCTGTTCCCCACACAGAGCCCTCCACATACTGTCCTTGCTCCTTGTTCCCACTGTCTGCTGGTTTTAGACACTATTCTTCCTCCCTCCTTTCCAGACCCTAGACCTGAAAAGAAATGACCGCAAGATGGCAGGGGCCACACCATTTAATGCCCTGTGGATCTCACTGGGTGTTTGCCGGGATGGACTATAGAGCATGTGACCAGTCCCTATGATCAGACTAGAATTTCATCTAGAAGCCCCCGAGGTGAAAAGCACCCAGCAGAGGTGCTGTAAAGGCCAGCTTTTACCAAGGCTGTTCCAGTAACTTAAGTACTTGTCCTGTCAGCCAGAGCTGAAACAGAAATTGTGTTGTAGGTCACACATGATGAAACATATTAACATAATGACCTTCATCAAGGGTGTCTAAAATGAAATAGCATGTACCAGCACATTATATTCAATTTTTTCCCTAATACAGTGTATTGATTGAGGTACTAGGCTAAAACTCTAAAATAATCAACTAAATTCTGGCTGAATTACACTGTGAGGCGTGTGTCTCAACTTTTAGAATTCAGTAACACAGCTAATAGATCATATTAGCCTGTGTTTTGGTTCAAAAGATTAATAATGTTTATTTTTTTAAATATGTTTTTATTGATTTTTTAGAGAGAGAGGAAGGGAAAGGGATAGAGAGATTGAATCATTGATGAGAGAGGAGCATGATTGATCAGCTGTCTCCTGTACACCCCCCACTAGGGACCGATCCCACAACCCGGGCATGTGCCGTGACCAGGAATCCAACCTCTGACCTCTTGATTCCTGGGTCGATGCTCAACCACTGAGCCAACCGACCAGGCCTCAAAGGATTCATAATGTTTAATTGTTGCATTTTGAAGTGGTGTTGGAATTTTAAAGATTGGTGTGTGTATATCAGGGTTTGGGGCTGAAGCCTTCCAGCTGCACACTTGGCTGGGATGTACCACTAGGATGTACTGACCACGGGAAAGTTAGTCACAAAGCCTCCTGGGATTGACCTGTCCTAAGAGGGAGTGCCTGGGCAGATGCCTTGACCTGACAACCAACTAGCCCGGCCAGGAGCTTGGGTGTGGTGTAGGTGGAAGGTTTCCTCTTATTCCTGACTCATGTCCACTGGCTTCCAACTCCCCAGGGGTTTTCCATTCACTTGATTGCTAAGAGTAGAAAATGCCTGTGGCCATTGTAAGCAAATAGAGGTATCAACTCCTTGGCTTGGAAAAGGGCAGACCAAGGCTCTCCTACAGCTACCTCTCCCCCCACCCCCCCCCACCCCTCAGGCCCCTGAGCTTCTTACACTTAAAATGCTCTGTGGCTCCCAAGCTCCTCAGTGTGGGAGGGGAATGAGCAGAGCTGCCTGGGACTCCATGGAGAAGATAGAAACTCACAGGAAATGTCCATGTCTGTGTGGACATTAACTCTGGAACCCGGTGCCCTGGTCTCCTCTCCCTGAGAACACCATCGGGCCCAGGAAAGGCAGCGTATCTGCCTAAGCAGCTGATGCCCAGTGTAGATGGCCTTGCCCATTGAGAGAGAGGGAGCAGTACTCAGGAGAAGGTGCCCGTTGGGAGGAGAGGGGATGGGGGATCCTTGGGCAGTAGCCTGGAACTCCCACTTCTGTGGTGGCCTTTGGGACATTACTTAGCCTCCTGGACCTCAGTTTCTTTTCTAGAAGATGAAGATAAGCATGGTTCCTCCTAAAGTTGTTGTGGTAATTGAATGAGATATGCCATTACAAGTTTTCACTCTGCCCAGAACTTTGCAAGCCCTTGATAAATGGCCTTTTCATAAGAGTAATGAGATGACTGGTCACCCTGGGGTGTGCATGCAGAAGACGGTGCTAAGGGAATACTCAGAGGGGTCTTGGCAGGTAAGAGTTAAAGGGGAAAATGTGCCACTTTGGAAAGCAGGGATCATGAGCCTGTTAGGGAGTGTCTGACCATCTGTATGGCCCTCATCCTTCCATTGGTCTCTCTTGGCCTCCTCTTTAACAACTCATAGTCCCTACAAGATTTTTTCTGTGTTGAAGGGATTTTAAAGACACATGTCAGTTTAATGCTTTGGAAAAGACCCATGGACCCGTCTCTCCCTGTTACTTCTACGCCCTGCTCAGTGGAACCTGCATAGATTGAACTACAATAAGCCCACAGCCTGTAGAAGAAAGGACTTTATGACCACAGGGTACATAGCATCAATACTGAAATACGCCTTAAAGAGTAGCCATCTAAATTTGACTTCCTGAAAGTATTGATAAGAAAAAATCATATACTTCACTGTTGGTCCACGTGGCAAAATTAAATAACCTACATAAATATCTAATATATTTCTTATTCTTAAATCTTTTTGCCAACTTGATAACTCACGAACATTCATTGTTGTGCTAGTTCCTTCTCTCCCCTGTGTCTCCTATCTTTCCTGTCCCCTCTACCCCAGCCCTTCCTCTCTTGCCCTCCTCTGCCAGCCACCCATCTCCTGTGGCCTGTGATCCTCTTGGCCGCTCCTTTCCCTCCATCATTCCCACAGACCCTCTCCTGTGTTCCATTTCCTGATTTGCAATCCTGTTGAAAGAGATTTTTCCTCTGACTCTCATCCTTCAAGTGTCTGAGGCAGGGCTGATATGTTGCACAGCCCCAGCGGGTGCGACCTCTGTTCATGGTGGCCCACATCCAGGGTGTTTAACAGAGTCGGGTGGGACACCCATCACCAGGGTGGGCGGACTTTGCAGGCCTTCTATGGTCCCTAATGGCTACAGATACTTAAATATGCCTGCTGCTGTTCTTTTTTTAAGGGAGAAAAATGCCATGTGGAAGAAACAGAAATTGGATATTGGATTTTACAAACTCTTTTCTTACTTTGCCCTTATAACCCTGATAACTCACTTAAACTCCTAATGTTCTTCGAGTTTTATAATTATCCTTTATACAGTGTGCTGCCCTGGGGATGTCGTGTGGCACCTGGACTTATGTTTCACGTACCAGGCTGAGTGGGATGTCCTTGGTGCACAGTAAAGGGAGGGCTTGGGCAAGAAGAACTTTAATCTTCTCCCTTCAGCTATAGATGCCATGGAAAACATTTTGAGCACAAGCAGCAAAAATTACGTAAATATGTGTCTATTTAAGTATGCATTTTATATATAATTACCATGTATATTGAGTATCTATAATAATAAAAGCATAATATGCTGATTAGACCGGACATCCTTCCGGACGACTTACCAGATGAAGCTGGGGCTGCTAGGGAAGCCCGGGTCCCGGAGGGAAGCTGGTGCCAGCAGCCAGGGGAAGGAAGGCCTACTTTTGCGCGAATTTTGTGTATCAGGCCTCTGGTATAAAATAGAGTACTAGTACATTGGCTGATCTTGGATTGAGCCCGAAACCCTAAGGTTTTTTTGGGTGTGATTTTTGAGGAATAGTAATAAACTTGACTCAACAGCCACCATTATATGAAGTAGATTTCGTTATTTAAGACGAGCTCAGACAAAAGAACCAAATCAGCTATGGTTGTATGCCCTCCTGCTAAAGTTAGTCAGTGGGATGTTCGCACTGGAATACCATATAGCAGTGATAGTGAACAATGTACAGCTACGCCGAACAGTGTGCGTGAATCTCACAAACATTGTAAGCAGTGGAAGCCAGGCACAAAGTGTACATGGTGTGAGTCCATCAATATGAAGTTCAAACACTGGTGAAACCAATGGAAGGCGCCAGGCATCAGGAAGCAGTTACACTTGAGGGAGGTTGAGGAGGCCAGTGTGCCAGGGATGATGGGGGATTACAGAGGAGAATGAGATGCTGTCTGTGACCTCCACACCCTTCTGGAATTTCAGTTCTGCCTTCTGTCCCCAGCCCTAGACCTAGTGCTTTGTCTTTGTCATTCCCCAGAAAGAGTTTGCCCAGCCCATTTCAAGCATGTGGCTCTGGACACGGCCAACTGCACACGCCTCACCTCACACAGGTTAGAGCACTTTGAGGTTAGGCAGAGAATACATCCTACTTGGAGCATATCTTTGAGCAAGGAAGCAGTCGGTATAAAGGAAGCCAAGGCTGCTGAATTACACAAAGCAAAGAAAAAACTGTAATGTTTACAAGGGAGGCAGATCCTTCCTTCTGGAGTTTTCATCGAGGCATGCTAATGAGCTCATTTAAAGAAAAGGGCATTACCTGCAGCTGGTTTACTGTTCCCTTCCGGTGGTGGTGCCCTTCGTAGGGAAGGTGTCTCCAGTACTTTCTCTTTTTCTTTTATTTATATTCTTAACTTTCACTTCTCTCTTCATTATACCCTCCAGGTTTTATTGGCCCTTTAAGGGACCCCTGCTCTGGGAACTAATTATGACAAATGTTGAGACAGCATCTGTTCCCAGTTTTCAATTCCTTCTATTCTGTTAGAATTCATCTTGAAGGCGGCTTTGCCGGAGCGTTAGTCTGCAGTTAATGTAACCTGCAGGGGCCTGGCGCAGGAGCTGGGGACCGCGGAGGAGCTACCGGTACTGAGGCTACACCTGCGTAGCATCCCAGGTCTCCTCACGCCTTAAACTGCGAAGTTGCTGCAGCTCCACACACCGTGGACAAGCTCCTCACCTTCCTCCTCAATCATTTCACTCCCGCCCTTCCAAAAGCAGTCAGTTGCGCACCTGCACTTCATTGCAAGCATTGGCTGGTCAGGTGTGGGCGGTGTTATTGACTAGAAAGGATGTTGGATGGAATTCGGGTTCCTCTAAAGTGGATATTCACTCTCAGCTTCCCTCCCCCAGAAAAACCTGAGGTCAGGTTCCTGTTTACCTCTGATGCAAATAAGTACTGGAGTAAGGTCTTCATTGTTTAGCAGTTGGTTTTGGCACCTTCTTACCTTAACCTGATGGCTGTTTCAAGAACCTTTCCAGAGAAATTACCATGAGACCAGTACGCTAGGATGCTGAACAGTAAACAGAGTCTGAGTTAAAACACTCCTCCTCTCTTTTTTTAAAAAAATATATTTTATTGATTTTTTACAGAGAGGAAGTGAGAGGGATAGAGAGTTAGAAACATCGATTAGCGAGAAACATCAATCAGCTGCCTCCTGCACACCCTCTACTGGGGATGTGCCCTTGACCGGAAGTACATGCCCTTGACCGGAATTGAACCTGGGACCCTTCAGTCTGCAGGCCGGCGCTGTATCCACTGAGCCAAACCAGTTAGGGCCACTCCTCTCTTGACTACTAGCCTTGCTCATCTTCCTTACAACAGTTTCCTCACCTGACAATTGGTATTACAGTAATAAAAAGGTAATTCCAGGCACAGTAGGATGATACCATAGGATTAGGTGACTTAAGAACATTTTGGGGGCAGTGCACATGTTTATTTTGCTTTGGTGGTGGTTTCACGGGTGTACACATGTCAGGACTCATCAGTTTGCACGTTTGAAAACCGTACAGGTCTTGTGAGCCAGTTATACTTCCATAAAGCCTAAAAGAACAGATGTGGGAAGATTTTTAGAAACTATAAGTTACCTTACAAATGTTAATTATTAGTCATCCTTGTTATTGTTTTTTGTCTGTTTTTTTATAAGTGCAGCAAGGATAGTTATTGAGCATATGGGCTCTTTTTAAAAAAATATTTGTTTAGAGAGAGGGGAGAGGGAAGGGAAGGGAAGGGAAGGGAGAGAGAGAAACATCTAGCTGGGAGTGTAACATCATCAGCTGCCTCCTGCACATGCTCCCACTGGGACCAAGCCTGCAACCCAGGCTTGGGAATCGAACAGGCAATCATTTGGTGCATGGGACTATGCCCAACCAACTGAACCACACTGGCCCAGGGCATCCTTGTTATTCTTTGTAAGAGGGTAGCTAACAAATTTTCCTTTAGCAAAATGTCTTCTTTCAGAAATAAATTTTAGGTTGGCAGTTCACAGAGGTTACTGAATTCAACTTACTCTGACAAGGTTTCTCAACTGGGGCACTATTGACTTTTGGAGCCCAAGGAGTCTGTTCTGTGCGTTGTAAGATGTTAGTCTCATCCCTGCCCTTCCCCCACTCCTCTTCCCCTCCCCCCCCTCCCCCGTGACAATAAAAGTGTCTGCAGACACCCTGCTTCTCTTCTGGGGCAATTCACTGGGGTAGGCCTAGGCCATGTTGCTTAGACACATTCTTTCTGTTACTCAAAGTCTGTAATTATTATGTTTAATCTCTAAGTTTGTGACAGGACTGTTTATATTTTTTAAACAAACTGAGACAATAATAAAGGGTTAGTCCTAACCACCCCCTCTTCCCCTTTTCCTCCCACCCCCACCATCTGCCTCTGTTTTCTGTTGTGGATAAGATTTGCCTGACCTGAAATATTGTAACTGTTTTTGGTGTCCTCTTTTCCTTTAATGCCTCCTGCCAGCACCCACACCTGATTCCATCCCCAGCAGCTCCGGTCCTAGTCTCCCGCAGGCTTTGCTGTGCAAGGCGGCCGATGCTGGGAGAGACAAGAGCAGCGGGGGGCAGGGGAGAAAAAGGGCCCAGAGCAATTAATCATAGTCAGAATTTCTTTTCATGGATGATTACAGGATTTGCAAAATGATCTGTAAATATTAGGAGGGATTGACCCTCTAGGCCCCCAGTACTTCTTTTCCTTATTTATTAGAAGGATCCAAGGCACGTGCTGACTGTCCCGTTCAAAATCCCAGGCAGCAGCACAGTTAGCATTGTACAGATGGCTCGCTTTTCCCCCTTTTAATCATCTGCCTACTTAATGAGTAAGTCGGGGGAAATTACTCTAAAAAAGAAAAAGATATTAACTAGTGACAGTGTTGCTGACGCCTCTGGATGTGTCTGCAGTGAGGCCTGAGGCTGTTGCTGTGAATCCGCTCTGAGCCAGGCCCGCCCCCTGCATAAGGGATGTCATGGCTCCGTGTCCTCATGGCCCGATGACAGCAGAGGCAGCCGAGGACATTTCCCAGGTGCAGTGTCTAATGACGGCGACAGCTGGATGGGAAGTTGTCTCTGGACATCTCTACTCCCACCAACGTCCTGACCAGGTTTTTAACTCTTGTCTCTTCCCCAGAAATACCTCAGGGACTTTTTCAGCGTGATGCTCCAATCAGCCACGTCCCCCCTACACATCAACAAAGTGGGGCTGACGCTTTCGAAGCACACCATTTGTGAGTTCTCGCCATTCTTCAAGAAAGGAGTCTTTGACTACAGCAGCCATGGGACCGGGTAGAGCTGGGGGTGACAGGACAGCGGAACCACCACTGCAGTGCCTTCTCGTCGAAGCGGGCCTTCGGGTGCGGGGCAGCCTCCCCGGCAGGGTCGGGCCTGCCTCCCGCCTCCTCTCCAGTCGTACCCAGTGCCTGAGCGTGGGGCTGGCGTGCTTTGCTTGCGCATGGTGTCTCTGACGGGTAACTGTTACTGTCCCATTGTGGTTGAATCGTGGCCTTTTCCCCATAGTGCTTCCTTCTCCTGTGGTGAGATGGACGTGGCTTGAGTACCTTGGGTTCTCTGAGACAAGCCAACATGGGACCTCCCAAAGTGAGTGGCTCACCAGACTGCCCTTAAATGACTTTCATCTGGTCTGAGTCAGAATTTTTGTATAATACCTAAACACTGATGTTTACACAGAATTTCAAATTCTGCAAAAGGGATTTTCAGTCCAATCACGACTGGAGTCTTCCATGCCTGACAAACTGGATGTAGGTGACGTCACTTAAAGCTTCTGTAAACCCATACAAATAGGATACTTGCTTCATCTTGAATATTCATGAAATTTTTCCCAAATGTAAATGGCTACTGTGCATTCTCAAGCTTCCTCCACTAATCACAAAATGCATAGCTGAAGGCATATTTTTAAACATAATTTTGTTCACATTTTTGTCATAAAATCTACTGGATCTTTAGCTGGAAACCTAGAATTTGCGGTAGCTGATTAATGATCCCTAAATTACTCAGGACTTAATGTAGCATTGCACATTTATGTACAGTAAAACTGCTTTGCTTTACTAAAGAGAAAAATGTAAGTAGAAAAATATATATGTGGAATATATTGAAATGTATATAATTTTACCTACAGATTTATATATGTACACACTCCTGTACAATAGTTTTATCAAAGTATATAATCATTCACATAAATTTATTAAAGGTACTTGCTTTTCAAAATTTAAATGGAGCTGCTGTCAATATTAAATGAAGTTATGGAATGTATTATGTAGCTCAGTTTATTTTAAGTTTGCAACGTGATCATTTTTACAGGTCTGTTTAAAAACTTATCTAACGTACAACAATTCAGTGTCTGTGTTGCAGAAGATGCAGTTATAATAATGATTGAAGTCACAAATGAATGGGTAACAAAACATGTTTACATTCAGTCTTCTAGAATATGCCTGCAAAACAGAGCTTTCCAACTTGAAAAATATATTTAAAGATGCGATTATCCTGACAAGGGGGAAACTATTATTGCACTAATTAGATATCGTAGTTTAGCATGGAAAAAAATGAAAAAATGTTTTAATTGCTATGGGAAGACTAGCTTTTGTCTGCAGTTTGGATTACAGGCATAGGTTTAGGGGCAATTTCTACTAGAGAATGTAAACCTAGAGATTAAAGAATAAAAGCTGGGAGATAGTAATTAACCACAGGTCATTTATTCAAAAGTAATCAAAGATTGTCCCTCATTTGCTGAGTAAATTGGAGGGGTTTTGTTTTCTCAACTGGCCAGATAATCTACCTCCTGCCCTTTTGGACCTGCTCTGAGGCCAGGCTTATGGCAAGCATTTCATTAAAATTACGCAGGGTACAACAATAACTCGGCAAGAATAAATAGACATGTTTGTGCGATGTTTAGCAATCAGAAGATGCTCATCTTAAATAATTAGTGTTGAGTTTAGAGTTCAAGTCTGGCTGGCTCAGGGTCAGGCCAGTTATAAGTGAGCCATTTCACGCCTCTAAGCCTCGGTCTCCATCTAAAAACGAAGCTGTGGTATCAGATGATCTGTGGGTTCCATCCCACCCCATGGGTACAGCCGAGGGAGTAACCACGTCAGTGGGGACTGTGCTTCAGTCACAGGGACTGTAACTTGCTTCGGTTACAGGTGTGTGCGTGTGAAATGCAAACTCTAACCAGCCTTGAAGGCAGCTTATTTAATCTGAATAAAACATGAGGGCATCGCAAAAAGCCAATAAAAAGTTTCATCTAAACCAACAATGGAATCCCTTCTGGAATACAGATAAGACAGATGACAGAGTCAGGATGACAAACTCGAAGTTTCGATAATTTGGATTCGAAGAATTAAAAGAAAATTAGTAAACATGTATTTTATTACTTGCAGGTGCCTCAAATAAGAAAGATTAAGCCGACCATGTTCATCACTTCAGACTGAGGTGCCATAGTCAGTTGGACAATCCTAAGGAACGTAAACCGAATTCTTTCAGTAGTTTTAGCACGTCCTGCCAGTTGTTGCTTACACATTAAAATTTGTGCACCAAATTTGTTTATCACCACAAGTGGTATAGCAACCTCCAGCCTGGCTCTCACACAGACCTCTCCGATTCTGAAATTAGACTAAAATTCCCCCTTGTGATTAAGGACATGTGAATTGGGAATAACCAAGTCCTACATGGACACCTAGAAGATTCTCTGGCCCCTAATGTAGAGATGCTTTCAAGGTACATGAGCAGGGTACGCAGGCCCCGGGCCACTTCTGTTTGTACTCATATGAAGAAAGAGCTAGTTCTGCTCCATTTGTCCCTCAGAGCTCTAGGCAGCATATGCTTCAGTGTCTGGGCAGAAGCTTCCACAGCCTAGAGCATCTGGGAACTCGGAAGTGGAGCTTCAGAACTGCAGTCCCCAGCCTCCCCGCGGGGCACATTGGTGTTCTGGGTTCAACTTTTAAAGGCGATTTCTCCCCTGGAGGACAGGTCTCCCTTGGCACACAGTCCCAGGTACGCCCACCGTTTCCTCTGTGCTCTGGGCGATGGAGGCCGTGTTGCATCACGTGTCTTGTCAGTACTTGTTCTGGGCCTGCCACAGGCAAGCTTCATTTCTCAGAGGTGACAGCTCCAGCCTAACAGGAGAGAGAATATTCAGTGACATCCTGCTTTCCAGACAGTCGTGTTGGCGAGGGGTTTCAAGTACGCTGTCTCACAAATGTGTACAATGATGTCACTAGTCCAGAGTGGAACATTTCTGCCACCTGCCACCCTTGTCCTCCCAGGTTGTTGGTCTTCTTCTCCTCCTCCTCCTCCTTTCCTCCTACTTCTTTTCTCCTCCTCCTCCTTCTTCTTTAAATAACCAAATCAACTGTTTCAATTTAAATTATCCTGACAGGTGATTTATGCTTTGGGAAAACTAATTAAAGACCGTCCGTTTATCTAAGGAGACTCATTCCTGACAAGCGAAGCCTGTATATTCCTGCTTTGAGAGCCAGGGCTCTATCCACGTGCGGAAGAGGACCTGGCTACCGACTTGCTTCCTCTGCTTAGAGTGCTTTCCTGATGATAGTATGTTAGGTTGAAAATGACTCTGTGATGCTCAGGTTTTTAATTCCACACATACAGAATTATTTCCAAGTTGAAACCAATCCATCCATTTCTTATTATAAATTCCTAAAGCATCATATGTCAAATTAATCAATGGTAACTGGGAATTTGCATTAACCGGGCTCTGTTGGTGTTGGCCAGGCTGTTCTCTTCATAAATCTTTTTTATTTGGGGACCCAAGAGAACCTCGTTACATTTTTTATTTCTTTTATTGATTTTTAGAGAGGAAGGGAGAGGGATAGAGAGAAACATTGATGAGATAGAAACATCATCGATCAGCTGCCTCCTGCAGGCCCCTTACTGGGGATCAAGCCCATAACCTGGGCATGTGCCATGACCCCATGACCGGGAATCAAACCAGTGACGTCTTGGTTCCTGCTGAGCCACACCAGCAGCACAGTGAACCTTGTTGCATTTTTAAATGATGGGAGGGATAGGACAGAAAGGCAGTTGACTGAACTGAAGGGATTCAAGGACATGAGTTTATCTTTGTTCCCTGCAAATCACATTTGCATGTTCCTCTTACTGAGGAATTACAAACACTAAGCTCTGGCATTGTCTCCTCAGGTTTCCCTACACCTTTCTAGAAAGTTCTCCCTTCTGTGAATCTCTTGCAGAATGACAGAAGACAAAGCATCCTTTTTTGAATATACTTATTTGGTACCCTTTTATTTGAAAATGTAATAATGAGACTTTTTTTCCTAAGGGTTACTGCTCCAAAAACTGACTCTTCTATGGGAATCTGAGATTCATCAACTTGGTTTTGCTTCTTCTCCATTCAGAAGGCAGGATCTTCCCCATTTAGGGAGAGACAAGTAGATGTGTTTGCAAAAGATGCACAAGCCACCTCTCTGTGAAGTTTGAGGTGGGGAAGTGCACTAGGCACCGGATTGGAAATGCGTAGAGGAAAATGCATCAGCAGAAAGCACAGAGTCATAGGCTTAATGTTACAATGCTGTTGGGTACCCTCAAGGCAGGTCACCAGAAAGAGATAAATCTTTCTCCAGAATTTAAAAATAGAGGGGGGAACAATGTGAAAATATAATTAAACATCTTCATTACTTGAGAGCAGAATTATTTTCCTCCAAGTGTCACGAATCCTTATGCACAGTTAGTAACTGCAGAAATGTCAGTGTCTTTCCTCTAGCGCCTGAAGATGTGCCTGAGAGCTTCTCACTCAAGAACAGTCTGCTCTTCTGGGGCCCCTGCTTCCGCTGGCCCTGCAGGAAGGAGGGAGGTGGGAAGGGAGCGCGGAAGGAAGATGGCAGCTGCTTTTTACAGCTGCCAGGGAATAATCTTCAGAGAAAAGGATCACAGTGAACAGTAATACCAGTCTGTGCTGATTACCAGCTTTTTAAAGATCTGCACTTCGATTGATTCTAAAATCTCTTGGCTTTTCTCCTGAAAACAAGGTAGAAGCCATACAAAGTGGGAGTGGGGGGAGACTTGCCACCTTCGATGGCCTTTTTGTATAGTGTTTTAAGCCATCATTTCAATGAATATAATAAGAAAGGTTGATTCACAGAGGGTACAAGCCTTTGGTTGTAAAGTAATATTAAAATACTGGCTATTTATTCTCTGCAAGCAGATGGGGAAGGTCATTTCGCATGTATAAAGGACTTCCCATGCCTGCTAATCTGAGGGCAGCAGCCTCGAGCTCCCACGTGTAGATTTCCTAGTGAAGAGCTCGTGGCCAAAGGCTGCAGTGCTCCTCAGGGTCCGAGGGCAGTGTCCCTGGGTGACTCCTGGTCTGAAGAGCTGGCGGTCCTCTGGGCTCACCGTTCTGCTGGACACGTTGCCCCTGTGTGCAAGTCTGAGCAGAACACTGGTGCCAGGCAGCCCAGCTCCCACTGTGCACCCCACCAATGCAGTGCCTCCCCACCTCATAGCACCCAGTGTAAGCCATTCTTTGTTGCACTTACCCCCTTCTTGCTCTGTCCGGGGGGCTGGACTGTGGGAGGGATGAGCACGGGGAGGAAGAAAACTCATAGGTGACGATGACGCTTGCTGTCATGCCACGGGCACCGCCTCACCCCCCACCTGCGCTGGGGATGGTGAAGAGAGGATCAGAACAAACGCTGGCCATTCTTATGACTCCAATGGCCAGAGCTGTGGAGTTCCTAGCTGAGACAGAACATGGCACAGAGAATGGAGAGCAAACTGGCTGTGTTCTCCGCGCTCCTGGATGTGAGAGAACTGGCTTGCCCTGTGGTGCCCCACACCTCACCAGTTAGGCATTCAGCACATCCTCCTGAACATCTCCTATGTCCCACACAGGATGGCCCCACACGGGTGAGCAGCGTGGCCAAGGGCCTGCCCTCAGGGACTCTCATTGCACTCAGACACACACCAATAATTGCACAATCTCATGCCTGCAAACTGTGATAAATGTTCCGAAGGAAGAGTGGAGGGTGCTGGCAGAGCCTGTGCTGGAGAAATTAATCTGGGAGGCTCCCAGGTTTCTGGGAGCAAGTGGCATTTGAGCTGAGATCTGAGCCATGAGAAGTGAGCACGGAGGTGGCAGTGGGATTGCCCTAAATTAAGGAAAGAGCGAGCAGGAGGCGGAAAGCCCATCACAGCTATAACCTGAAGAGAACATCGGAGAGAGTGACGGGATGGAGAGGGGAGGGAGAGGGCAGATGAAAGGGCCCCTGGAAGGTTGCTGGTCAGAATTTTGTAAATGGGATCGATCATTTTTCTCCTCAGTTGCCACTGTTTTTGGAAGAATCTTCCTGGAGGAGGAATATTTTTATTTATTTGTGTATTTATTGTAGCTTAACAATCAAATTTTATTGCTTTATTCATGTGGTGCCTTTGCAAGGCACTGTGGTATGGGCTAGAAAACTTGGACGGATTCCTGAAGAAACCTTGGAATGGCACATGAATGATGAGATGAAAAGTCTTCCTGAGGCAGGCAGATTTACTGAATGGTTTTTAGCCAGGGTATGGCACATCAGGAATGAGTTCAGGTTAAATTCACAGGAGAACGGAAACATCTTCAGATCAGTCACTTCTCATGCCCATCCTGATATTTTCAATAATCTGGAAAATTGCAGAACCACAAACAACAAACATGGAGAGAGCATGTGACAACTAGGGCTCATCCAATAGAATTCCATGTACAGGGAGAAACGACTTCCTGATTAAATATAAACGACCAAGGTACAAGATCAGGGCCAAGAGTTCTGCCCTGTGACTTTGACCTTTGCTATGTTGCGGGTCTTGTAACTTTGACCTTTGCTATGTTTGGGGTCCTGAGATTTCAGAGGCTCTTGCCATCGAGAAGCATGATCTCCCCAGACCCTCTGATGTCCAGCAGGGTGTATCCAAACTCCTCCATGCAGTAGCCAACAGGCCCAAGAGAAGTTCCTGTCCTCTTTGGGCTCCTACCTAATCCTTGCTTTGGAATCAGAAGAACAGGGAGCCCCACACAGGCACAGCTGCCCTGAAGCTGCATGGAGCTATGGGCTCAGTATATGACAGATCAGCAATTGCCCAGGGACACTGTGTCCTCCTTAAGCCTGAGGATGCCAGCACCTGCAGCCCCGCCTGTACGTCAAGTCATCTCACTATTTTTCTGGGCCTGAACATAGTCATTTTAATCTCCCCCATAAGAGAAAAGTTTATCTTTTTAGACTAAACCCATAGCCTGTAACTCATCCCTTGGATGTACAGAGAAGCCCTTTGCTGGAAAAGAAAGAAAAACCTCCTCAGCAACCCTGAGACTGTGTGGTTCAGTGAAATGGGTCAGTTTCTATTGATCAGATAACTCATAGATGGATGCTCCTAATGCAGGGCTTCCAAAAATGTCAGCCTGCTCCAGTTTGTAAGAATTCAGGGCTGTCATTTAAAAGGACTTGAAACAAACTGATCAATCTCAGAGGGAAGGGTGAAAGATTAACCAAAGAATTTATATGTATATATGCATCATCCATAGACACAGACAATAGTGCGGTGAAGGTCTGGGAGGTGGGCTGGGGTGGAGGGGGTCAATGGGGGAAATGGGGACATCTGTAATACTTTTAAGAATAAAGGTAAATATTTTTTAAAAGGACTGTTGCTCTTCATGTGTGAATTCACTAGGCTATTTAGAGAACCAGCTCTGCTGGGTACAAACAGAAAGGGGCCTTCTTGGTCTCCAACAACACTGTCACCAAGTGGGGACAGACTGCCATTGGCTATGGCTGCAGTCATTGATAATCTATATATATAAAATATATATATATATATATATATATATATATATATATATATGCCTAAGTGACCATTATGATGGAACGACTGGAGCAACTTTGGACTGATGAGAGGGCACAGTCTTCTCATTGCCACGTGCAATTCCCAGCTTGGAGGGCAGGGCCATCCCAGCACAATTATAGCCAACAGCTGTAGTTGTAAGCTTGAACCTATGGTCCGACATGAGGCCCCATGTGCCTGAGTGATGTAGGCTTGATAGAGTTCAGGTGCATGTAGTTGAGTAGGATTGAAACGCACAAGAATGTTGTAAACATCTTGATCATGCCCTTACTTTGCCTCATGGCATCTGCTATAAAATAAAGACACGGCTTGTGGGCATGGCCGCTGTCTCTCAGAGAAGCAGCATCCCACCGAGACCCAGCTTTCATTCTCTTGTCTGTCTTTTCTAAGCCTTTCAGCCACCCCCACTCAGGTTCACCCTTGGCTGTGCTGGCGCAGCACACCAGTCTCTATGATGCACACTGACCACCAGGGGGCAGATGCTCATTGCAGGAGCTGCCCCCTGGTGGTCAGTGCACTCCCACAGGGGGAGTGCTACTCAGCCAGAAACTGGGCTCATGGCTGGCAAGCACAGCTGCAGCAGCGGGAGCCTCTCCCAACTCCACACCAGGCTGGGATGAGTGCGAGCAGTGTGGTGCCTGGCCCGGTTCTGGCTCCTCCCTGGCCACCTGCCTCTTGGCACACTGCTACATCCCTCGGGGGATGTCTGATTGCCGGTTTAGGCCTGATCCCCACAGGCCAGGATTGGGCCTAAACCGGCAGTAGGACATCCCCCGAGGGTTCCTGAATTGGGAGAGGGTGCAGGTGGGGCTGAGGGACTTCCCCCTCCAGGGCACAAATTTCATGCACCGGGCCTCTAGTTTCTTATAAAAACAAGAGGCCATCAGGGTCAAGACACATCTCAGGTGAGGAGAAGGTGCAGCAGAAGAGGGAGATGGGTTGTGCTGAGCCTGCGGGGAGGGGTGGAGAGAGGGGAGGACCATGGCTGCATGGAAGATGCTGTGGATCTCAAAGCCAGACCCCGGGGATTTTTCTTTGCTGCTGCTGGGGGAAGATCTGGCTCCAAGGCCTCCTTCCTCAGAGTCAGAATGAGTGTTTTGCTGGAGGTAGGGACCCTTCAAAGGCCGTCTCCCTAAGTAGCTTTTGTCCAGGGATTAATCTACAAAGTTAAAGCAGAGGAAAGAGGAGGACCATTTAGGGCCTTCTAGCTGCACATGACTCCTCAGGTAACTAGGCTTCCTGCTGCCTCACCATCTCCCTGAGCCACCTCCTCTGAGGAGGGGGTGCTGGCATCTCTGAGGGTCAGGTCACCAAGAGGCTTGCAGGCAAATGTTGGGAAAACTGCAAACTAGATTGAGCTACCGCTACCAGGGAGCATTGCTGCTGCTGGGAGAAGAAGTGAGCCTGAGGTGATGCTGACTTGAACAGGAAGTAATCCAATCAGCAAGAAGAAGCAGACAGGAAGTGTTGCCAGGACGATGCTCACAGGAACAGAACGCAGAAAGAACAAGTCTCTCTCCTCCAGCCGGGTGGTCTCCCTCCAGTGCTCTGTCTTGAAAGAGCCTAACTGGAAGCAGCTGGCAACGCAGAAATCGGTTTGCAGAGTCACAGCCCCAGCTCCCAGAGTGGCGTAAAGGAGGGGAGGAGGTAAGTGCTCACACACTGACATTGAGCTTTTCCTCCAGTTGAAGCCTGGATCTAACATGCATCAGCTATCAATTCTGGGAGAACAACTGGGAATGTATGCCCACCCCCCCGCCCAGCCCTTCCACAACCCTTCCCTGGACGTCCTTGAGTTGCTGTATGCCAAGTGCCAGGCAAGGCCACTCTAAACTGGGAGTCAGACTGCATGGCCTCTCCCGCTGGGAGCAAAGGTAAAATTCCTTCTGAACCTTTTCCAAGAGACTGGAAAGTCTTCTCTCTCGAGGCAGTCCTGGCCATGTGGTGCCTGCATAGTGCAATGCTCATCATGTGGGAAACGAACCCACAAGCATCTTCTACCTCCCCTAGACTTTGCCACAGGCTAGTTTTCTAGAAATGAAAGGATTGTTGAAAGACTACTAAAGGGCAAGGATCCAAAACATCCTAGGATACCCATCCCTGGGCCAAAGCACTAGTTTTTTATTCTTCCCTTAAGTGACCAAGAAAATTCCTTTGGTGACTCTGAAAATGGATTTGGGAGGATTGGCTGTAATTCCATGGCCATGGAAGGCTGAGCTGCAGTCTGGTTGGGCCCTTCAGGCATAGATGAGGATGTTTCTCCAGCATCTGGCAAGGGAGCAAGCTTTATGGTCAAGGGTGTGGGGACCCAAGGTTTATAGGCTGTTAATTAAATGCGGTCATTCCTAGCGGTCTTTCTGCACCTGCAAACAGCACCCTCACTAATCTGTGTTGGAATCACGTCTGCTCCCTGTGGACTCTTCATTCGAGGTGGGAAGCGTTATTCCTTCTGCTGGTGAGATCTGAAGGGCCACTCACCTGAGAAATTACTTCTCTGTGTTTATTCCTGTGAGAGGCAAGATCAGGCATAACATTCCTGGCACTGGACCATGACAGTGACCTTCACTGACCTGAAAAGGCTGTTTTCCTGGCTGTTCTGAACCTCTGAACTTGGGAATAGCTACTTCCCGAAGACATTTAAAATCCCATGCGCATAAACGGGACAGGTGTCATGTCAGTGTTGTTTTTTCCAGGCTCTGTTTGGCCCTTCTGTGTGACTACTTTTCTAATGTGGAGGCCAGGTCTGTTCAGCCATGGATTCCAAGGTTGTATTCCCATTTTAGCTCTTTGTTTTTTTACATTTTTAAAAATATGTTTCTATTTATTTCAGAGAGAGGAAGGGAGAGGGAGAGAGATAAAAACATCAATGATGAGAAAAAGTCATTGATCTGCTGCCTCCGGCATGCCCCCTACTGGGGATCGAGCCCCCAACCTGGAAAAGAACAGTGACCTCCAGGTTCATGGGTCAACACTCAACCACTGAGCCACACCAGCTGGGTCCATTTGAGCTTTTTTCTGCTCATTTATATTGGGAGGTAGATCAAAGGGGAGTGGGCAGGGTTGGTGAGTGGAGGAGGCAGGAAAGAAAGCCATTCTGGAAGACAACTGGCCAAAGATTCCAGAATCACAAGAAATAACTTTGATGGCATAGAAAAGCCTTCTGGTTGTGGGGCTCAAACTTACCTAAATGCATAATAAAATCCCCAAGAAGTGAAATAAACATTTAATACTTGCTTGCTTCTATATCTTACCCCTCCAGCCAGCCCACAATAGTTGGGCTGGTGTTTGTCTGCCTTCCTCTTAAGATGGATACTGTCCGGGAAGCTTGAAGAACTTCATTTATTTTCATTATAGTTCCTGGTGCCAATGACAGACCATTGGCTCGTCTGTGTGGGGGGTGACAGTGGCTGAGAGCTGCATCCTGGAAAGGTGCCAGGAGCCGAAGTGGTAACAGTTTGCCATCTGAGCTATATGCTGTCACAGGGCTGATCAGTGGAGACAAGCCAACATCATACCTACACATTTAAGGGAACTCAAATAAAGTGAGGTTTTTCAGAAGGGGTAGTCTGAATAGATAAAACATATTTCAAGCAATCTCTATAATTAGCCATCAATCTACTTGGAAATGGCAAAATATAGGTAATTCAGAAAATTTGTTCAAGCACTTAGGTTCATCTTCCTCCTCCATCACCCTTATCACAAAAATCTCCAGTTCAGAGTCTATTGATTTGTGTTTTTCCCCCCCTTCCCCCCTTGAGCTAGAATGGATGTTTCAGAAGGACTGAGAGAGCACACAGAATGGCCTGATGGCCTTCCTTGTGCCCCAGTGTTGAAGAGTTGTGAGCAGAGGGATGCATCTTTTAAAGCTGGGGCATTGCTCCTCCTGAAGAACCCCTGCTTCCTAAGGGAGATTCAAAGGCAGAGACAGACTTTCTGGGAGGATTTTTCAGTGTAAGTCTCCTACCATGCACAGGCTCCCTCCCAGGTCCCTGGGTTCTCCTCTGCAGACCTGGGAGGAAGCACAGCTCAGCTCCAGCTTGGGGATCAGCGCTCCCCCCCTCCCCCCCGCCCGACCTGGTGGCCCTGCCAGCATTTTGGTGGGGCCCGCAGGCTGTCTCTATCTTCCATAGCAGCTGCAAAGTGGGGGTGGGGTGAGGGGGTGGGAGGGTGGAGGACACGGATCCAGCTGAGCTGCACCAGCCCTGCCAAGGCCAAGGCCAAGGCCCTGAGGGCTGGTGTTGGGCAGGCAGTCAAAGAGCTCTCCTAGGACCTGCCCTTAGGCAAGAAGCACTGCCCACAAGATGTGGCATTGCCAGTAGCAAGTTGTGACTCCGAGGAAAGTGTGTCTTCCTATCCTCTCTAAAGATGATGCTACATCATTTCTGATACAGAGGTGATCAAAGAAATTACAGCACAGAAGGTGGGAAACAAGTACTATAGAATTAGATCAAGCAAAAAATGAATAATAATTCTTTAACATAATTATTATATGATTCCATTTATATGACAACCTTGCAAAGGCAGAACCACAGAAAAAGGAAACAGACTAGTGGTTGCCAGGGTCTGGGCATGAGGGAGATGGGAGAGGAGGTGCCCATGAAAGGCCACCAGAGGGGAAGGTTGGGGTGAGGGGACTGTTATATATGTTGATTGTGCAGGTGGTTACACAGCTGCATGTGTTTTCAAAACTCACAGAGCTGTACATTGTGAGAGGTGAATTTTACTGTATATAAATTATGCCTTATTCAGTAAAGCATGTTGGCAGAGTGACTATTCCTATCATGTGTGGTTCTTTTTCCTTTGTAAAGGATACAACTAGCATAGGTCTGTGAGATAAAAAATAAAACAAGCTTTAGTCTCCAAAATCCAGTTGGTGAGCTTAGGCCCCAAAGGGCCTGACTAGAATGGAGACCTGGGCTTGTTTGCAATTCTGTCTCCTCCCACCAGCCTGTCAGCGTGCAGATGGCAAGGTCCAGCCCATGGTTCATTCAACATACAGCAGGGGCTCAAGAGAAGTTGTGAAATTGATGATGGGGATGGTGGGTCTCCCACCACACTAGTCCCAGAGCCCTCTCCCCTCTCCCTACCACTCTCCCTTCGCTCTCCCTCCCTCCTTGCTGTTTCCCTCCCAAGCCCTGGCCCTATCAGTGTTTGAAGTGGTTCCACCATCTTGTGGCTAAGAGGCCATTGGTCCAGATTTGGTCAGCATATTTTCTATAGGAAAAGAAATTCAGAGTTGTTTTTTCCAACCCTCCTAATCTCTAGGAAGACTTCTAGAGGCGAGATACGGGAACTCACTTGGACATATCTGGGATGCACCGGGAAAGTGACAGAGGGGCTGTCCAGGTGCGTGGGACAGTATGCTCACAGGAGTGGAAGCTCTGTGTACTAGGGGCCAGTGTGGTGAGACTGCAGGGAAGGGTAGGGTAAACACCAATGCTGCTAGGGCCAAGTTAGAAAAGCCCCTGGTGTCCTTCCTGGTTTGGCTCAGTGGGTAGAGCGTTGGCCTGCTGACTGAGGGGTCCTGGGTTCGATTCTGGTCATGGGCACATGTCCTGGTTGCGGGCTCGGTCCCCAGTGGGGGACGTGCAGGAGGTGGCCAGTCAGTGTTTCTCTCTCATCATTGATGTTTCTATCTCTTTCTCTACCTCTCCCTTCCTCTCTTAAATTAATAAAAATATATAATAAAAAAAAGAAAGAAAAGCCTCCAGTGAAAGGTGAGACTTCATCCCGAATTCAGTGGGAAATATAGAACATTTAACAACTGTCTGACTCCCTCTTATATGGTGAGTTCTGGGAGAGGGACCACATTCTTCTGGTCACTGTTTGTTCCCTTAGCTCAGTGCCTGGCATTTTCCATGGTTAATGAGTTGAATTTGTGTGTATTTGGGGCTTGGGGTAATGATGACTAATGGTCTAAAAGTATTCCTCAGGCTACTGCTTGGAAATGGACTAGACTAGAGGGACGAAGGTGAAAGAAGTGAAAAAATTAGGGACCACAGGTGATGGGAGCCTTAGATGGGGCAGCTTGTATAGAGAAAGAAAGAAAAAGTGGGTGTCCACAGAGGTATGATGTATGGTTGTTAAATGTGTTTCTAGAGTAAAACTTTCCTCCCAATCATGTTGCATCTTTTAATAGTTTTAAATCTTGGGGAAAAAATAGCAAGCTTAGGGCATCTCAGCAGAGTTATCACAGCCAACCAAGATTTCTCATGGGGAATCGGGAGGTGGAGGGGACGACTAGTTAGGCTTGTTGCCGAGTCCCTGCACTGACCGTGCTTGAGGAGCTGTACCTGGAGACCATCAGCTTCCCCTCGCCAGCTTCAGAGCCCAGCCTGGGGCACCTCAGGAGAACATCATTCAACAGCCTACAGTGAAGTCAGGCTTGTTAGTACCCTTAGTATTTGGGAGAAAAGGAAATGTCAGGTTTTGGGTTGATCGACCTCCTTTACTAACAGGAACAGCCTGGAGGTGCTACTCCCAAACCCCAAAGATGAAAGATGCTTCTAGGCTCTTAAATGGTTGTTATTTCTTGTTCTGGTAAAGGGCCCTAGCAGATAGCAAAGGGAAGGTTCATAACCAGCAGCTCACAGACATCCCAGATGCCGTGGGTGCCCGTGTGTGTCTGTGGGAAAGAGGAGACAGTGGAGTTTCTAGGAAGTCTGGAAACAGCAAGCTGCAGCCAGATGGCCCCCGCCTGGGGACTGTCATGGCACAGTGGAGCATGAAATCAGATTTTGGAGGGAAAGGAGGGTGTGGTTTGGCAGAGGCCGGGAGGGATGCTCAGCCAGAGGTTTGTAAGGAATGTCAGGCAGAGATGGCCCAGGTGTACAATGAAAAGGAGGTGGGGTGAGGAAGGTCGGAACTGTAGTGCCTTAGTGAGAGTCTTCCCACAGCCCCAGTTCAACTCCGGACCCTCACTCATCTCGTCTTGTATGACCCACCCTCAATCAAGTCCATCTGTCCTTCCTCACATCCCCTTCAGTCCTCAGCAGGCTTAGCATTGGCCCAGCCCCTGAAGCTTACTTTCTTGTACTTATTCTTTCCTTTCTGCTCTTTCCCTTCACTGCTCCACCAAGGGACTGAATTTAACACTCAGGCCCATGGAGTCCCTGAGGACAGGACTAGCGAAGGCATCCTGACCACTGGGGTGGGTTTAGTGAGCTCAGATTGTCTCCCAAAGAAGGCACTTATGTGGTTGTGGGCTGGCTAAGCAAGTCTGAGATCCACAGGGCAATAATGAAAGGAGACCACAAGTAGAATGGAACTCCACAGGCATGCCTTGAACCTATTGCCCACAAATGAAATTTCTTCTCTCTCTCTCAGAAATCTTATCCCTTCTTTTAAGACATTCCAATGGATTCAGTCAAGCCACCCAAGTTATCCAAGAAAACCTCCCTTACTAAAAGCCAACTGACCATAGACATGGGCAATAGAGTAGTGAAGACCTGGGGAGAGGGGGGAGAGGGGTTTGGAGGAGGGGAGTAAAGGGGAAGAAAATGAGAGATATCTAGAATACTGTCAACAATAAAAAATAAACTTAAAAAACAATAAAAATATATTTTTTTAAAATGTCATTTAAAAGGTCATCAGTCAATTCAAAACATGGCATTTTGGGCACAGAGTTTTAAGGCTGCAACTTGAAAAATCTGAATGATTTGCACTTCTAGAAGAATTCTAAGGGTGGGAAAATGTAGGTTTGCAGTTGTTTGTATAGAAAATATTACATTAACTAATAAATAATACAAAAATAAGCTCTGTTTCGAATACTAACTGGAAATAAGAACTTCTATAAAACATTGTTTTTATTGCATGCTGTGCTCCTGAAAATTTGAGGAAAATCTCTAAGGTACTAAAATATTTTTTAAAAATTTGCTGAAACTCAAATGGAAAGCCAAAAAAAAAAAAAAGAATTCTCAGGAGGCAGAGATGCCTTGAAGGAAATGCCAAAATTATCATTCTAAATCCTGGACCAGTAGCAAGACAGAGAAAATGAACCTAAATCTAACTCATGGATTTTACCAGGGGCCTTAGACAAGACTGAAGAGGTCACAGATAGCTTTCCTGGTAAAAGTGTATCATCTCATAAGGGTTTTTTTTTCAAATAAAGACTACTTTTTAGAGCAGTTTTAGGTTCACAACAAACTTGGGGGGAGGGAGGTATAGAGATTTCCCACATAGCTCCTGCCCCCACACTTGCAGAGACTCCTAAAACAATAAATAAATTCAACTGATTAGGGTTTTGGTGACATCAGCAAAATACTTTCATAGCAACAGGTAGGTTAGTATTTGATTGCATAACTGGGGACTGTAGCCTCATCATCAAAAACCCATCACAAAGGCATGACTGGCAATTCAGAGCTTCCAAGGCATCAAGTCGCAGCTGAATCTGATTCAAATCTGAAAACGTGTCAACAAGCCTGACTTCTGCGGACCTGGCTCTGCAGCTGGTGAAGGGAAGCTGATTCTCTCCAGGTACAGCTCCTCAAGCACAGAGGAAAACAGGAACACTCTCAATGCAGCTTACCTTGGTTCCCCACCAGATGATGAGAAATCTTGGTTGGCTGTGATAACTCTGCTGAGATGCCCTAAGCTTGCTATTCCTTTTTCCAGGTCTGAACTATTAAAAGATCCAACATGATTGATGGGAACTTTTGACTCCAGAAACAGCCCACAATGAGTCAAGTCACCCACCACATTGCTCTCAGCAAGCGCTCTAAGCCAGCATTTTAGGTACTTCACAGGGTGGATGCTCGGTCCAGAAACTTGCCCTGAGGTTGTGCCTGAGAAAGTGGCCACAGGAGAAGCTAGACTAGCTGGGCCTGAATGTGGCAGGGATGTTGGTATGAAAGGATGCAAATGGTGTTTGCATCATAAATAATGTAAAACACACTGGAAAAAATGTTTACAAAGATTTAGTGACATATGTAAAGTGTTCTTTCAAATGAATAACAGGGACACAATCCATTTTTAAATGGCTTTTTGAAACTGTTTGATTTTTACAATGGCAAAGAATATGAACATGGTATTACCACCAACAAAAGAAATTGGTCAATGAACAGCTGCTTTATTTTACTAGAAATATAAAATTAAATGAAGTCACCACTAGTCATCTACTGGCCTACTAATGAACATATAAAAGAGACAGGTTCTATCTGCTATTACTGGCGTAATACTCTGGGGGTCAGTATTTGTCAAAAGTCTTTATACTTTCCATGTACTTTGACTTATCTGTAGATTGTTTGCAAAGGTGACCAGAATTCTTCCCATCTCACATGCCCCATTGCAATGTGAATACCATCCTCCTACCAGATATCTGGGCTCGCCTAGAGACTCGCCTTGATCAATAGAATGCAGCAGAAATGAAGTGTACAACTTTAGAGGCTCGGCCTTAAGATGACTGGCAGTTTGCATTTTTGTCACCTGGAATTCTGAGCCACCATGTAAAATAGTCTGGCTACACAACTGGAGAGGCCACTTGGAGAGAGACTCTGGCTGATGGGCAGTACCAACTACAAGACATGTGAGAGATACCAGATGTTCTAGCTCCAGCCAACCCCCCAGAAGACTGCAGTTATACGTGTGATCTCAGCTAGTACCTCCTGGAGCAGAAGAACTGCCCAGCTGAGCCCAGTCAACCCAGGTAATGGTGAAAAATATACATTGTTGCTGTTATAAGGTCTTATGTTTTAGGATGGTGCGTTATATAACAAAAGACATCTGACATAGATACTTTGAATTCTATAAAAATAATCAGAAGATGTACAAAAATATACAGGAATACTCATTGTAGTACTATAACAAAAACATTGGTACACAACTGAAATGATGCTTATAAATATAGCAATAGCTTCATAAATTATGGTGCCCCGCTGAAACCGGTTTGGCTCAGTGGATAGAGCATCGGCTTGTGGACTGAAAGGTCCCAGGTTCGATTCCGGTCAAGGGCATGTACCTGGGTTGCAGGCACATCCCCAGTGGGAGATGTGCAGGAGGCAGCTGATCGATGTTTCTCTCTCATTGATCTTTCTGACTATCTCTCTCCCTTCCTCTCTGTAAAAAATCAATAAAATATATTTTAAAAAAAATAAAATATATTTTTAAAAATTATGGTGCCTCTATTACAGTAAAATGCAATGCAGCCTTCAACATTTTATATTTGTTGACATAAAAGTATAAATATGATAAATTAAGTGAAAACAGCAGGTTCTAGAGAATGTGACTAGCCTATTGGTGGAACATGCAAGCCCTAGAACTATTCTGAGTTTGAATAGTAGTCTCCACTACCCACCTGTTGTGTGACCTTGGGGAAGGCTCTTTATCTTCTGCTCTCTCAGTTTTCTCAACTGCAAAATGGAGAGTCATATAGTATCTGTATGAGATTTATAAGAGTGAAATGAGGTAATTAAGTAAGTAGCTTATTAATAGTATGTGCAAATTTAACATACATTTAGTGGTAGCTAATATTATTATTATGATGCCATTATTAAAGTATAATATTATTAATATTTAAAATATAATAATATAATTTCATTATGTTAAGTAAGATTTACACAATTATATAATGTATTATATTAGTATTAATAAATAACCATACAATTAACTATATTCTTATAAAAATATATGCTTTTATATATGCATAAAATATGTAATATATACATATAAATACTAGAGGCCCAGTGCACAAAATTTGTGCACTGGGGGTGTCCCTCAACCTGGCCTGTGCCCTCTCATAGTCTGGGACCCCTTGAGAGATGTCTGCCTGCCAGCTTAGGCCCGATCCCTTTGGGGATCGGGCCTAAGCCGGCAGTTGGACATCCTTCTCACAATCCAGCAACCCTTGCTGCTCCTTACCGCTCACCTGCTCACTCCTTACTGCTTGGCTCACTACTCCTTAGCACTGTCACAGAGGTGGGAGAGGTTCCTGCTACTGCAACTGCGCTGGCCAGCCATGAGCCCGGCTTCTGGCTAAGTGGCACTCCCCCTGTGGGAGTGCACTGACCACCACCGACCGGTCATTCTGATTGTTCCACTATAATGGTCGCTTAGGCTTTTATTATATAGATGTAAATACGCACATATATATATGATGGTGAAATTAGCAGAGTTTTCATTTTCTTTGTTCTTTTTTCTATTTTCATGGCGGGCTATATATTTTAAGTGTGTAGCCATTTCTACATTTTAAAAACCAAACCCCAAAAGCATTCTGCTTTCCATACTTCTTGATTATTTATTGTAGCTATATTCATGAAAAGTTGCCCCAGATTGTGTATGACTATGTATCTGTGTTCCTCACATGTAATGCTGTTGTTCCAAAAATGAGGGACCCTAAAATTGATAATAAGTCCCAGTATTGTTGATGTAAATGTATTACTTACCAAAGCATTGAATGAATCTGTGCTCTCAACCAGAATCTATATTAGAACAACTCGTCTCCCCTAAAGCTGGTGGTAAATTGCTTATGGAAATGTGACATACCCTATTTTAAAATCATTGAGTCATTTGTGATACATTGAGTCATTTGTGATACATAAAATGTGAAAATAAGTAGACAAATTCAGTTTTTTCTTTAATAAAGTAACTCTACTTTATTATATATAATTAAGAATTTTATAATATTAGCATCAAAAGATCCCAAAAGTATAGGATCTTTTTGGACAAACTTAAGAATCAGTTTTCAGCATTACTACAGGGATCCTGAGAAGTTTCTGCTAATTTTTCCCAAGTAAATATATGGGCTAGCTAGCCTGAAGTTTTGGAGATAGAGAGGGCTAAGGAAGAACCATGTGCACTGGGAACTCACACTATGGATCATTTAAGAAAGGGGCTCTGTCTCTAACAGCCCACCATTGTTGTCTGTGGTCAAAGCTCTATTTTTGGAAATTTACAAGACATTTTATAACGTTGAGATTTCCAATAATTAATGCAGTCTTTTAAAGAAGGATTCTACCCCCTACCCCGCCCAAATTTCCTCAAAACATTTGATCATGAAATCTTTTTGCTTGTCAATTTGTTTGTTTAGAATGGGAAGGGAGGTGATTTTTTAAAAAATATATTTTATTGATTTTTTACAGAGAGGAAGGGAGAGGGATAGAGAGAAACATCGATGAGAGAGAAACATCGATCAGCTGCCTCCTGCACACCCCCTACTGGGGATGTGCCGGCAACCAAGGTACATGCCCTTGACTGGAATCGAACCTGGGACCCTTGAGTTCGCAGGCCGACGCTCTATCCACTGAGCCAAACCGGTTAGGGCAGGGAGGTGATTGTTGATAGAAACAAGACCTATTATTTATTTTTTTTAAATATATTTTATTGATTTTTTTACAGAGAGGAAGGGAGAGAGATAGAGAGTTAGAAACATTGATGAGAGAGAAACATCGGTCAGCCGCCTCCTGCACATCCCCTAGTGGGGATGTGCTCGCAACCCAGGTACATGCCCCTGACCGGAATCGAACCCGGGACCTTTCAGTCCGCAGGCCGACGCTCCATCCACTGAGCCAAACCGGTTTCGGCACAAGACCTATTATTATCTCAGAGAACACACTAGTAATTTAAAGATGGGTGGACTAAAGGACGGAGAGGAAGAGAGGCAGGGAGAAATGAAAAAAAAAAAGGTAGGAAATGGCATAGAAAATAAAATAAATAAAGTCCATATTTTTTAAATTAAATTGGTGGCCAAGACATGGAAACAACCGAAATGCCCTTTGATAGATGATTGGATAACAAAGAGGTCCATAATTTCTTATTCATGATTCTAAATTCAAGAATGCTCTGAAATCAGAAATTCCCCCTTTTCTCCCATCAAAATTTAATGCAGTCTCATTAGGTAGCAACACCTGACCTGAAGTGATGTAAGAGTATTTATAATTTTCATTGGTTCCTCTTGGTGAGAATATTCTTATGTTTTCCTGCAGATATATTTCTGTTCAATGTTTGGGTTCCATCTCAGTTCCTGATGGCAAGTCATAATCTTGAGTCAATTCATTGTGTTACCTTTTCTAAATCTGAAACATTCTGAATTCAGCTGATTAGATTGGATTTTGAGAAGGGAATTGCAGCTGTTTCGCATCCATAATTTGTAGAGCCGTTCATATCAGGTACACTGCCTGAGGAGAGAGACTCCTAGGAGTGTTTTGCTGGTTAAATAAGACGATGCACACCAGAAGCCAAGCACACTCTGGACACCGTATGTGCCTCGAAATCTCCACTGCTCTCTTCCCACTTTCTGCTGACTGGTCCCCACCAGGCCCACCCGGCCAGGATCAATGGTTGGTGGTCCCCAAGCTTTACCTGCCCAAGAGAGCGGTGAGCAGAAGCCAAGATTATGTCTCTATTTGTTCCTCACCCTGCTGAAATCCTGACATAATTACCGCATACATCAAGTCTGCCACAAGCTATGCCTGGGCTTGTTTTGTTTAGCTTCATGCAGCTTTAATGACTTCCTCTGTGTAAAGCATACCAATTTAAATTTAAAAATTAAAATTTCTGAGGCAGGTCTCCTGGCAAGACAGTGGCCCCTCCGTTGGCTGCTGTGCTTGGAACACATTGCCATGTCAGGGACGCCCCCACAGCCAGAGGAGTCCTACAAATGGTATGAATTTCAGTCTACATGAATTGGGTCCTGAGGCTACAATAAATACAAATGGATTTAATTTAACCCGATGGCTGCTTCTCATGCTATTTAATGTGAACAAAGTACTCAAGGGAAAGGAATGGAAATGGCAATGCCCCAATCTCGTGCTCTGTCTGAGTCTGGTGCTCCCTGCAGGTTAGGATCAAGAGGAGGGACAGGAATTTGGGAGGAGGAGGAGCTGAAGACATGCAAAGTAATAAAAAATAATCAAAATTGCTTCTTGCTCATATTAAAACCCAAGACTATTGGAGAGAAGCCTTTAAAAGTGTGAGGATTGATAACAAACCACTTTGAACTTCTTTGGAAGTATGGAGCCCAGACTTTGATGCTATAAAGTCCCCAAATCAAACAAGCGATCCCAGGGGCCAACACTAAGGAGGGGCTTGGAAAAACAAAGTAGGACTTGAGCTTCTGTCACCTGCCTTGTGACTCTCCCCACAAAGTACACCTCGACAGGCAGTATAGCACCCACCTCTGGCCTCAGCTTCGTTCCCCTTTGGTGTAAAATTGTTTATTGGACAGATCACTATTAAGCCCTTGCTATGTGCTGGGCACTGTTCTAGATGCTGAGGAGAGAATAGTGACACAGCAGATAGCAGGGCAGGCTCCAAGCATCTGATTACTTAGATTTTGGGCTGCTAAGCTAGGTAAGGGCTTCTACTCACTCTTAATGCCTTTTGCCCTCATCTCTCAGCGTTGTGGGTACCAGATCTATCCCTTTGTGTCTCTCAGCAGTTGTAGTGGAACTGGCCAGCTGTTCATTAAAAAAATTTCCCCACTTTTATTTATAGTTATAGAGTTGTAGCTGAGAAATGGCTACCCAGTCAGGAGGCTCTTTATATCTAAGCTAAGTATAGATTTGTGACTACTTCCTCCCAATGGAATATAAATGGAGGTGGTATGAACCACTGGCTTTTGAATGTACTTTTCTTTCCATAAGTGGGTATGGACCAGGACAAGATCCTAGGGGAAGAATGTGTGTCCTTGAATTACCATATTAAGGAGAGCCACCTGCCACAGACAACTACTGGGCAAGAAATAAATTGCTACTATATTTGCTTTGTTGCATTTTTGGGTATATCTATGGCAGCTGTTTAGCATATCTTAACTGATGCATGTCTCATTTCCTATTCCACAGGATATCTCTATATCTTTCTTACAACTTTCAATTTTAACTCTCAGGAATCCCTGGCTTTTCCTTCCTTTTAGTCTAGTTATCCTAATCCCTTCTCATTTTTTCTCTGCTCTTTTTGTATGTTTCCACTCATTGTGGACAATATATATAGTTGACATTTTTTTATCCATTCTGATGGCTACTTAAACCCCATTCTGGTGCACATCTCAAACAAAGAGATGATTACCTTAATATATAAAGATCTCCTACGAACCAATAGAAAAATGGGAAAGTATAGATGGCTCACAAAAAAGTAAATACAATAGTATTTATATTAGAAGGTGCTACTTTTTCAAAATAAAAGAAATGTGAATAAAATTACACAGAGTAAAATTGAAATGTATTTCTCAGTTATTATCCTGGGAAAGAGAACGAGTGTTTTAATACATTCTGTTGGCAAAGTGTGTGAGGAAATAGGCACCCTCATATGTTGCTGTAGGGAGTTTAAATTAGTACAGACTAAAGAGTGATTTGGAAATATCTATCAAAATTACCAATGAACATACCGTTTTGCCCAGCAATTCAATTTATTGGAACTTATTTTCCACATAGTTTTACATGTACAAATTTATGCATGGTCAAGCTTATTTCTTCATTCGCCATAATATTAACATATGTTTATATAACCAAGATGATTATAATTGAGGGTCTGGTTAGATAAATTATGGTTCATCCATGAATAGGAATACTAAGAACCTTAAGAAATAATGAGGAATATTTTTATGCCTCAATAAGAATATATTAAGTGAAAGAAAGTAGAAAATACTGTCTATAGTACACTACTCTCTGGGTAAAAGCATACATACATTCATGAATACATAAATCTACATTTTAATGTAATACATATTTTATCTACATATATTAGTACATCCCATATGTGTATATTGATATACATTTGCCTATAAAACATACACACACATATACATAAAGATATAGAGAATACATTTGGGAAGTTGCACAAAAACTGGTACACTGGTCCCTTCTTATCTGTGGTTTTAATGATCTATAGTCAAGTGCAGCTCAAAAATATTAGATGGAAAGTTTCAGAAATAAACAATTCATAAGTTTTAAATTGCACGCCATTCTGAGTAGTGTGATAAAACCTCCCACCATCTCACTCCGTCCCTGGGACATCAATCAATCCTTTGTCCAGCGGATCCATGCTGCTTGTTATTCACTCAGTAGCTGTCCTTATCAGATGAATTATCAGCGGTAGAAAGACCACATTCACATTACTGCCACTGCTGTATATTATTACAATTGTTCTATTTTACTATGAGTTATTGTTGTTAATCTCTTACTGTGCCTAATTTATACATTAAACTTTATCATAGGTATGTAAGTATGCACAGGAAAAATCATAATATCTGTAGGGTTTGGTATGATTCACTGTTTTAGGCACCAGTAGGGGGTCTTGGAAGTTATTTTCAGTGGGTGAGGGGAAAGTACTGTAACATTATTAGCATTGTGGAGGAAAATTAGGATGATGTGGGTAGGGGAAGGAAGGAAACTTCTCTGAGTACTCTATTTTGAACCATGAAAATGAAAAATCTAGTCAAAATGGAAATAAATGTATTTCCTATTTTTTTTCTCTTCCTGTGATAATTGTTTACTCACTAGAGTCGCTATTTGGGCTGAAACATTCCTTCTTACATATTTTGGCAATTATGGTCACTTTTAAAGATCTGCTGAAATCCACAGGACTTCTCAGAAGAATGTAAACATGTGCACACGTGAACACACACACGTAGTTTTATTTTCAATTTTAGGGTACCCATTCTTTTACTTTTTTTTTTTTTTTAAAAAAAAAAGGTAAACAGCGGAGGGCAAATGAGAGGACTTGTTTCTCACCTCATTCCCCCTTAGAAACCACACACAGTTGGTCGTGCTACCATGTTTTCTCCTGGCTCTTTGTTTTAGAACTGCTCACCCTTGTTTATACCTAATTCTCTGGATTTCTTTGTGATTCTCCTTTAAAAAAAAAAGCCTTCAAAAATTAGACTAGTTCTGTGATTACACATTTTAAGTCTTTCCCTCAATTTCCTACCTCTTCTTGGGAATCAATTTCCCCTTGACACACTTTCAGAAATACACTTCTGCTCACCCCTGGGGCTCACTTTTGAACAACTACTCTTTTTCTTGTCCTTGAACTGGTTAAGCACAAGCCGTGTGTCCTCCTTTCTTTAGCTATTAGTGCGGTTTCTGTAATCCAACTTTGGAATGGATTTTCTTAACACGAAGCCCCAAGAACCAGCATTTAGGTTCCTTGTACCTTCCCCCCCTTAATTATAGAGTATTAATGACAGAGATGCTTCATTTCCATCATCTGATACTCATAGAATCCCATGTATGTCAGAAAGAAACCAGCATGAAATTAGCACATGGGAGGTGCTCTTCCCCATCATTTCAGCGCGAAGAGCTCCAGACTGTCGCATGCCTCAGCCTGTCTGCAGGGCTGCCCACCTCCTTCCCTGACATTGGTGCACTCAGGCCATGCTGGTGGCTGGTACCAGGGTAAATAGACTCGGAAACCCTTGGCCTCACATTCAGAGGAGTTACTTGTTCACATTACTGTTATCACTTCATCCTGGTGCTGCTCCCAAAACTCCCTTCCAGTATGAGGCACCCATTTCCCTAGATCAGGGGTGGGGAACATCCGGCCTGCGGGCCTTATAAGGCCCACAAAATCATTTGGTCTGGCCCTACCAAGGTAATTGCAGGCAGGACTCGAAATTCAATAAATCTGGGAGCTCTTTCCATAGCAACATAAATTTATATTAAGTGAATTATATTTCGCGAATGAAGTTATAAATATCCAAATGGTCCTTGGAAGAAAAAAGGTTCCCCACCCCTGCCCTAGATGCTGGGAATATTGCCTAGTGATGGCTGGTAGCTGAGCCCCTCCCCTAAGAATTGCTTCCCTTAAAAAAAAAAAATTGCTTCCCTTGGCTGAAGGGAGCCTCCTCCCCCAACACTGGGATACTTCCTTAGGCCCACAAAATACCATGTGTGGGCGCGCACGTACAGTGCGATTGAAACTTCGTGGCCCAAGCGCAGAAGTCGGTATTTTGTGGAAGAGCCACACTCAAGGGGCCAAAGAGCCACATGTGGCTCGTGAGCCGCAGTTTGCCGACCACTGGTCTAGGGGCAGTCCATCGCCACTGGCTGCTCAATGCAGGAGGTACAAAGGGCTGGCTCCTTGCCTTGGTTCAGGGTAACTTGGAGGGGCCATCTGGATCTTGAGCTCTCTGTGGGATGGGCTGAGGCTGCTGTTGGAACTTCATGACAGCCCAACTCCTTCCTCTAACACATCCAGGTTCCCTCCCTCCCTCCCTGATGCTGTCTTACAGGGCTCTGCAACAAGCCACCTGCACCCAATTCTCTGTCTCAGTCTCTTTCTCAGGGAACCCAGGACTCTAAAACTTTCGGACATTGAATCATTCTAGAAAACTGTGCTTTTATAATAGCTAATAGAGCAACAAACATCAGTTTTTTTGGCCAGAACAGCATCCTTACACTCTTCTTGTGTCAGCCTCCAGATTTTCCTCTGTGTATCCCCTACCCCGCTTCTCTCAGCCCATCTTTCAATGGAGCGAAACCACCCCTTCCCAGCCTCCATAGGTATGTGACCTAGGCTGGCCAATCAGAGCCATGCATTGCCCTGGCCACAGTGATTGCTTTGGGGATGGTATATCACCTGGGCCAATAAGAACCCTTCTTCCGACTTAGGATTCAATCACTGAGACAATGAGGGAAGCAGGATGAAAAGACTTGTTCTATCCTGAAAATAATGTTCTCAAATGAACTCATTCCACATGAAGCAGTGACTTTTCCGAGTCAAGACCATTAGAACGAAGCCTAGAGTAAACGCATCCATCCATACATCCATTCATTAGTTTCTACAAACCCAAACTGGCATTTATGCCAAGTGATTCCCCACTTCTATTGGTGTGTCTTGTGCTGTCCTAGTTACTAATCATCCTGGGTAATCTGTGCGTGAATATGTCCAGAGAGGAAAGTGAAATTCCTTGCACTAGTTTAATTTCTTAGCTCGATTGTAATTGTTTATCTCATGAACTTGACTTAGAGCAGCCAGAATAGGATGCACTGACTTGTACTGCTAGCACTAAGGACAGTCTGGGAACCAGCTCCAAAGGGCACATAGACTGGGAGAGGAGGAATTTGCTTCGGTTCCCATTTCTCCATCAAGCAAAGAGCAGATATGGAAGGGAGGAAAATGTTCCCAAGAAGGGAGGAAATCCGACAGCCCCAGATAGTCAAACATCCTCAATTAGCATGAACATAGCACGCATCATTTTGAACAAAGAGAACTGCTTTTGCCAATCATTTCAGCTCCTCTTTATCACTTGTGAGTGTGTTTATTTTGATGGCTTTTTATTTATTTTTTTCCAGTGATAAATCAGAAATATGGCCCCATCTGGAGACAGTGCACAACTTGATGCTTTCCACGACCCTTCCAATCAGGAGGAACTACAGCTGTCAGGGGAGCACTGAAAAAATGTCAATTAGCTATAAAAGTTCCACAAACAAGCATTATGTCTTCCTCTTACGAGTCCCTGGATGCAGCTCAAAATTGAGCAATAATGTCCACAGTTAAAAATGGCTGTGGGAGGCCCCAGCACTCTCTTTCCCATTAATACTTGCTGGGTGCTGGTGCTGGAGTCACTGCATGTGTACCGATGGAGGAGTCCAGGCCGCTGCAGGTCTGTATGTTAAAAATAACTACAGCTCCCATCACATTTATGGGGCGAGGGGTGGGTGGAGAGGTGGCGTGGAAATGTAGCACCAAGTCCCTCTCTGTGCATGCCCCATGGTAGAATTAATCTCTCCCGAAATTGGAACTTGAGCTCTCTGCACTGCCCTCCAGCCTCTTGGTTACTCTTGCCCAGCTCTCCAAGCACTGGCTTCTTATTCCTGTTCATGTCGGAAAATCACATCAGGGCCACTCGGGCTCTTAGTGAGAATCTGCCTTCTGGTGTCACAATTTGTGATTCTATGAGACCCAACCCACATGGCCTTTATTAACAGACAATTGCTCTGTCTTCCAGTCTAAAAAAGCAAAGAAGGTCTCTTTTCCACAAATGAAACATGCTGGGCCAGTGGATGAGGCTTGTTTTGACACATAAAGTGCAATAAAACCTTGTTTACAGCCCAGCTGGCATGGCACAGTGGTTGAGTGTGGATCTATGAACCAGGAGGTCACGGTTCATTTCCTGATTAGGGCACATGCCCAGATTGTGGGCTGGATCCCCAGTGTGGGGTGTGCAGGAGGCAGCCAATCAATGATTCTCTCTCATCATTGATGTTTCTGTCTCTCTCCCTTCCTCTCTCTGAAATCAATAAAAATATAAAAAGCACGCAAAACCTTATTTTTAAAAAAAAGCAGTCAGCCCAAGTGCTGTAGTTTATTGATTTGTTTTATTTTAAATATTGCATTAAAATATTATTTATCTCGAATAATGAGGTTTTGGGCACTCCTTGAAATCCTGAGCCTGAGGCCAGTGCCTCACTTTCCTTACCCTAATCCGAGGTCTGGCCTTCAGTGAGAGAGAAAGTGGGTGTGCGTCTTTCAGGGGCTCAGCTGTGTGCTCCCCGGAAATGACTGTCACATTTAGCAGAGCTGAAGGAAGGGTTCCGCATGCCTTGTGTGGAGACAGCACCTGGAGAGAGCATGCATACAGGCCTTGGTTCCAATTCTGCAACCGTGTGAGCTTGAGCAGGGCATCTAACGTCCCTGAGCCTCAGGCTTCCCATCTGCAAAGCTGGAATAATAGTGACCTCAGTGCATGGCTGAGAAGACCAAATGAGATAAAGTATGTCAAGTGACTGGCATTAGATAAATGGCACTTCAACAAATGTTTGAAGAGTGAATAATCAATGCACAGAATGTTGGGTGAAGAACAGGATTTTATATCATCAGATTGCCTTCCCATCAGTGGCACCTTTTTGGGCGTTTCACTTTCTACCTCAAATTTTCATGATTTCTGAATGTATTTATGTTCTGTGCTAGAACCAATCCAAGGGCAGAATTAATGCATGACTCTTTTCTGTATCCCCCATTGGGCTTTGCACATAGGAAATAGATGATAGGTATTTGTTGTATGAGTGGAAAGATTATATATGAATGGATGTAGAACCAGGGATTGCGGTCAACTGAGCCATTTACACTGTTACAGGAAACTTAGGAATGTTGAATTCAAAAAAGGTAAGTCCTGGGGCCTTAAAAGCTACAGCGACCCTGTGATTCCTAAGTGGGGGGTTATATGCAGAGATTGTTGCCTAGGTTCTTGTCCCTCAAGAACTGGGAGATGATACATTTGCTGTTTCCAGCTGCTATGTTTTGGGGAAATTTGTTATATAGCAACAGGTAACTAAGGTAACTAATAAATAACCACATTTCCACTTGAGGCCACAGCTTTTGAAACATGTGCAGAGCCGAGGAGCCCCCACACCCAGCCTGCAAGTACAGGACTAGCAGAGGCAAGAAAGAGAGGAGTGGGGGGCAGGGATCTGGAGGATTTCCTTGGCCTCTTGGAGCCATTTGCCTCCACCTTCCTTCTCTGGGAGTTGTAGTCTTTCAGAACCACCAGCCAAGCAGAAAACAGTCCTCTCAGGGTTAAGATGGTAGCAACAAGTAATTTAATACCTTTTTTATTTGATTAGTAGCAGAGGCATTGACTAGTCTCTGGCTCTGAGACGCAAAGTTTAGCCTGTCTAAATTAAATCTCTCTGGTGTGATAGGTTTGAACAGCCTACTTATTATTGCTCCAGATGCTCTGTACATTTTTATTGTTGTCGTTCTGGGGTGGGAGGAGAAGTAAAAATGAATTCTCTTCTCATAGGTAGGAGGACCTTGCCTTTACCTACCCAGTGTGATTATTGCAGCACACACGGTTCGGAGCCGCTGAGAACAGAAATGGACCTGCCCAAATTAGCACCTGACTTGAGTGAGCACCGACTCAGAAATTCTCCCTCCTTTTAACACTTTGGCTCAGCCAGGCAAGCCAAGCCTGATAATCATCATTGATTATCTCATTCGGCATGACTCCTGGGAAATCTTGGGTGAAAGCAAATTGAATTGGATATTTGCTGCCATGCTTGTAAAAGGGGGCCCTCTTTGATTAATTTCAGGGATGATGGCAGCCCTGGAGTAGCGTGGCCTAGGGGGCTGTCTGGCCTGTGAGAAGATACAGCTCCTGTGAGCTGATGTGTGTAAAGGGTAGCTTTGCAGCTAAGCACAAGTCTTTTAAAGTAGAGGATTAGTCACAGGGGGAGGCTCCTTCCTAGATGATCTTCCCAGGCTGGCACAAAGAAAAGGCGATGCTTAAGGAAGATTAATTAAATAAAGTGCATTGTTCCCGTGGGTGTCTGAGGCTCCCTGGGGAGGGAGGGCTGCGCAAGGTCTTTTAGGGTAGGATCTTAGGCACAAAGGGAAAAGAAGCCCTTCCATAGACTGTGGATCATTCCAACAAATCCCTAGCCCTCCATGGGGGGAGGAAAGATGAATAGGCAAAACTTAAAAAGGTCAAGGATTGATTTAATGAAAGAGGAGGATTTGGGGTTGGAAGTCTGCCGGCTGCCCAGCACTCACTAGTCAAACCTGAGCTCTGGGCCACCTGCCTCCCTCACAAACATCCCATCTGACAGGAAGTGGAGCCTTTCTGACAGAGTAGAGGAGACTCCTAAAAGGGTTGTGAGAATGGACAATAGACGTGGTGCCAACTAGAGTCAATTAATAATGTGAAATCAGCATTTAGGCATCAACCCAGCTGCCAAATAGAGCACATGGGCATCACAAGGTAGAGTGGATGGGACTTCCAGCTGTGAACCTGGAAAGACCATCCTCAGGAAGATTTTATGGGCAAGATTAATATAATAATAACTAGAGGCCTGGTGCACAAAAATTTGTGCACTCGGGTGGGTTCCTCAGCCCGGCCTGTGCCATCTCACAGTCTGGGAACCCTCGGGGGATGTTCACCTGCTGGCTTAGGCTTGCTCCCCAGGGGATTGGGCCTAAGATGACAGTCAGACATCCCTCTGGCAGCCCAGGAGCCCTCGGGGGATGTCCACTTGCCAGCAGGGAGCAGGCCTAGCTGCAATCAGACATCCTTAGCACTGCTGAGGAGGCGGGAGAGGCTCCCACCACCATGTTGTGACCTAACCATAAAATTATTTTTGTTGCTACTTCATACTGTAATGTTGCTACTGTTATGAATCATAATGTAAATATCTGATATGCAGGATGGTCTTAGGCAACCCCTGTGAAAGGGTCGTTCGACCACCAAAGGGGTCGCAACCCATAGGTTGAGAACTGCTGGTAGTATGTCATTTGTCACTTTTGCTTTGTTGATATTTAGTCTGGAAAGTGTATCCCTTGATGTCAATGGGGTGTTAAAATCCCTTATTATGACTATATTACTGTTTGATCTTTGCCTTTATGTCCACCAACATTTTCTTTGTATATTTAGGTGCTTCTATGTTGGGTGCATGTGTCTTTATAAGTGTTATATGCCCTTGTTGGATGGATCTCTTTAGTATTATGTAGTATCCTTCTTTATCTCTTGTTATGAACTTCACTTTGAAGTCTATTTTAATATAAGTGTTGGTATTCCAGCTTTTTTTGTTGTTGTTTCACTCACTTGGAATATTATTTTCCAATCCTTCTCTTTCAGTCTGTGTGTATCTTTTGGTCTGAGGTGGATCTCTTGTAGACAGCATATCTATGGGTCATGCTTTCTTACCTATTCAGCTACCCTGTCTTTTGATTGGAGCAGTTAATCTGTTTATATTTAAAGTTATTATTGAGAGACATTTATTGCCATTTTATTCTTTATATCTATGCTCCCCTCTATATATATTTATTTTTTCTTACTTCTTAAAGAAGGTCCTTTACTATTTCTTGCAATACTGACTGGTTTGGTGGCAATGAACTCCTTTAGCTTTTTCTTGTCTGGGAAACTCTATTTTGCCTTCCATTTTAAATGATAGCCTTGCTAGATAGAGTGGTCTTGATTTTAGGGTCTTGCTTTTAATCACTTTGAATATTTTATGCCAATCCCTTTGGCTGAAGGTATTTCTTTTGAGAAATCAGCTGACAGCCTTCTGGGAGCTACTTTACAGGCAACTATCTTTCTCTTGCTGCTCTTTTGATTCTCTCTCTTTAAGCTTTACCATTTTAATTATGATGTACATTGGTGTAGGTCTCCTTGGGTTCATCTTGTATGGGACTCTCTGTGCTTTCTGTGCTTCCTGGACTGTGTGTGTGTGTGTGTGTGTGTATGTGTGTGTGTGTGTGTGTGTCTTTACCAGGTTAGGGAAGTTTTCAGTCATTATTTCTTCAAACAGGTTCTCAGTCCCTTACTCTTTCTCTTCTCCTGGTGGTACCCTTTTGATGTAGATGTTGATATGCTTGATGTTGTCCCAGGAGTCCTTTAGACTTTCCTCATTTTTTAAAATCATTTTTTTTCTTTTTATTGCTCTGCTTGGGTTTTTCCTGTTAGCTTGTCCTCTAAATAACTTAATCTATCCTCTACTTCATCTAACCTGCTGCTGATTCCTTTTAGTGAGCTCTTCATTTCAGATGTTCATTTCTGACTGCTTTTTAATGGCTTCTATGTCCTTTTTAATGCTTACTATCTCTTTGTTTAAATTCTCACTGAGATCATTCATTCTTATCCTAAGGTCCTTGTGCATCCTTATAAACATTGATTTGAACTCTCCATCTGGTACCTTGGTTGCTTCCACTTCATTTCATTATTTTTCTCAGGATTTCTCTTGTATTTCATTTGTGGTATGTGTTTTCTCCACATATAATCTCAATTTTTGTGTTTTCCTCTGTGCATTAGGTAGATATGCTATGCCTCCCAAATATGTATTCCCAAGTCACATACATTTTTTTAGTCTCATGAATTTTTGAAAACTTGAACCAGTAGAGGGCATATCACAGAGCTCCAGTGCTCTTGGATAAGTCATAGGTTGATTGGGGTACTGATCAGGGCTCAGGCTGTGTCATCCTTTGTGGAGTCATGGTAGCTATGAGAGACAACCATCACTTTAGGCAATGGCATTTCTAAGAGACCACACCCTGTATCTCTAATTATCGAGCTAAGTGGACAGAAGGAGAATACCTAAAAGGCTGGATTTCTTATCCCAGCCATGCTTGACCCAGCACTGAAAGATCCTAAAAAATAATACTTGTGCATCCATCTCCCCCAACACTTACTGAGTCTGGGCAAGTCATGATGGAGTACTTGCAGAATTTGGAAATGCTGACTCTGCTGGGCTGCTAGAAACAGAGTCGGAAATAAAAGAAACCTTGGTAAAATTGATCCTGGCCTCTGCTGATGAAAAATTCAGCACTCTGTGGCCAAAGCACACGTTTGAAGTGTGGTTCCTCTATATACCCGCGTTCACTTACCAGAGGTCAAAATCTGGCAGTTCATGACTGAATTTGGCCAGCAAACATAGTTGATTTAGCTAGTTAGAGTGTGGAATTATTATTTTTCTTGGTGTATCAAGCCCTCTCTAGTTCACCATTCTACTACTGTCACTATCACTTCAACTTTCCCTCTCTCACTTGATTGATATCTTTTATCTGACTGTCCCTGGAGGGATGTAAGTCTGCAACCACCCTGAGCCTCATTCTCCTTATTCTTCTTGTATCCTGCCAAATACCAATGATGTCTATTTCACAGAGTTTTGGTGAAAATTGAATGCAACAATGTGGGTAACATACGCAGCATGAGGTTAGCCCTTCATCAACTCTTTCTCTTCCTTTTCTTGCCCCTGCTTTTTTTGCTTTCCCTTTTCTCTTGCCCAGTTCTCATTTCTCTCCCTCTTTTATATTTTGTAATACTTTGATATGTACTTTATCTCTTTGGCAAACTTCAAACAGGTTTTTGTTAGTCAATGGGAGCACCAGGTTTTCTGGCTTATCCTGAAGTGAAAGTTGTATTAAATATGTCTCCTGGTCTCCTACAATTTCTGTATTGAATGAAAAGGCACAAAAGTGATTCAGCACTGAGTTAGTCATACCCTGAGTCCAGATGAGGTTCATTGCTCTGCTCTGTGTTAATCCAGCGGGTGGTTGAAGATGATGGTCATGCATCTTACCCAGAGGTTTTATAGGTACTGAAGTTAGACTGCCTCGCTGTAAGAATCGGAAATAAAAGAAAATGTAATTCTAATTTCTTCAGAGCCACTTAAATAGGTACATAGCACAGAAATAAAGTAGCAAGAGGAGAGTTAGCAGGGGTGGTTAGAACTCAAAGCAGGCATAGGGACAAAGCCTTCTAACTAGCCCTTTTCTTTCACAGTTAAGTAAATGGAGGCTTATTAGGTTATGGGACTTATTCAAGGCACATGAGTATTCAGTGCCAGCAATCTTGGCACTATGTGCCCCACTTTCATTCCTCACCCTGTAACCTCATTAACCTCAAGGTTCCAGAAGGTTTTCAGTGACTGCATTTTGAATAACAAGAATTGAAATGGCATGTATTGGGGCAAATGTTATCTAATCAATGAAGATATTGTTCAGTAACTGTGAAAATAGACAAGAAGCCACTGCCACAATATTCACATAACCCAGGGGGCGGGGAGTACAACCTTCTTTTAATTCATTAATATCTAGGATCAGCCCTGATTTAGATACCTACACATTGTAAACTTGAAAATATCATTTAATTTCCTTAAGCATTTTTCCCTCATTTGCAAAGTAAAGATAGTTATTTCTGATCTGCCTGCTTCAAAATCATATTGTGAATATCCAGAAATATAGACAATTTAGTGCAATAAAACATTTACTGTATGTCTTCTATATGCCAGGCATCAGAGATTCAAAGATGAATATGGGTAAGATATACTTCATATAAAAATGATAAAATATAATGAGTGCATAAGAGAACAAATCATTATTCTTACCACCTTTTCCCTGGAAGAAGTAGTTAAAAAGACACCTGTTGGTACCTCCATCACCCACACAGCTTAGAGCTCTAGGATTTGTTGATTTCAGTATTTATCAAGCACAGAGTATGTTATCCAATGGTCATTGTTGAAAACAGTGTTTCTGATAATTTTTTCTGCATGTGTGTATGTGTGTGTGTGTGTGTTTGTGTGCATGTATGTGTGTGTGTTTCAGGAGTGATTCATATATTGTTCTTGATTGAGAATCATGATTTATGAAGGGAAGTATAAGACAGAATATTAAGGAACAAGGACTGAATTGCTCAAGTTGCTTCATTCCCTGTTTGCTTTAAGACTCTGGATGACTCCCTCAATTTTTCTGAGTTTGAATTTCCCCCATTCTACTCAGAAGAAGAATCTTGCTCTGCCTGCCCCAGAGGTTTCTTGGAATGCCAAGATGGCAATGGATATGGAAGCATAAGTGCTAAAAATTAAAAGGTTAGCATCAGGTCTGCCACCTATTTTCGACCTTTACTTGGGACATCTGGAAAAGAAATTGATGAATTGGACAAACTTCCTTGCAAACACACTAGTAACCAGACTTCCTGGAAAACACACCAGTAGCATTTGCCAGCAGAAATATAAAGAAGAATCCTTGTCTGTAAGCTCCTTTTACTAGGATATACCTAGTCTGTGTCAGTTGCTTATTGTGTCAGAGGCCCAGTGCACGAATTTGTGTATGGGTGGGGTCCGACCGGTTCAGCCCCAATCTGGGCAGATCGGGGCCAGGCCTGTTAGGAGGAGAAGACAGCAGGAGCTTGGCCAGCTGGCCTGCCCTAATTGGGGTCCAATCAGGACTGGGCTGGCTGGGGGGAAGGGTCTCAGGTGATTGGCCAGTGGGCCCCGCCCCTGATTGTGGTGGGGGGATCAATTGGGGGTCAGCAGCTGGGGGAGGGGCCATGGGAGGTTGGCCAGCCAGCCCCACCCCCTATTGGGCTGTTTTGCTGGCCACAGTGGGCATCATAGCAACCGGTCATTCTGGTCGTTACGGCATTCCAGCCATTGGCTTTTTATATATATAGATAAGCCCCAAATTTTTGTATTTATGGACCAGAGCTCACTGGAAAATGTTCTATAAGCTATGTAATTTATTTTCAAGTTTCTGTGTCTTGCTATTGCTTGTAAACTAATCAAAAGCAAACTTAGTACTATCTCTGATCAGTGAATGATGCTGAATCTCATTTGTGTTATCTTCGTATTTTGTCAGATGCCATCATATGTAAGGTATGAAGAGATATAGGCATAAAGGTATAGGTAAGTATAAAAAGAGGTTTTCCATAATTGAAATGGCTCCTCTGTTCAAGCAACATACAAGATGCTTTTCCTAACCCTCACATGTGAAACTTGAGCCAGAACAGCCCTAATTCAGGAGAGAATGGGCAATTGGGGAGCTGTATTGATAGTCTTAGATCTTTCTGAGAGACCATTGCTGGGCTGGGTCTTGCTATTTCTGCTAAACTTTGAATCAGAAATAATTTTGGTACTTGGTATCATTAGTGGTTCAAGTCGAAACTCATTTGTGTTACCTTTGTGCGTTCCCAAGTGCCCTCACAGATAAGGCACTTTTATAGCCTCAATTTTGAGGAAACATCTGTAAAACCCAATCCAATCTTTAGGGTAAAGTTTTTGTGTATGTGTGAGGTACATACACATGATAAAGAAAAACTCAAACTTGTCACAGTAAGCGTCCCAAGAAGCTGAGGGATAAAGGAAATACCCTTGGACTTAGCTGATGTTATTACAATCAAAGAAGCAGTAAGTTAGAGACAGCTCTACAGAGAGTCCCTTGATCACTTGGTTCACACAATGGGTGTGGTCACCAATGTCCATAGTCATAGTTGTTCACTTGATGATTCTTTATTGTTAGACTTTCCCTCTCAGCTGGCCCCAACCAGCCCACAAACCACTTATGGGCTCTTAGAAGTTCATGAGGGCAGTGACATTCTGCACTATTGCCTTCCCCTTCCCCTATCATTTATTTTAAAGTATATGTACAACTCAGTGAGTACCAGGAATGAGGTGAGCCTGGACTCCTCTCCCACATGCTTTGCCACTCTGCTCCCTGTTTTCACACATTGTCCATTGCCATTTTGAAAAAGAAGATTTAGATGCAAGAGAGATATTCTCTTTAGCTTAAATAAAAATATTCTTTAGGAGAATTAACCCAAAAGGCAAGAAAGAAAGATTTTATCTTCTTGGGACCCATAAAGGATTACTTTGCAGGCCTCAGACAGAGAGAAACTTGGAGAGAACAGTGGTTACAGAATTACCTGTAGTGCTTTTAGAAAATACTATGTCTGGGTTTGCTTTAGACTAGTTAAATGAGAGTTTATAAGAGGAAGGCATAAACATGTAATGTTTCCTAGGTGATTCTAATGAGTAGCCATAGTTGTGTATCACTGGGGTAGAAGTTTTGTGATTATTTGCTGTGATCCTTATGAAAAGAGTCAGGCAATACGTGTACTTTGGGGGCATAAAGTGCCTCAAGGCTGAAATGTTTGCTATTGTAAGAAAAGCTACAAAAACTGGCAACCTGGCTGCAGACCAGAGCATTTTCAGCCCATCTATGAAATAATTTCTTCTGATGTTTATGGCACTAACAAATCCTGAGATGGTACTGTCTTATGAGAGCATGCTTAATGACCTGAGTCCATTCTGATTTGACTTCTCCTTTTGCAAGTTTATCAAATTGAGAAGAAAATTAATTTTATTATTATTATTATTATTATTATTATTATTACCACCATTTAACAAAATGACTTGCAAGAGGGACATTATTAGAAAGTGTGAGATCCACATTATATCAGGGACATGACCCTCTCCACTTCCTTCCCACTCATGGAAGAGCTGACACTTCTGTTCTCAGGAGAAAAAGCACTGAATTTATATGTTATTCCAGAAATTCTGAACTCTGCAGCCAACTGGTTAACTTTAAGGATCCAAGTGGGAGACATACTTGCAGTCAATGTCTGTGCATAGGGATTTTTCTAGGCACAATTTTGCTCTTAAAGATAATGGACTGAGGCCCACTTTAATTAAATGCATAGGGAACACTAATCCACTTTGAGAGGCACCACTAATCCTCTTATTGGTGGCCAAGGAATGTAGATTGTAATGGGACTTTTAAGAGAATAGGCACAATAGGGAGACCCTTTTCAGAAAATATCTACTCTTGGAAAAGGAGCTGTATTGTATCTATGCCTCATGGCCAATGACTACCAAGTAACCCGAAAGCTAATCAATGATACCCTGCCTACCTTATGGCTGTGTCTTCACAGGGGTTATGTATATGATATAAGCAGCTTTGGGTAAGCAAATGGCATGTTAAAATTATGGACCTATTTATAATTTTGTTCTCATGCTCAATTATACATTAGTTTGGTCTTGTGTTAATAAACCTTTGTTTATGTACTCCAAACCTCAAGTTATTTTTGTATATATTATTATGGCTTTGTATTTCCATCCCATGGGAAACTTAAAAAAAGTTATATGCTTCTGCATTTATTATTGTCATTATGAATAGTTTTTGGCACTATTTTTTTCTTCCTTAAATAGACACTGGAAATTCTATAGCAAATTACTCACTCATAGAATATAATCATTATTCAAAAAAAATTTGGATCTTTTCAGTAGAGGAAAGAAAAGTATATCATCACCAATTTTATTAGCAAAATAACTTATCTGTCTAAGAAACAGTCCATGGGGGAAGATCTTTAAAAATACAAGCCTCATCCCTTACCAACTTCAGAATCTTCTCTGCAAACCTTGCAATACTCCATTAAAAATAAAAAACACACAAATAAACAAACAAAAACTCCTCATGTGATTCCAATAGATTTAATAGTCTATATTTGACAATTAATTATGAGCTCAGTTGGAGGCTGAGGTGAAGAGAATAAACTGACATTCCACTCTCTTATTACTTGTAATGATTTTATGAGATAGAGATCATTATATTCATTTTATAATTTAGAAAACTGTCTGAGTCACACAATTAACACAACTAGTGAATTAGAAAGTCAGAAATTCAAACCCTGGGGTTTCCTTGAAGCTAGTTGCTAGCTCTAAGAAAGAGTAATGTGGATTGATGAGGGTCTGGACTCATATATATATATATATATATATATATATATATATATATAGATTTTTTTTTCACACACACACACACACACACACACATATATATACATACATATGGCATAATATGCTAATTAGACTGGACGTTCTTTCGGACGACCTTCTGGACGAAGCCAGGGCTGCGAGGGAAGTCCAGGTCCCAGGTGCCTGCTGGTGGCCGGAGGGAAGCTGGTGCTGGCAAATGGGGGAAGGAAGGTCTACTCTTGCACGAATTTGTGCATCAGGCCTCTAATATATATATATACAGAAGGCATTAGAAAATGACCCCTAAACAGGCAGAAACTGCAATGAGTTCTACTGCTTAAACAAAGGACCAGCACGAAAGTGACTATCCTATACTTTTACAACATTTAACCTGAGGAAAGGCCCCATGCAGCACCATGTGGGCAGGCTAAAACTTGATAAAACTCAGAATCTTACTGGTTTGAGACACTGAAGGAAAGGGCTACCCAGTCACTGCAAAGAGAGGGGGAATCCTGAAAAGCTGATAACCAGAAAGGGGGAGCCCCAAATTATTGTATAAATTCATCTCAATTCTCTTATTGACCCATCAACCATGGGTTAGGTCAGAATTGACAGATAAATCATACTTGTATGTATCCATCTGTCCTATGGATACATAGGACAGAATCCAAGTATCCCAGCTAAGGTTAAAAGAACTGATCTAAGATTTGAATTTCTACCCACTCCAGGGAGAATAGAGTTTTGAGCATTCAGTGTCTACAATATACCATTCACAATGCTCAGAATATAATCCAAAATTACTGAATATACAAAGAAACAGTAAAACAATTTATACTCAATAAAAAAGGCATTAAATGAAAACCAATCTCAAGAAAGATGAGTTTTATGTCTCATCTTCCTTGAAGAAGAATGGCAGCCAGGACAGGGGAAGTAAGCTGACAAAGGTAATATTCAGGCTAGGGTATAACTTATCTGTGGGAATGGAGGAAATTATTGGTGATAACTAGAAGTCCTATGGGTGATTGGAATAATCTAGCTCTCTATTCCCTCATGTCTCTCCAAATGTTGTAGCTCAACAGCAGGTATTCATAGACAGAAACAGTGATATTGTTCAGGCAGATGCAAGGTTTGGGCTGGCATTGTTCACCATGGGGCCTTGATCATGTTTGGTTCTAGAGCCAATATTGTCTCAGAGTGAGGTTGGAATCAGTGGGAATGGGTGACTACAGTGCCAAATGCTGTGGATTTGTATAGAATGCTCAGTTTTACAGATTATAATAAAGAGAGTATAGAGGGAAAAGGAAAAATAGTTAAATATCAAAGTTTTAGGAATGCCAATATTAAATGACCAGAGAGAGGAAGGTGAGTCTATAGCAGAAACAGAGAAGGGTCAGGGGAGTGGGAAGAAAACTAAAGCAGTGTTGAGTCATAAAAGTCAAGAAAGAACTGCCTCTCTGTCTTCTGGTGTTTCTCCAGAGGTGAAGCTAAAAACAGGTCTCCCCAGACAGAAGCAGTGCTCGTGGTTAAATAGATACAAAAATTAGGATTGTCTGATTTCCATGGGGTCCTGGTTATGCTAACAGAATATTTCAAGGAGGAGGGAAAGGTCCATAGTTTTGAGTGTTGCTGGGAGATCAAGTAGGGTGGTCAATATTTGTGTCCCATTTTACTCACTTATAGATTGGACAACTAATTTACAACTAATAAACATTCATTATAAAAGAACCACTGCTGTTCAAATCATTGAGACCTGGGGATTGTTTGCTATTGCAGCATAACCTAGCATATCCTGACTAGTATAGATTCCTTCAACCATTTAAAAATGATTATTAACAAGTAGTAGCATTTTGAGAAATTTGCTAATTGTAACTTAGGTCAGAATTGACAGATAAATCATACTTCTGTCTCTGTAATACCACCTTGGAAGAAACTTAGCTACCATAGATCTTTAGTTTACCCATCACTGAGCAAAAACTTGCAAGTGATCCAAACAAAACAAATTTTGTCCCACACTAGTATCATTTCTCATCTTTCTGCAAAATATTTAGTAAATAATAAATTTAGTGATAATGAATTTAGTCAATAGTGAATTATAAGTAATTGTCTATATGCTTAAAATATATGAGATTATTCATATAAACAATTGTTAGAAACCAATAAATCATTGCACGGGTTACAGATATCTTATGTTGTTATTATTGCTTATGTTGCTTCATATGAATTCTGAATGAAATCACATTTGCTATGAAGAATTTAATCATTTTGAAGGTGAGAGATCTGGCTCTAAACCAAATTCATTAAAATGACATGAGAAAGAAGAGAGTTTTTAAAGTTTGTTAATGGCTTATCATTCCCATTTTCCTGGGACCCTTCTCTCTCCCTGCTCTGCAAGTTCACCCTGTGTGATCTCACATCTCTCTCTGTTTCTAATAAAGTGATTTAGCAAAGGAAGCATAGACAATTCCCTGGGCTGGTTTGGAGAGTGTGCAAAGAAGAGAATATGTGTTGACTTGAACAGCAGGGTCAACCATGGGTATTTGACTTTGGTGTTTAAAACATTCTAGGTGGATTGAGGAAGGCATAGTCTGAGAAGAGGGATGATTTCGGGAGTAGAAGGAGAGAACCAAGTTTGGGGTTATAAAAGCAGATCGGAAGGCCAATGGGGAAATTGAGTCAGGGACCAGAAGTGTCGGGAGAGTTGACAATAAGAACCAACAACAGGGAGTCTAGAGAAAAGCACACTGCTTTCTGCCAGCATCATTGTTCCAGCTGCAAGCCCTACTCTGCTTGCTTCAGAAATGTCTCAGAGACATAGCCAGGTTCCTTTGAGATTCAACTGCCATTTTGTGACCTTCAGGATGACCTCTACCTTTAGCTTTACACCAGAATTTATAACTACTCTCTTTCTCTTCCAATTCAGTTCTCTTTCCACTACTCTGTCTCAATGAATGACCTCTCTACATCAGTATTCCAAGCCAGAGTCCTTGGAGTTATCCTTAATCCCTCCCTTTCCATCACTCCCAACCTCTATTTAATTCTGATATTCTTACTTGAGAAATATCTGTTCAGTTTAAACTTCCTCTTTATCCCTACTGTCTCTGGTAGATTTTCCTGCCACCAAACTTTTTCATCTGATGTAGGATGCCAGAGTCAACCTCTCATCGGGGAAGTGAATGTGCCAGGATCAGAGATATGATGACAGAATGGAAAATGAGGGAGTTGTATTTTTCTGAAGAACAAATGAAAACTTAATAATATAATAATAATATAATAATAATCCCCAAATAAGGGGACTTGGGGATTAACAAGTATGAAGAAACCTGCCAACGAGGGGGTCCTTTCTGCAAGGCTCTTGGTCTCACCTAGGCGCTAGGAGCTATCTTTCCTCTACGTCCAAGAGTCACCACAAATCTACCTACACTCCTCATAATTTTGGTCCAAGAGGGAGACCCAGAGACACTACTGAGGGCCTTCTCCCCAAGCTCTGGGTGCTGTCAGAAAACTTGGAAACTTGATGGAAAACTTGATCTCTTACTTTTCAAAAGACCTTGTCTTCATCCCACAGGGGTATGGTATCATTTTGTGGTGTCTACCAGATATACTTGAATAAGGTATGGTGCACCTAGTGTCTACAGAGATGACACACTAAGAAGCCAGAGATGGGAGGTTGAGGCAGGAAATTGGATCTAAAAGGCAGGTCTTGGAGCTCTTGATCTGAGACTGCCGAGCGTCTGGCATTGCAGAGAGGGTCCATGGGGTGTTTCTAAGCAGGCAGGAAACTCATCCTCATAAAGGGGAAAGTAAAGTGCTCAGATCAAGCTGGTCACTGCCTGCATTTGAGCAGGGAGGGATAGATTTTTGTGTGTTGCACCCAAAGCCATGTACTTCAATTTACTGTCATAACACCCTGTTGATCTATTAGGAAGCAGAGGTGCAAAGAAATTATATCAGTGGTTCTCTAACACTCTTAAAACTTGCTGAGGATTTCAAAGAGCTTTTGTTTATGTGGGTTATTTCTATCAATGCTTATTAGAAATTAAAACATAAGAATTAAAAAATGCAAACATGAACAAGCACAGAGAGGCTCTAAGATGGCAGTGAATAAGGTGGGAGGTACATTCACCTGCTCCCAAGACCAAACTGGAATTACAATTAAAATAAGAGCAATCAACCTGCAAACCAACTGAAGACTAGCTGAACAAAAGCCTTATAATCAAGGATTTATGGAAGAAGCCACATTGAGCCTGGAGAGAAGGGCAAGGAAAAGCGGTTGAGAAAAGGCAGGCCCCACACCCATGTACAGCGGTTGAGAATTCTGAGTGATATCTCGGCTGCAAGGTTCCCTCTGAGAATTGTGGGGTCTCCACCTAGCCTTGAGCTCCAGAGTGGAGAAGAGGAGCCCACATATCATCTGACTATGAAAATCAGCAGGGATTCTGTCCTCCAGGGAGAGACAGAAGTCTGCTAGAGATACAAGCACCCTCTTAAAGGGCCAGTGCATAAAATCTTCTTCACAGCCACTCACCGTGGGCTCCAGTGGAGGGAGGGTGGAGCAGAGGAGAGCTGTGTGAGGACTGACTGAAGTTTGTGGCTCCAGAAAGAGAGAGCTAAAGGGACAGCTGCCAGCATCCCTGTGCGGAGTCCCGCTCCCACACTACGGAGCACTCCCCTCCTTAGGGCCTCAGCCTAGGGCCGTGGTCAGCAAACCATGGCTCGTGAGCCACATGTGGCTCTTTGGCCCCTTGAGTGTGGCTCTTCCACAAAATACCACGTGCGGGCGTGCATGTACAGTGTGATTGAAACTTCGTGGCCCATGCGCAGAAGTCAGTATTTTGTGGAAGAGCCACACTCAAGGGGCCAAAGAGCTGCATGTGGCTCACAAGCCGCGATTTGCCAAGCCACAGTTTGCAGACCACTGGCCTAGGGGAATGCTACCTTTATCATTATGTGGTGAACTCATAATATAACCTACAGATGATGTATTATAGAATTGTACACTTGAAACCTACATAATTTTATTAACTAACTAGAGGCTCGGTGCATGAATTCATGCACCAGTGGGGTCCCTCGGCCTGGCCTGCGGGATTGGGCTAAAACTGGCTCTCCAACATCCCCCGAGGGGTCCTGGATTTCGAGAGGGTGCAGGCCAGGCCGAGGGACCCCAATGGTGCATGATTGGGGCCGGGGAGGGTTGCTGGAAGTTGGCCAGCCAGGGAGGGACTGTGGGAAGACTCCATAGCCAGACCCCAGCAGCAAGCTAACCTACTGGTTGGAGCATCTTCCCCCTGGTGGTCAGTGCACATCATAGCGAGTGGTTGAGCGGCCTTAGCATACATTAGCATATTACACTTTGATTGGTTGAATGGCCAACTGGATGACCAGACACTTAGCATATTAGGCTTTTATTATATAGGTGTTTTAATCCAGGTCTGACCCTACATCCAATCTTGCTTTTTTTTTTTCCTATCAAAAACTTGGCACTACAAGGGAAGCATTCAGAATCTTTACCTACATACCTAGTAAAAGAGCCAGCCATAGAAACCCACACAGTAGGCAGGAGCGATCTCTACTGAAATACAGATTTCTTTGGGTTAATTTGGCATCCATGTTTGGTATGGGGGATTAGCAAACTAACTTGCTGTGGCTTGCAATCTGGTCTCTTCCTGGGATGCAAGTCTGCTGTATCCTTGCACACAGCCTGATCTGAAGCTCTCAAGTGCTTGATTGTGGGGCATGAGGGCAGACCATCGTGCAAAAGCACATGGGGCGGCATGAGACAGACTCATTGCTGACTTTATGGCATTGCGTTTGATGCTAGGAAATGGTAGGTCATGGCTCAACTGCCTTCCTGCCATCAGAATTACCACAAACTCTCAGCACCAGCAGAAGTATCTCAAGTTAAAAGCATTTAAATGGAACCCAATTGCTCTTTATAAGAGCTTTCAGAATCCACAGTGAAAAGCAGCATCTGTGGACCCTGTGCTCAGCCCCACCCCCACAGACCACTAAACCTGGTTTGAGTCCCTGCGTGTTTGGAGAAAGGAGCTGCAAACAGGAGCTCGTGGGCATCATGGTGTTGGTCAGCCAAATGCCAGCCCGTAGCTGTGGCCTGGGGCAGCTGGGCTGTGAGGATGTTGCAAAGGCAACTGTCACCTGAGGAAAGCATGGCTCCATCTCAAATCTGCTGGTGATGGGCGCCTCTAGCTCTATTTTCTCATGTAATGACTCTGCTGAGAGGAGATACTTACCACTCACATCCCATTGGCTCGGCTCCTCAATCCATGAAATCCCCTATCAGGAGTTGTCATGTACATCTGTAAATGCCTAGAAATCAATGCCATTTAGCCAGCGGTAGTGACCTCTCAGACACAGAGATCATTTCAAAATGGCATGTGAGAGATTGCGTTCAGCAGTGCCAATACAGCATCCAGGATTTCCAATACCACTGTAATGATCCTCGCTCGCAAAAGGGAGAAGCCCAAGCTCAATATGCTGCAAAGGCAGCTCTCAAAGCTCAAGAAAACAGGGAGGCAGGCCGATTCAGAAGAAGGGGGTTGCCTTCTGGTTTCAACCCCTTTGTCACAGGTCACATCCAGGTGACTCCCGCCCTCCTGGGAGAGAGAGGAAAACAGAGTCGAGACTTGGAGACTAAGGCTCTAGTTTCCTTAGTTCCGCTTTGTGATTCTGCCTGAGAATGTGACTCCACTCTGAACCTCAACTTCTCCATCTATGTAATGGGACAGCAATACTATTTGTTGTGCTTACCACAGAGATTCAAGGTTTTGTGTGTGTAGTTTTTAATTGTATTCCCAGGGCCTGCTTATCTTGTGACTGGACCTTTGTACCTTTTGACCACCTTCACCCATTTCACTCACTCCCCACTTCCCTACCCCTCTCCTGCCTCTGGCAACCACCAATCTGTTCTATCTATGAGTTTTATTTTATTTTTTTAGATTTTACATGTCTTTCTCTGTCTGACTTACTTCACATAACATAATACCCTTGAGGCCCATCCATGTTGTCACAAATGGTAGGATTTTCTTCTTTTTATGGCTGAATAATATTCCATTTTTGTATTTAACATATATATATATATATATATATATATATATATATATATATATATATAATACACACACATACATATATATGTCTGTGTATATATATGTGTGTATGTGTATATGTTAAGTGAAATAAGGGCATTATGACTGATGTTTAGGTTTGTTCCATGTCTTGGCTATTGTGAATAATGGGAATAGAGATAAGAAGAAGTTTTAAATCCTGAAAAGTGCTTTTGTTTTTTTTAATCATCCTTTAAAAAGCAAGAACTTAGATCACAGAGATAAGCTAAAATAAGAAACTAAAAATAACTTGAAATCCCATCACAAATTTGTTCATGCATACATGGGTTGTTATTTATTCATCCTTCCCTCGTTCCCTCCCTTCTTTCCTTCCTAAAATTGGTTTATATTGAACCTACTATTTGGTAACCTACTTTGCTACTATATTGAAAGTCATTTAATATTTTTTCTGTAACTTTTCATTATGTAATATTCCATTGTGTATTTGTAATGTAGTTTATCTAACCTATCCCTGAGTACCAGACATTCATGTGTTTTCCTATCCCTCTTTTTCTTTCTGTCTTTTCTTTCTTTCTTTCTTTCTTTCTTTCTTTCTTTCTTTCTTTCTTTCTTTCTTTCTTTCTTTCTTTCTTTCTTTCTTTCTTTCTTTCTTTTTCATTTCTCCCTCCTCACTCCCTCCTTGCTCCCCTCCCTCCCTCCCTGCTTCCCTCCCTCCTTCCCTTCCTTCTTTCCTCCCTTCCTTCCTTCCTTCCTTCCTTCCTTCCTTCCTTCCTTCCTTCCTTCCTTCCTTCCTTCCTTCCTTTTGCTTTTCTTTCTATTTTTCTTTTTTCTTTTTCTCCCTCCCAGTTGCTCCCCTCTTCCCCTTCCTCCTCCATCCTCTTCCTTTCCTCCCTCTCTCCCTCCATTCCTTCCCTTCCTTCCTTCCTTCCTTCCTTCCTTCCTTCCTTCCTCTCCATATACGCTGTGCAGTTATAAATGAGGTGATGGATGCTTCCCCCTA
>NW_005871090.1:6325619-6334172 GCF_000147115.1 Myotis lucifugus | reverse complement strand
ATCAGAAAATATCTGTAGATTGTACAGTACTAATCTGACTTTTTAGCATTTTAAATTAATCAGAGCAATGGCCAACCTACAGACTTATTAAAACTTATTAATCTTGTTTATATGGGGATTTTGTTTTTTTCTCCTTCATGAAATTTATATTGCCTCTAGAAATAGTAAACTTTGGACTTTTTTAGCCTGTCATGTAAATTGATATTTGTTTAATTTGCCAACAAATTCTATTAGTGTCTGGGCTGGAACCTATTGGGAATGAGTTTCAGCCTAGACCCAGTTTTTATAGGGCATTTCTGAACCTCAGAAAATAAAGATTTACTATCATTTTTATGGAAATGCTGGCAGAACCATAACTATGGTAACACAGATGGCACTATTGTAAATGACATATCTATGTGTGCATAAAAAGAAGTATGATTAGCTAAATAGATGTTTGGATAGCCTGTGAGAGAGAGAGGAACTTTGGTGTGGGATGGTTTTTGTGGCTTTTCTTTGCAGTCTTTTGTTTAGTTTCCTTTAAGAATCCACAGCTGGCCTTCCTCAGGGTCATCCTGCTCAGCAGTCCTCTTCTTATTCTCCCAGACAAGAAGGAATTCACTGGGAGGCAAACTCTCCTGAGCACTGGCCTTTGGAAATCCACTGGAAAACCAGATAGTGGCTTCTACCTTGGAACCAAGTGCAAAACTGTGATACTGATGACGGTGCAGGACTCTCCACCTAATTCCCTGTCCTGCTCTGATGGGTGGGTGAAGATGGTACGTATTTCTGCAGAAAAGGCCCCAAGCCACTACAAAATGGTGTTGGAGAACCAGACTGTCTTGGAATTTATAATGTGATAGACTGAGTTTTAAATGCAGTTTGGCCACTTTGACCTGAGTTTGAATAATGTATCCAACCAATTCCCTAGTATTGGACATTCTTTAACCACTCATTTTCTTCTTCTCTAAATTCTTTCAAATTTTTGTAAGGTTTATGAGTTAGGGAATGCCTGGAATATACTAAGCACTCTTTAGTGGTGGCCATTATTATGTTGTAATAATTATATTTGCCAGTAGGATACTTTGGGATTTAAAGAACTCCATAAGCCTCAGGTAATAGATCTATTGAAAGAATACATATGAGAATTATAAAAATAGGAATCTCTGCCATATTAGTAGTAATGAAAGTGGGGAGAGCTCAACAAGCAGGACCAAGGACCCATGGCATGTCTGAGCCTTGCAGGGATTGGAACTGGATCATCACTGCAATTCGAGTGTGTCCACTTTAACCAGGAGAGACATGATGCTGTGGCAATTTCAGACTTAGCTTAACTTGATTGACAGCTTCCTCTTTCTGCCTCTTGGAATGCTCACTCTTGAGACTCCCTTCGAGAACCCAACTTCTGTGCTGTTGCACTCCCAAGCCACATGGAAGTATTTCAATTGACAACCTCAGCTGAGCTGCAGTATTAGCTGCCAGTCATGTGACTGCATCAACTTGAACATTCCAGCCCAGGTGAGCCTTCAGATAATTTCAGCCCCAGCTGATGCCAAACTGAATTGCATGTGACACATCCTGTGAAAACTACTCAGTAAGTCCAGTCGAACCAAGAACCATGAGAGATAAGTGGTTTCTCAAGTTACTAAGTTTTGGGGTAGTTTGTTGTCTATTGTCCCAGCAGTAGAGACCTGGGACAATCCCAATCATGAATATCAAATCACTTAGTGGGTGTCCATGCCAAATGGAGTGGATGTCAAATCACATTCTCTTGAGGTGGCCTGGGACCCCTACTACTTGCCGTCCACTTCACAGGTACAGGAAGTAGAATGTCTGTGACAACATCATCATAGACTCATGGAGTCATGAGTGAGCCCTACGTGATTCCTTGCCATCATCTCATCTCCATATTGCTTTCTTCTCTTCTTTTCCCTTGTCTGGCTCTACCTCTTATGTGGAATCTGATTTCTTTTTCTTCTTCTTTTTAAATCTAGCTTCTTGCTTCTCTATCATTTTCTCACATTCCTACCATTTTTTTTCTCTTCATCCATCTCTTCCCCTTCCTGTTTCCTAATCTTTCCCAGGTTTGTAACTGGTCCTCCTATCTCCCTTTGAGCCCCATCACCTTCCTTTCTTTTGGGTTCCCTGCTGATAGTAGACCAGTGATGGTGAACCTATGACACGCGTGTCAGAGGTGACACGCGAACTCATTTTTTTGGTTGATTTTTCTTTGTTAAATGGCATTTAAATATATAAAATAAATATCAAAAATATAAGTCTTTGTTTTACTATGGTTGCAAAGATCAAAAAATGTCTATATGTGACACGGCACCAGAGTTAAGTTAGGGTTTTTCAAAATGCTGCCACGCCAAGCTCAAAAGGTTCGCCATCACTGTAGTAGACAGTTGATGCTTCCACCTGCCTGGCATCTCTTGTTCTTTGTGTTAGTGCCATCATGGAGACTCCCTCCCTCCCTCCCACCCCCATTCTATATGGTCTGTCAATCAATCAAGAACCCTCCTCCACCCCTCAATCAAAGATAGGTCATGTGATAAAAAAATAGGCCAGAATCTTTCTCCTGGGAATTTGAGTTTCAGGGGAGTATCACTCAAAAATGATGAGTACTAAGGACAGACACATGAAGAGATGGTCCATTTCTTCCTGCTGCTCTCCTGAGGCCTGCTTATTTAATTCTTTTTTATCTCCTGATTTATGAATTATTATTCCAATGGATAATTTTAAATTAGAATCAACCAGAATTATTTACTGTGTCTGGAACTAAAAATATCAACTGACAAATTGTTTCTCTCCTTCCTCCCTCTTTTATTTTCTCTCTCATTCATCCTCCTTCCCACTGAATTACTACCTTTCTATATCTTTTCTCTCATGGTCTCTTTTCACAGACACAAATACACAAGAATTTTCTTTTATATACATCCTCCACCATATTTTTTTCTCCTTTCATGGTCTGTTTCTTTTCATAATTAAATTATCTTTAAGTTAAAATCTTCTGGGTCTTACTGATGCCCAATCAATTCCACATGGCTCTCCTCCCCTGACTGGGGTTCTGTGGGATTATAATGAATTGGAAGTCTCTGCCATTGATTTTAGTTTTCCAGGATTGAGCTTATTCCTTACAGATCCCTCCCATAAGGTCTACAGGCTCTTCCAGAAAAAAATTGTTCTTGCTGCATGGCTAGGCTCTTGAAGCATAAGCCTCTCTTGCTGGGTTTGTGCTGGTGTTTCTATAAATCGAGTATTAATATGATACATCCTTGGTGCTGCTTTTTTGGGGGGGTCTTTTAGAAATCTGGCTGACAGGCTTAACTCGTAGAAAATGTTATGATCCAGTGCTGAAGTAAATTCAAAGTAAGAAATGGGAGATCTGAACTCCAGTCTTAGGCTATGGGCCATCAGCATCCATGCTCTTTAAAAATAAAAAAAAAGATTATATATATATTTCAGAGAGGAAAGGAGAGGGAGAGATAGAAACATCAATGATGAGAGAGAATCATTGATGGACTGCCTCCTGCATGCCGCCCACACTGGGGATCCAGCCCGCAACCTTGCATCTGCTCTGATCGGGAATTGAACGGTAACCTCCTAGTTTGTAGGTTGACATTTAACCACTTAGTGACACCGCCCAGGCAGCATCCATGCTCTTAGCCACGCTGTATTCTGTATACTCTCATTGGTGCCCATCTGTATCTGCCCCTCTTTTCTTTGCCAGTGTTGGTCCTGGTCAGGACTGTGTGCAGACAAGTCACAGGTAGGATCTTCTAGAGAAAGCTTCCAGGGTCCATTGCTAAGCGGCCTGTTTGGACAGTGAAGACAAGTAATAGAAAGGCCACTTGGGAGAGTCTAGAATTGAGGATACTTATATACAGCATGAAGCTGACATGGTCAGGGCCCTGATTATATCTGCTTGCCACTCACCATGCCTGTGTATGCTCTGATGAATGACTTCCCATGGCTAGCACCCGAAAAAATCAGAGGCTTTTTGCCAGCTGCAGGAGTGGGCTTGGTCTGTGTGTGGGGTAGTCCCCAAGTGCAGAGGAGTTTATTTGGAGCATACTGGATTTGATAATAACAAAATAAGTTGGTGGGTAAATATCTCAGCTCTTTAAACTTCTAGGAGATGTGTTCTTGACAGTGTTTTAGGGCTCAACCTTGGGATTGAGCCCCCTTTGTCCACAGTGCTAACCTGCTCATCAGAATACCCTATGCTGACTGCCTTTCAATTTGTATCATTATCCACTTCCCCCAGTGATTCCCAAGGTTACCCCTCCCTACCCCTCAATAAACCATTTGCACTCAAATCCTTGTTTCAGGGTCTGTTGTCTAAGAGAACCCAACATGAAAAGAGGGAGGCAAGTTGAAGCAGTGCTCCTCAGATATGAAAGAGGCAACAAAAATTTTAAAACACAAGTCAACCCTGGAGGAGTTCCTCTTATTCAGTGTGTGTGTGTGTGTGTGTGTGTGTGTGTGTGTGTGTGTGCTGGGGATTAAAATGATGTGAAAATGACTGGACTGGGGGATTTGAGCTAAAAACCAGAATTCACTATACATGAATTAAACAAACCATGAAACTTTCTGTATCGAGTTTCTTTCTGAAGAAAAAGATGGCCCGCTGACCTCACCAAAGTGCATGATAAGAAGGCATTAGCTGACAGCTGTGAAACTTTCTTAGCCTGTTGAAAACAGGGAGTGATGCTAGGGAATTTAGGTTCCTTTACTTCACTAAAGGCTTCTTAAAAATATTTTTTATTGATTTATAAAGGAATGGAGTTGGAGAAAGAGATAGAAACATCAATGATGAGAGAGAATCATAGATTGGCTGCCTTTTGCATGGCCCCTACTGGAGATTGAGCCTGCAATCTGGGCATGTGCCCTGACCAGGAATTGAACCATGGCCTCCTGGTTCATAGGTTGATGCTCAACCAATGAGCCACACCAGCCAGGCTCTTTAGTTTTTATGGTAAAATAATTTTGATAACAATTTCTAAAATGCCACCAGCATGATGTACTAAGCTATTTCTGTGAATAGGGCTGATTTTCAACAGCTATGTTCATTATAAATTCATTCACATAAAAAGTGCTACAGTGATGAACACATGTCCTAACCTCTGAAATCATGAAAATTTAATGGTTGCACTTTTGTTCCCCTGAGTCTTGTTTCCACTGTTGCTTTTCAGTTCCTGTTTAACATGCTTGAAGTATCCATAATCTAGTGAGCAGACCCTTTCAAGACAGCTTTCCTCTGACCGTGTTCAGGACTGTGCCTGGGGCTTTGATCTTTCCTGAGTACTCTGCAGACGAGACTACACATTTTCCTCCAAGGCCAGGAGGCTGTGTGGGACATGGGGAACACCAGTGGTAATTCATATTGGGTCTTGAGAGTGTGATGGGTTTGTTCTAAGATTCAGGACTTAGGACTACAGATTTTAAAAAATCAGTACTTTTGATTTCTTCCAAGAAGATTCTGAGAAATGGGTTTAAAGAGAACAGAGAGAAGAACAATTGGTCCTAAGACCCACAAGAAAATGTACACCTGGCCAGGTAGCTCAGTTGGCTAGAGCACTAACCTGATAGGCCAAGGTTTCAGGTTAGATTCTACATCAGGGCACATACAAGAACCAACCAATGAATGCATAAATAAGTAGAACAACAAATCCATGTTTTCCTCTGTCTCCATTACTCTCTAAAATCAATAAATAAAAAAATAAAAGAACATTCTCAGCATCAAGCCCTGGAGCGAAGGTGGGAGGAGGCGGCCAGAGTGAAGACCCGGGTCCTGGGTGTCAGAGGGAAATCGGTGCCGGCAGCCAGGGGAAGGAAGGCCTATTCTTGCACAAATCTTCGTGCATTGGGCCTCTAATATACATATGTGTGTGTGTGTGTGTGTGTGTGTGTGTGTATAAAACTTTTATGCCACACACTATGCTATGGGTTTCTCCATGATTATGTTGATCAATTTTCATAGCAATCCTATGCTTATATTCATAATCCTCATCTGCAAGATGAGGAACTTGAGTTCAGAGAAATAAAGTGACTTGCCTGAACTCTCACCCCTCATGAACACAGAGTTGGAATTCCAACTTAGTCCTTTCTTTGTCAGTTTGTCCTATAGTGGTGTTTGAATATTTGAAGATAAGTATTAGGTTTTGCCATAGTCATATACTTTCTTTGAACTTTCTCTACCTGTGTAGGGGCCTTGAGACCGATGCTCACTAAAATATCTTCCACCTCTTAGACCAGGGGTGGGCAAACTTTTTGACTCGAGGGCCACAATGCGTTCTTAAACTGGACCGGAGGGCCGGAACAAAAGCATGGATGGAGTGTTTGTGTGAACTAATATAAATTCAAAGTAAACATCATTACATAAAAGGGTACGGTCTTTTTTTTTTTAGTTTTATTCATTTCAAACGGGCCGGATCTGGCCCGCGGGCCGTAGTTTGCCCACGGCTGTCTTAGACTCTAGGATGGGCTGTGAAAGGGTGAGCATGGGCCAAAATGTTCTGGGTCTTTTATTTTACTGTTCTTATAACAGGACAAATTGCCTTACCAGGTGAGACATATCTAAGAACGTGAATTGTCTTTATAATGATTGCATCTGAGACCTCCATCAGTGTGTTCCCTGCCTTAAGTTAGATGGCTTCTAGCGGGAAGTTTCCTACACACAACCGGTCCCAGCCAAGGTGTATGGATTATTTTGGGGGGGAGGGAGTGGACTTGCTTCCCCACACACAACTTCCAAAGTAGACCTGTAGAGGCTCTCCAGAGAGGCTAATGTGGGCTTGCCTCGGAGGCTTTCCAAATCCGTGAAGGCCTGCATTAACTGTGTGTCACCTAACTCTACACTTTTATAATATCCTGGCACACCTATACCTCTCACCTGCTGACCTCCATGGTGCCCACTGTGCTTTTCCCATGGCCTCCTTTGCTTTGGCTCCCTATGTTCAGCTCTTGGCTTGGTGTGTCTATAATCAGGGCTCCAGGTTTTATTATTTTTGCCTTTGACTTTTCTCTTTTGAGATAATGATTCTGACTCCTTTTTCTGGCGATTTGCATTTTAGGATCACATTTCTAGAGTACCCTGCCTTCACTCTGGTGACTTTTGATAGCCTACCCTCACCCAGGAGCTAATGTGATGAGAACCTGGTCTGAACTTTCCCACACCCCCCACTGAGATAATTAAGTTTCAAAGCCTGTTTCTAATTTGAGTCAGGAAAGTGGGAAACATAGTCTGCTCTCCAATTAGAAGTGGAGGAATAAATACAGATAACATAAGATGAAAAATTCACTCCTGCTAAAGTAGCAGGACTTGGCCTATGGCCTACTCCTGCCTTATTCTATCTTGGCCATTTTCCCCATTGATACCACCCAGAAATATTGGCTTTCTACTGCTGCATAACAAGTTACCACAAACATAGTGACTTAAGGTAACAACCATTCACTTTCTAAGTTTCCATGCTTTGAGAGTCTGGGTAAGGGGTGACTGGTTCCTCTGCTCAAGTGAGCTGAGTAAAGGTGTTGGTCAAGATTGTGATTCTTACTTGAGTCTCAAGGTCCACTGCCAAGATCAATGGTTGTTAGCAGGATTTAATTCCTTGTGGTTACGGGACTGAGGCCTCATTCTTGCTAGTTATCACCTGCGTCTGCTGTGAAACCCACCCCCAATTGCTTACCACAATTCACAGCATAGCTGTTTATCTCAGTCCTGCAGGAGAATGTCTTTCTGGTGTTTCACCTTCTTTTAAGGCTACTCTGATTTAGTCGGGTTCATCCAAGGTGAAATCCTTTTGATTAACTCAAAGTCAGCAGAAGAGGGGGGATTTTGTTGGTATCATACACAGGGTGTATCTAGAGCAGGGTAGCTCTGGTCTGCACTGTTTAGGTGTCTTGTATTTAATTTGGAGTTGATACCTGGCAAACAATTTAAGAAAACAATTGTTGATATTATCAGTGATGATCACTGGACACCTCATCTTGGCTTATCAGCTCTTGGCTCTGTAGTCAAGACTGTTATTCAACATCTACAAACCATCATTCTCACTTATCAGCTTCCATTCTCCCATTGAAGTGAGGGAGGGCCAGTGGCTTTGCTTCATGGGCAATATGCAAGGGGTCTGGGTCCTAACTGCCCCTTAAATAGACTTCCAACAAATTCTCTTTTTCTATGTGCATGAACACCTCCCAATTCCAAAAGAACTTGGTGCAAATAATTCCTGAAACTTTTGGGAGTTCTGTAATATATTTAAGCGTCTCCTTGGCTAGAAATTTAGATTTTTAGAGTTCATTAACACCAATCTGTCTACTTTTGAGATTCCAATATTTTATTTCTGTTGTCTTCTTGTATTTCCTTACTGTTGCTTTTGTAGAGTTTGGGGAAGAATGGGTTCTAAAAAAATGTAATCCATGTGTCATCTTTAACCAAAAGCTTGTTAATTTCATTCATTGACTATCAGGAACCCCTGAGTGACAGAAAGGCAGCATAATACAGAGGACAGTGGGATCACTGGGAGTTTGGTGACCCAGCTTTGACATGAACTAGCTGCATGACCTTAAGCAAGT
>NW_005871090.1:6265902-6318750 GCF_000147115.1 Myotis lucifugus | reverse complement strand
CTGCTGACCTGCAGTGACCTCCCACCACTGGTGATCTGTCTGCTCACCTAGAGCCTGACTTCTTTCTTGCTGTCACCAGTACCCCAAGGTCACAATTGGTCACAAATTGGCTGCAATGTCTACAGGCCTGTTTTGTGTCATTGAGCTTCTATCCAATATTTAAAAATCAGGAGATTTCATAGAAAAGGTCATTTTTTTTAAACCCCAAAGAAAAAAGAACAAGAGATCTAGCAAATTGGGCCAACCTGGTAGCATGTCTGGGCTGTTCCCCGGAAATGGTTCACCATCTCTTCCCTTCACTCCCTCCATTGCTTTGTTCCTTTGGACTAACTAATGGATACATCCATTGCATCTTCATTTATTCTTTGAGTGTATCAAATCTTTCATTTAATTCATTTTTAAAAGTTTTCCATTATTATAGTTTTCATGTAGAGAAGTTTCATTTGGTTCTTTTTCAAATCATTTTGACCATTTCTTGGAGTATCTGATTCTTTTTTTTTTATGTTCAAATTTCTCTTTTATTTTTTTAAAGACATGGAAAGTAGTCATTTTACACGGGGAGCTTGATGACTTCAGTCTCTGAAGACTTTGTGATTCTGTTCCTGCCCTGTACTGTTCCTGCTCCTGGGAGCTTGTCTGTGAACTACCTAGTTTCCCTTGAACTTGACTTGTGTGAGTTCTTTAAGGTCCTGTTTGAAGTTGGGTTTCTCCATAATGGATTCATATCTGTTCCTGTCTCTTACCTGACACTATCAATTTGGGGCCACAAAAGTCAGATTATCTTTTGAGTTTTATTGGACCAGGTAGGTATTCCTGACACTGAGGAATCACAGGTGGATGGGGTGAACAGCATAGGGTTCCCTCTATTGGGCTGTACTGACACATGCTTGCCTCCTGGGCTACTGACCCTCAGCCAAGGCTTTGACATATGTTCCCTGCTGATAAAGAGTGTTCTATAATCACTGATCAGTGAGTTGTTTCGGAGCAGAAGGTAGCAGTCTGTCAACATTGTTTAGTAACAGTATTTGGATTTATAACTTGTTGACTTGTTCCTGTATTTGTTGGAGGCTTGGGAGTGGAGTTGGATTTCATGGATAACTTTAGTCATGTATCTAGAATGTGTCCATAAGAGATCCCACTGTGAAGAGGTTTGCTGGTACCAAGGTAGCACATGCACATGGACATAAATGAACACACATGAACATGCACACACACACACACACACACGTGTGTGCTCACACCAGTGCTTGTTAGAGACCTGAGGACAAGGCTCTTCTGTGAAACCAACTATGGGAGGGACAAAGAAGCTACAGCCTGTGGTCTACAGACCCCTTTCAAGACCATCCTGCTGCTGCCTGAGTTCTTTGTCAGCTGTTCTGTGAGCATAAACTGAGTCTTGTGAGTCCTTTCAGCAGTGGAGCACCTAAGGTGATTGGTGTTTAATAAACACAGTGGGGGGCTCCTATTTCATTCCCCTCTTGCTTGGGTGAGGCTTCTGGGCCCTTCCCCAGAGCCCCATGCAGCTGACAAAGGGAAATCTCAATGTTTCCCACAATTTGCTGCAGACACACAGGGTTCCTCCTTTCACTTCTGCTTCTGGGTTCTTCTGAGGATTCCTTACTCCCAATCTAGGTCAGAGATGCAGTTTTTTATTCAGATTGCATTTTCAGTAGGAAATTATTTAGTATATCCAATCTTCTAAAGTGCCAGGAACTAAAATCCTCCAGCGCGCACACACACACACACACACACACACACACAAATACATGTGTGTGCATATATACACATGTGTAATCATGACTCTAACACTGTAATCTGGTGTTCACCCCTTCTACACTGTCACCCTTTAAATGTGCTGTCATCGAAGGCTTGTCCCCTCTTTCCTCCTACTCCATTTCATTGTACCATTTCACAATAAAGTTTCACAGAAACACAGCACACCCAATTGTTTCTGTATTGTCAATGCTCAAATAATGGCAGAGTAGAGCAGTTTCAACAGAGACCTTCTGGTCCACAAAGCCTAAAATATTTATTATGTGCCCCTTTTTAGAAGGAGTTTGACAATACTTGTGACTGATCACCCCTTTGTAAAGGGAGAGAGGTCTCCATTGTGCCTTGTTGCATTCTTTATATCATCTTTTGGTGCCTACTATTACTTCAAATTACACGGTTATTCCAACGGGAGCATGTCCTGATTACTATGAAAAGTTCATTAAGCAGCTCATGGGGATTGTGCCTTGGGTTGTCTCATGTTGGTTGGATGTGTATTAAAGCACAACAATGATAGCCCTAGGTTCTCATTAGGAATCTGTGAAGAATAGGAGATTTTTGTGATTATGCATGATAGATTGTTGATCTTTCTGGGGACTGTCCTGTACCTTTGATATCAAGAAGCAAGGAATCAAAATCTCAGTGTCATGGAGCCAACCAGGGTTAAGTGAACATAGTTGATTCTTGACCATCTGTGGAGACACTAGTAGAGGCCTACACAGCTCTGTGTCCTCCAGCAGTATAAGCAACTGTGAGGTCCGGCAGTGGCCAGGCAGCCAGAGCCAGTTGGAGATCTCACTCTAGTGTAGCCCCTGCTTCTGCTACAAGAGGACCGCTCAGCAGGAGCCATGGCTATGAATCAGGTCGCCTTCAGGATTGAGGGTCCAGGGCTGGAGAAATTACAAGGCATACTGTTCTTCTCTTTCATCCACTGTGCCCCAACCAGGCATTCTTTGGAGAACTTGGATGTCAAGAGAGTTTCATCCAATCACTTTCAGGTGGATTAGTTGTCCCTACTCAGATAGGTCCCCCTTTAAGTTTGCTGGGGACCTGGGCTGAATCCATTGTTAGACATTCAAGGAAAGTCGGAGTTAGAGCTTTGAGTTATATGGGAGGTGAGAGGTATTTCTAAAGGGTTCTGATTAGTGAATGAGGCTGTAACCCAGGATTGAGCTCTCCTGAGCTATGTGGCAGGTAGTGAGCCATTTTGGATTTCACTGATTCATTCACAGGCCCCCTAAACAAGGTTTGCATTGCTGTCTTCTGAGGCTGTGTCCTCCTATTTACCCGTGTCCTGGGTCCTCAAATACCTTCAGCCATCTGACCTGAGCTTATGCACATCCCACATGGATGATGCAGCTAAAGAAATTATCTGAGTCACTGCTCCTGGTGCCGACTCCCAACTTTATTTCCAGGCTCCCTTCACTTTCTGCCAAATGCTTTATTCATATCCTGGCTTCCCTTAGAGCTAAGCCATGTTCTTGTCACCATCAGACCTGCCTGTCCCCACAATGGACTGTGCCCCAAAGGCTGTACCCATACTGACTGTCTCCACATTTCACTGTATGCTACACTGTCTCCGCACTGGGCTCAGGTGCGTGGCAGCGCAGCCTCATGGGTTAGGCCTTCCTTAGACTCCATGCTGGAATATCAGCTCCACTTGGGCAGGAATTTTTATTTGACTCATGAATAAATTCCCTTAGCACAGGGCAATGCTGAGCACCTAGTGGGTGCTCAGTGTGTATTTACAGAAGGAATGAGTTGAGGGTTTTCTTTTCTTTGTAACCTGCTAAGTTTTTCTCTCTGTGAAAATTCAATCTCTCCACTGCAAAGCAAACCTGTTTCCTTGCCTGGGCTTTTGATGGAGTTGGCCAACTAAGTAGGCCCCCTATGCCATGAGAACAGCAACCTGAATTCAAAGGATTCAGTGAGGCCTTGCTGACATTTCTTCTATTTACTCTGAGTAATTTTGATTCCTCGTATATTTCTTCAGAGCGTTTTACTATTTTCACAGATTCGTCTGGAAAGGGTCCCCATTAGGGAGGCAGTTTCTGATGTGCACAAAACAGTGCATTTTGGGCTTTTCTCTTTCAAAACCCACAGTGCTCTTGAAAGCACCTTGAAAACAATGCCTGGCACTCACGTGGGTTCACCGTGTGCTTTAGTCTGGGAAAGTCTGTGACCCCGGACGCCTGTGATTTTGTATCTGTTTCTAACAGCAGTCATCAGGGAATAAGAGCTTCCTCCCCCGTTTGTGGAAAGCTCTTTGTTGGCAAATGCAGCCCTTCAAGGTTTGTCTTCCCAATGCTGGCTCAAGACTTTTTGTCCCGTGAGGGAAGATTGTCCTCAGAAATGTTGAAACTGCAAAAGAGATGGTGACATTTCATCCACTTTTCCACCCTGCCCATCCTGCTGACTGTGCCTACTGATGGGAAGATAGGAAGGGGTGGGGGTGAGAGAAGGGACAAAGAAGGTGGCACTCTACTCCAGAACGAAGTTCCCTCTCAAAACACGGCATCCAGGACTTGAGATGCCTCGAGAACAGGAGTCCTGAGCTACTTTGTTTGACCTTGTTGAGAGTCACAGGTGACACTGAGACAGTAGCAGGGCCCAAGCCAGCCTGTGCTGGGCACTGCTGGTGGCAGTGAAGGAGTGTCAGGATGGCCCAGACACTCCTTCTCCCTAGCCCTATCTCTCAGATATCCATCTCCATCCTGAAGCCTGAATAATCTTTCTAATTTGTTTTTATTGATTTTTAGAGAGAGAGAGGAAGGGAGAGGGAAAGATAGAAAAATTAATGAGAGAGAGACATTGACTGGCTGCCTCCTGCACACCCCCTACTGGGGATGGAGCCTGCAACACAGGATGTGCTGGGAATGGAATCATTAACTCTTGGTGCATGGAATGACACCCAATCCACTGAGCCACACCAGCTGGGCCTGAATAGTCTTTGTAAATCAGAAACCCACCAAGACCTTTCTCTGCTCCCTATCCCTCAAAACTCTCCATGATTTCCAAGCTCTGTGGTGATCCATGACCTGGCTGGTGCCTCCTTCCCTGGCTTCATTTCAGCCCTCAGCCTACCACAGACAGTGTGCTCTGATCATCAGAGGTCACACCTCTTTCTCCTGTCCACCTCCTCCCTCTGTCTGGGACGCCCTTCCCATTTTCCCTTACTGGACTAAACTCCACCCATCCTTTCAGACTTCATTTATGGCTCTCCTATTCCAGGAAAGTTCCCACCCTATCTTTACCTCAATGTCAGGGAAAAATTTAAGTTCATTTTAAGCATTTGCTGAGTGCCTGCTGTATGCCAGGTTTTAGAGAGAGCTGAGATAGCGACTCAGGCTTTGCCCTTAAGGAGCACACAGACCGGGGAACCAGTGTGTTGGTCCTAGTCCAAGGACTGCAAAGGGTGAGAAAATCAGCAGACTGTCCCTTGGGTGCAGTAAGCATTTAATCATTATGTGATGAATCTTCTTTAAAAGTTAAAAATGAAACATAAACTTTCAAAGTCACTAAATATGCCACCACTCATGTATCAAAGTATGATATTCCCCTTTATGGTGAACATGGATGCTGGTATTATTACATATATTTATTAGCATAATGTGTTGTTTTACCAGCATTCAAGGGTCTAGTGCAGTGGTCGGCAAACTGTGGCTCGCGAGCCACATGCGGCTCTTTGGCCCCTTGAGTGTGGCTCTTCCTAAGCCTTAGGAGTACCCTAATTAAGTAAATAAAAATGTACCTACCTATATAGTTTAAGTTTAAAAAATTTGGCTCTCAAAAGAAATTTCAATCGTTGTACTGTTGATATTTGGCTCTGTTGACTAATGAGTTTTCCAACCACTGGTCTAGTGGGAACAAAAATGGAACTTTCCCCCAGTATGAACATTCCACCATGCCCTGCAGAAAGCTTCCCATTTGGGGCTCAGAGACAACATTGAAAGTTTGGGGTGTATGTTTAATATTGCTCTTAATGGTATGCATAGTTACTACGGAAATTATATTATTTATTATTAAATGAAGCGCAGCAATGAATCCAGTAAAATAAATTTATATCGATACTGAGCAATCTTGGGGTGTGGTTATTTTGTTTTTGCCTTCTGCATTTATGGGAAGCTGATTGAAAAAAACCTTCCACTTAGTGGAAGGGTGCAGTGCATTTGTGTATCTGCCTGCCCCATGAGGTAATTCATTTACGATAATAAAAAGGAGCATTACCTAATTCAAACTTTTATTATGCAGGCGTATGGGGCAACTGTAAAGTGTACCTAGGCAAATGATTTATTGACCACCAGATAATGAGGAGACATGCTTAAGTTGCTGGAAAGTTCTCCTCAGGCCATGGAGACCATGGGCAGAACTTATCACTTTTATGATGTAGGTGTTAACATGGGAAACAAATAGTTCAGCAGCTTGACTGCTCCCACTGATATCCAATAGAAACTTCATTGCAGAGTTATGTCCAGTGGGAGATCAAATTTCATATATTAAATTTTTTTCTGTCAAGAGTCATTTTTCAAGTTCAGGAAGAAGATTAGTAAAGGTCAAAGAGATTCAGGGTTGCTAAAGTGGCACCCAGTGGCTCTCAGAAAACTGGGATGCTCTCACCCTAAAGGGGCTGCTGGAAGAGTTTGTAGGACCAAATAAGATGGTTGAATTAGAATGGTATGGCCCAGCCCTGCAACTCATTTAGTTCTGGTTTTAGTTTTCTTTTTTTTTAAACGGTAGTGCAATATTTATTTATTATTTTTTTAAAAAATATATTTTATTGATTTTTTACAGAGAGGAAGGGAGAGGGATAGAGAGTTAGAAACATTGATGAGAGAGAAACTGCCAGCTGCCTCCTGCACACCTCCTACTGGGGATGTGCCCGCAACCAAGGTACATGCCCTTGACCAGAATCGAACCTGGGACCCTTCAGTCCACAGGCCGACGCTCTATCCACTGAGCCAAACCGGTTAGGGCTGGTTTTAGTCTTCTGAGAGAAATGCTCTGCACCCAGTGATAATTACAAAGCATATTCTGATCCTGTCAATAGCCCAATTTTTGGAATGCCTTTTAAAAAAAAAATATTTTATAGATTTCAGAGAGGGAGAGTGAGGGAGAGAGAGATAGAAACATCAGTGATGAGAGAGAATTATTGATCAGCTGCCTCCTGTATGCCCCACACTGGAGATCAAACCTACAACCTGGGCATGTGCAGTGACCGAGAATCGAACTGTGACCCCCTGGTTCATAGGTTGATGCTCAACCACTGAGCCATGCTGGCTGGACTAGGCAGGCCTTCCTGATTCCTCCATGTGGAGCAAGATGTGGGTGTGTTTTCTGTTGATGCGGAGCCACTCCACAACTCAGTGGCTTTAACAACTATTTCATTGCTCAGTGTTTTGTGGGTTAGGGATTTGGACAGGGCTGATGGGGTAAGTGTGATGGCTCATCCACACGGTTTCAGCTGGAAATCTCAACTGCTGATGGAGGAACCATTACACCCCCCACCACCCCCCAGCAAGAGTAATTCCAAGCAATGTGACCCAAGCAAAGACAATCAGAATCTTCCCTTAGAATGGATGCAATGACATTGGAATGAAGAAACTCTGACTTATCGTATGGTGACTGCTTGGTTACTTCCCAGTCTCATGGAGAAAGTGCCATGTTTTTAGTAGGAAACAACAGGACAACTTAGGAAAAGGAAAGAGACAAGCAGAGGTGGGAAATGGCAGGCAGAGAGGTCCTGGCAAGACTGAGACTCCAGTTACTGTTCTGGAGATTCTGAGTCATATGGGTCTTCCTTTCAGTTCTGTGAGCTATTCAGCATCTTTCCTGGCCGTGAGAGCCAATACATTTCCTTTTGTGCTTGCTAACCCAATTTTACTAATATAACAAGTTTTGTCAACGTTTCCTTATATATAATTGCTATGCTTCAAAGGACACAATTGACTTCCGGGTTCCTAATTCTGTTCCCTAACAAACCACATAATGACAACATAATATTGGTATTGTTCTTTGTAATATTTCCATAGGAAGAGAGAAAAAGATTGTGTAGGCTAAGTATATAATTTACTCATCTAGATAAAGTTAAAATAAATGTGGATAGAAAATATTATATAATACAAATAACTTCCGGCTTGATATCCCCTGTTGATGATTAGCATCTTAGCTATAACAATATCTCCCACCCCATATGGTTTTGATCCTGACACTTCATCCATCAAGCTGATGCCTTCCTTTGGAACTAGACAAGCTGTGTCTCATTAGTAATGAGTGGAAAGTGGCAGAAGAAATAATGAGTGGGGCTAGGTCATGAGAACTATGCATCTTCCACCTTGTTAGCTGGGACACCTGCTTTTGGAGCACAGACCAGCCATGGAGAAAGTTTGAATACCCCGAGGTTGCCATGCTGAGGAAGCTCAGGCCAATGGAGCGGCCATATATGGGTGCTCTAGTTGATTCCAGGTGAAAGTCAGCATCAATTGCCAGACACGTGAAAGAAGACACCTCCTGATGAATCCACAACCCAATCATCAAGTTACAACTAGCATATTATTTCTGGGAGGTCCACAAAGGATCTCTCATGGGTACTCTCAAAGCAGCCTCTGTCTGTTTCTCAGCTGTTGTAACATGAACCATCCTCCTGTCTTTCTCCTCCTGCTTGTGATGCTGCCTTTGCCCTTACTCTCACTCTCATTTCAAGGCCTTTGTTAAAAAAGGAATGATTCCAAACCTTCCAGTACATTCCAGCATTGGTGCTGAGGCAAGAAGAGACCCACATTCCCAATTTTTAGCTTCACTTTGTCACCTGGGCTTCAAGGCAGCTCAGGAGTTCCAAAGCCACTCCTTAGCAGCTGGCCCTTCAATAATTCTTACATAGTGCTAACTCTGGGAAAGGCACTAACCAAAGCATTTTAAGAATGTTCACTTATTGTCCAAGCTGGTTTGGCTCAGTGGATAGAGCATCGGCCTGCGGACTGAAGGGTCCCAGGTTTGATTCTGGCTGGTCAAGGGCACATGCCCTGGTTGCAGGCTCAATTCCCAGTGGGGGGCATGCAGGAGGCAGCTGATCAATGATTCTCTCTCATCATTGATGTTTCTATCTCTCTCTCCCTCTCCCTTCCTTTCTGAAATCAATAAAAATATATTTTCAAAAAGAATATTAACTTATTTACCCTTCATAATAACTTCATGAGTTTTGCTGTTGTTTTGCTTTAACAGATGAAGACACTGAGTTAAGATAAGGTTAAGTAACCTGCCCAGGATCACCCAGTCAGAAAGTGGTAGAACTAAGATCAAATCCAGGCAGCCTTCTTAAAAGTCCATGCACTTAACTACTGTATCTGATAGCTCCTTATGGGCTCATATCCAGTCAATGTGGCCAGAGAGAGAATACTATAACCTGCATCATCCCTGTCTGTCTTATAACTCTCTATTATCATACTGGTTGATCAATTTCTGTATGTGTGTGTGTGTGTGTGTGTGTGTGTGTGTGTATACATTCATGTGTGCTTATATGTATACCCCTGTTTTTCTCTGCTGCCTGCACGAGGAAGCTAATCATGGCTTGTCTATGGATAGAGGTAAGAGCAGCCAATGTTTGTTACAAGAGACAACAAACCCTAACCCAACCAACCCTAAAGGCATCTGGGCTTTCCAGACCCTTTGACAAAACCCATCAGGCCAGATTAATGATGCTGCAGTTTGCCATTCATTCTCACTGGGTTTAATGAAGATAAAGGGGCTCTCTTTATGTGTCCAGTTGGGCTTAACAAATTAACCATGCTGCCGAAAGGGTCCATGTGAACAGAATATTTGTCCTCATAATGTTCATTAGGAGGGAGAAAGTTAACTAACCTTTTCTTCTGTGTTTCTTTTCCCAGGGCCCAGTGGAGCTGCAGAGCTTCAATGTCATCTTTAATCTTATTTACGAGGGGCCTTTTCCTAACTTCTCTTGAAAGATTAGCTGTTATAGTGAATCAGTATCATTATGTGCTTAAAAAAATATTATGCTCTGTGCCTCAGAACTAACTGTCTAGAACTAAATATTCTGATCCTTTCTGGGAGATGACAGGCTGTTATAGATTGAGAAAGTGTGGAGGGATGGTTTGTTTATTTATTGTGTCCTCTTAGCGGTGAATGAATGAAAGCTGTGGTTTTCAGGTTTTTGCTGTAGGTTCATGGTCTGACCATGAGCAACACCCTATGGCAGATTTCAAAAATGGCCCCGAATTCCCCCTTTCCCTGAATGCACACCTCCTTGCAATGTGATTTTGTGACTCTTCTCATCAAAACATTTAGTGGGTACTTTACACCTTGATTCTGGGGTTAGACATGTGATTTGTTTTGTCCAATGGGACATTAACAGCAGCTTGAAGGGCTTGTTTGAGGGTTTGGGCTCTTTCTACACCTGGAACCTTGAGGCCCTATGTTGCCTGCCCTAAGCTAGCCTGCTACAGGATGAGATATTATAAGGAGAAGAATAAAAGTAACCCTGTTGACCTACAGTCTGCCAACTTCCAAGCAGTGAGTGAGGCCACCCTAGATCACCCAGTCACCAGCCAACCTGCTGACTGAGCATAGACACATGAGAATCCAACGGATGTAGTTGAGCTAACCCAGACCAGAATAACTGCCCACTGACCCACAGAATCATGAACTAAATAAAATGCTTATTGTGTTAAGCCATTAAGTTTTGCGATAGTTTGTTAAACAGGCAAAGCAAACTGATACACTCCCTTCTGAAAGCATGTGGCAGCTTACCTAAATGGGGTACATTTTATGCCAAGAAGTATCTGAATAAAATGAAAATCCATCTGCTGAAGGTTTGGCTTTCAGGAAATTAACTTCTCTTCATTCAAGTCCTTTGTTTTTATGTGTGACATCACTAATGCCCCTTTCAATGTAAAATTGACATTCAGTCTATATGTCAACTCTGCTCTTTTACCTTGCACAATACAGATCAAGGTGGGTCAAGTTCATCTGATACATGTAACAAAATCTTGATTGAGTTAGTAGATCAGAATGTCAAAACTGGGGATAATTCATATTGCAAATCAATTATACAATATGTTATCATGTTTACGAATGTCTGGCAGTCTGAACAAAGGTGATTTTCTACCTAGATACCAAGATCACAACTCAGTTTGTTGGGTCTACCATGTTTAGCTATATTAGGTTTATATCCCTAAAATCATCTTATAACCCAAGGCTTTGGAAATAAATTATTTAATTGAGAAGAACTAAAATCATATGGTTGATGAACTATATTCAAGTTTTCAAAAATATATTATAGAATTTATCACTAAGAAAATAATATAACATAAACAGAATCTTATCTGATGACTTTTCTTTTCAATTTGGGATTGTCAAGCTTTTTCAGATATGGATAGTGTTCTGGATTTCTATTACTCCAAATCACTCCAAAACTTAGTGACTTAAACAACAACAATCATTTTGATACCATTGTACTGAACTGAAATATGAATAACTAGAAAGAACCAAAGGGAAGGGCAAATATTATAGAGATACCATTTGTGAAGCTCTACCAGGAAGCTGCAGTTTAACACTCCCCAGGGAAGCCATCAGTCTATTCCCCACAGATCTCTGGGGCAAGGGACTGGACAGGGGGAAAATAGACACATGCCCAGTAAAGTCTGGGTGAAATAGGGAAGGTACTTGTTTGTCAGTCACACCCGGTAACAGGTCATTGGCCAGATAGGCATTGCCACTGCAAGCAAGGGGAAGATTTGGGATATTTAATCCCCTAAACAAAAAACTTCACTCTCTTGTGTTTTCGGCACTCTTGGGACTCTTGTTTCAGGGGGGCACCTCTTGGCTCAGAGCCATGTGGGCCCCACACAATGGACTAAAGGACTGCAACTAGCCTAATGCTGTACCAGACCCAGCTCCTCAATGGAATGGAAACTTTGGGTGCTGGATTTGCTTCTAGCCCTACTGAATCCCCAGCTGCACATCTTCTAGGACTGGATTAAGGGAAATGGAAATTTGCAAGCTCAGAGATTAATTCCATGCAAATAAAAATCACTCATCCTCCTGTACACGTCTCAGAAAATTCTTTTCCTTGAGATATCAGAAGGACCCAACCCCCAGCACCTATTAAGGAAGGGGAATACCCTGCTTTTCTCGATAACGATTTCATTGTCTTTCATGGTTCCTGAGGGTCAGGGATTTAGGAAGGGCATGGCTGGGTGCTTCTGGATCAGGTGTCCAACGGTCATAGGTAGAAGGTGGCTCTAGGTAAAGGGCCTGATGCAGCTGGTGGCTGTCAGGTCTCTCTCCCTTTGTGCGGTTGGTCTCAGAGCCTCTCATGTGGTCTCTGCATGGGATATTGTGGGCTTCCCCATAGCATGGCTGCCTCATGACAGTCAGACTGCTTACACGGCAGCTTAGGACTCCAAGCCAGGGTCCCACTAGTCTGGCCTTAGAAGTCACAAGCCCTAGCTCAAGGGGAGAGAGTACTGTGACACTACTCCCCATAACACAGTGGGAGGAGTGTCACAGTCTCATCGTAAGAAAAGCAATGGGTGGGAGATATCCCATCTTTAGAAATGCAATCTGCCACACATGGCCAAAGGCAACATCTCTGACTCAACTTAGATCCATTTTTGTCCATTAATAGAACTTACACAGTGTTATCATTTGGATTCTTTTTCCCAACTACCTGTCTCCATCAATGTCCAGTTACAAAATCAGTTACAAAACAAAATAAAGCACAAAACCCAACAGTACATCCAGGAAGAAAGGTGAAAAAAAATTGTCTAAGACCAGAGGGGTTTTGGCTGTTTACTGAGTAGCTCTGCTGTGTTTAATAGACGAGGGAATTCAGAAGTCTGGGAGAGCACTGAGGTAAAAAACCAAAAACCAACCACCAACCAACCAACCAACCAAACAAACAAAAAACCATGACTAAGAATTGCTTTGAATCCAGCTCCCCAGAGAAGGAAGGAAGCAGAGAGGAGCCAACCCGGTCTACCCTACCTTGCACTTATCATTAATCTCACATATTTTTCAGATCTTTTGTGCGAAAGTCTATAAGCTTCTAGGAACCCTGGCTTTATTGACACCAGGGACATTTTGTTCAGCTAGTGCAAAAGCTAAAGAAAAATAAAAGAAAGGGGATGTTGCTCAGAGTTTAAAGGCTATCACTTGCAGTTTCCCACACATGGGACATAAAGACAAAGAAATAAAAGTAGGCTGTCAGGGCAAGTCATGTCTTCTAAACCATCTCCTTCCCATCAAAGATGCTCCTGCTCTAGGACAAGGAAACAGCTCTTAGCAGTGGCATTGCAAACGTGCTGCTGTCACTCCTTTCCCAGCTGTACCAGACTATTTCAGTTTTTAACAAGATGCAGCTCATTTTGCAAATGTTGTAAGTTTGAATTTTATTTCCAGATAAAAAGTACGTTTTTTATGTAGCTCCATGGAAAACACCTTAGTATAGTTTATTGAGGACCTATTATGTCCCCACTACTGCCAGGTACCATCGCAGATCGGTAAATAATGACCCTTATTGTTATTATTATGGCCATTCCCTTAAAAGACTGATATCTCTCAATATGCAACTATTTCTCATACTGTACTTTTTTTTTAGATTCACAATCAGTCGTAATATTTTCAAAATAGAGATTTTGTCTTAGCTTTGGTGGTTTTAAGTTTTTACCCTATCACAACCCAAAAAGTAGTTCAAGGACTTTGCTTTCCTCCAAGGAGCAGTTATGAAAGAGCATCCCTAAATAATCTTTCCTTGCCAGATCTTTATGCCCTTGATGACTTTCCCTCTGGAAACAGTATCCAAATAGGCTTAACTTGGAACTAGGTTTTTGCTATTTCTCTTCTTTTTCTTTCTTTTTTAAAATTTTTATTTTTATTTTTTGAGAGGGTGGGGTGGTTTGGACTTCTTTGGCCTTTCAAAAATTTTATGCAAGCAGTCTCAATGCCCTCTATGGGTTATAATACGTTAAAAAATCCTCTTTCATTGTCTCACTTATCTGAAGTCACATGGCACTGAAACAGTAGAAGGTCCCCTCTTTACCTTGAGAGGCTAATTGTGTTGCTTAACTGAGGAAGTGTTAAATTTTATGTCAATACTTCACTGTCACTGTGGAGTTAGTATTAACAGGCATGGGGGGAGAATCCTAATGAGGCTAATGGGGATGGGAGTCTCTTTGCTTCCAGAGTAGCTAAGGCTTAGATCTTCTAAACATTATCTTAAAATCTTAAAAGTCATCTGAACGACTTTTCTGTAAATTTCAAATAAATCTTGCATTCTTTCCAGCATCTAATTGATTCTGGAATGAAGACAGAGCCAATTTGTATAATGTCTCATTGAAACTTATAGCAGCTCATGTTCTAAGTTATATAAGAACACGGACCAAGCAGGCCGTGTCCCTTCTCAGATGGACTACTTAAAAGTATGGGGCTCCAGAGATGTAAAGAGGAACACGTGGACTTCAGATACTGTTTTTCTCAGATAGGTCACTTCAGGGGGGTTTATTGAGTGAGTAGTGTGAGGGAGGTTTTAAAGAGGGAAGCATGAACATGGATGAGGGTCTTAAAGTTATTTCTTACTGAGATTTTTATGATTCTTACTCTTAGCTCTTAAACCTCAATTCTACCTCTCCAAGTCTGTGATGGCCCTTATCCATCATTGTAGGTGATCGAAATTATGTGTCCAATGAAGATTCTTTATGGCCATCTGTAGCAGATGCTTTTGGTGCCCATTCCTTTTCCCCTCAGCACACACATTCCAAGATATCCTATTGGAAACACAAGATATTCTATTGGATTCCTTCAAGGCAAGGAGTTAGCCCTCTGGGAACAGCCCTTAGCTAAGGACACATGCAAGCTGGAGTTATCAATATGCCAGCTTCCTTACACCTTGGGGTGGGACCACTCTGAGGTGTTGATACTGTGGAATTGGGCCCTAGATGTTCATAGTGGAAATCTAATGAACTCACCCAGAATTGGCTCATTCTCTTCCCTGTCTCATTTCACTACTCTGCTTCAGGTACTTCCTGGGGGCATCACCCAAATAAACTCATGTTCCTAGCGTCTGATGCCAGAGGAACCTAACTAAAGACACCACCTTTAAAATAAGGGAAATTTCATTTTGCTTATGTATCACTCATTCACCATCCATTTACTCTGCACTCACCATGTGTAAAGCATGGGGAAGAGAGCAATGTACCTTCCTGATTCCTAGAATTGACTTAAAGCAAGGACATCACACTACAGGAATGTGAACTTTCCTAAGATCTCCAGCCTTAGGGTTCTTTCAGAAGCTTCAAGAATAATCTGCCCCCCTCCACCATCCCACACTGTTTTCTAAACTAATTGTGAATAGGTGATCACCACCTGACTTCCAATGACATTTTTCCTGCCCACTGCTTCTTGTCCTTTTGTTTCTTTGTGTTTTTATTCAGTTCTGAGTTCTTGAAGATGTTTATGAACAAGGCCATAACTTCTCTGAAAATGCTATTGAAATATAATATTCAGACAGAGAAGTGCATGTACTATGCAAGAAGTCTCCCTCAGGCCCCTCCGAGCACTCCTCCCTCTCCCCAGTGGTAATCACTTCCCTGACTTCTCACAGCATAGTTTGACTCTTTCTTGTTTTCACTTTAAATGTACATGTTTGTGAGGTTGATCCTTAGTTTTTATGTAATTGTGCATTTTCCATGCTCATTACTATGTAGTATTCCAGTGTGTAAATAACTACAATGGATTTTCCACTCTCCAGTTGATGGGCAGTTGAGTGGCTCCTATTGGAGCCCATTATGAACAGTGCTCCTCTGAGCTTTCTAGTACATCTTTGATGAATACCTGAAGGCATTTTTGTTGGGTATAAGCTTAGCAGTGACATCGTTGGTTCATAGAATACACCAGCTTCAGTAGGTACTAACAGGTTTCTGCAGTGGCTATACTGGATTACACTCCTATAAAGAGGGCGTGAGAATCCCATTGTTCCATATCCTCACTAATGCTTGGTTTTATCCACCTTTTCTCATTTTAGCTATTCTTGTGGGTGTGGGCTATGCCTTTTGGCTTTTCCATAGAGTAAGATTTATATATTTTATCTCTGTTTGCAGCAGAAAACCAGAAGTCTCAGATGAGGGTTGCATGATTAATAAAAATTTGCAAGGCTATAAAATTTTCTATTTTACAAACCTTTTGACTGTAATCTTTAAAATTATGACTCATCTCAGGAGCTGCCTTTTGCAAAGCCAATTTTAATACTTTATCTAGCAAATGAATCCTTCTTCCCACCTCCAGGAGATATTTGCATCACCTCCTTTTTAATGAAATGTGAGTCCACCTACCAGTGTCCCTCCCTGTCAGTTATTTCTGCCTCATTATCTCCTTGATGCTTTCATTTTTCACTCCATTTTTCTGCTTGATCTCCACCATTCTTTTGAAACCTTTTTTCCTCCCAAAACCATAAGCATTTTTTTTCCATTTTTCTTTTGAAAAAGTCCTTGAGATGACACTCAAGTTAGTTGGCATTCTTAGGAATTATCCTTTTGTTTCTAAACATTAATTTGTCCTTAGAGGTGATATACTGGTTAAGACTGGTTAAGAGTGTGGGGTCTGAGGTCAGACTGCTCAGCATCAAAAGCAAGCTCGTCCACCTGCCAGCTCTTCAGCCTTGGTAAAATCACATAACTACTTAAACCTCAGTCTCCTCATCCACAAAATGAAGTGAATAATATTAATTCTCATAGGGCTATTAGAGATTAAATGAGATATTTACTTCAGCAACCTATCTGACATACACTACTACCCAATGCATGTTACTGTTAATCAAATCTCACCTTAAATTCCTGTAACTTACATCATATGGATTTTTCTTTTCCTTTCTTTTTACTTCCTTTTTCATTCTCTCTCTCCCTCCCTTTCCCTTCCTTCTTCCTTCTTACCCTCCCTCCCTTTCTTCTTCCCTTTCTTCAGTTCTCCCTTCATTCAAATATTTATGGACACCTACCCTGTGCCTGATCCTGGTCCAGGAGCGAGTATGTAATGGTAAATAAAACAGTATGGTCCCTGTCCTCAAAGAATACAAAATTTAGTTTGGGTGATAAGAATAATATAGTCACAGATCATTGTAAGTTATATGTATCTAGGATGAAAGGTATGTGTATGTAGTACTTTGATAGTGACTAACAGGAAGGTATGATCTAATCAGATGCCCTGAGCAAGATTTTGATCTGAGGCCTAAATGATGGGAGGAATTAAGTAGACACTCTACCCCTATTGTGGTGTACCTTTAAGAGGTTATTTGCTCTTTTAATAATAGTCATTTCTTTTCAGGAAGACTGTGCTGTAGACTGCTTCCTTGATGACCCCCAATAAATCACATATCCTGGTGTTCATACCCTTGTCTAGGTGTCTCCTACACTGACTCTAGGCTTGGTCATGTGATTTGTTTTGGCCAATGGGATGTTAGTAAGCACAACACAAGAAGAGTCTCCCTCCAGAAGCTTTGGACCATCGTGAAGAATCCTGCTGGGGAGTTCACATGGAGGTATGCCCTGTGGGCCATGAGGCTATAGGGAAAATGAGACAAGAGAGAGAGAAAAAGAGAAAAAGAGAGAGAGAGAGAGAGAGAGAGAGAGAGAGAGAGAGAAGTGGAGCCAGCCCCAGTGGTTCTGGCTGCAGGCACCAGATGTGTGAGTGAGGCCAGCTTGTTTCCTCCATTCCCCAGTGAAGCTGCCCCACCCAGCCAATAGCACATGGGGCAGAGCCACCTCCACTGTGCCCTGCCTGAATTGAAAAAATCCTGATCAATAAATGGTTGCTTTTCTTTTAAGCCACTACATTTGTTATATAACAATATATAATTGAACCATGCTTCTTTTTCATCCTGTTTGATTTGGGCACCTACAATATTTCTGATGGCACAGAATGAAATCAGTACCTCCCCTCATGTAGCCCAATCAAACTCAGAGGTTTTGACCGCAAATTTATAGACTTCCTAAAACTATATCCCAATTGTGCATATATTGTATTTTTTTCCTGGGAAGAGGACTCATGGTGTTCACTGTACTATTTTCAAAAGGATGTGTGATTTCAAAAATAAAGAACAGGTGTTTCAGAAGAAAATGTAGACACCTAATATATTCTACAAAAAATAAATTTTGGATGAAGTACTCTGTAGGAACACAGTGAAGATAGTGATTAATTATGCTATTTGTAATTGGGGTGGTCTCCACAGTTGAGGTGATATAACTGCATATATATATATGATTTCAGAGAGGAAGGGAGAGGGAGAGAGAGACAAAAACATCAATGATGAGAGAATCATTGATCGGCTGCCTCCTGCATGACCCTTAACTGGGGATCGAGTCCAAACACCAGATATGTGCCCTGACCTGGAATTGAATCTTGTCCTCCTGGTTTTATAGGTCAACGCTCAACAACTGAGCCACACCTGCTGGGCTAACTACATCTTCTTGAGGCCATAACACCTTCAGTAAAATTAAGCCTGAAACCCTTATGCCAAATAATTTATTTATCCTTTTGTGTTACATGTAGTTTATTTTACCCCTGATTTTTAAAGTGGTTCAATGTCCTCATACTTTTCCTAAAGACAAATAAGAATTAATACCAGATGTTACAGTACATAATAAAAACTAGCATTAGGTTTGTTTCTAGCATTTGTGGGGTCCAGGGCAGGAATAAAAATAGAGGCTCACATACTATAGCTAAATATTTTAAAGTTATAAATTAGGGTAACAAATGCTTGAATAAAAAATGTTGTATTCTACTTTGTCAAATTTAGCTTCAACATAGAATTCTCGGACACCTCAGAGATCTATACTGGCATGCAGCGTGTGGAGAGAGATGGCCCAGTCTTGTTTCCCTTTTCACCCCAACCCTCATGTCCATTCTCTGTCTGTACCTCTCCATAGAGGCTAGCCCTTGGGATCTCTCAAGTATAGGAGTTAGCAGAGCAGCAGCACAGTTTATCCTCAGAAGGGAAGACCTTCCCCTGTGATTGACCCAGGAAAAGCGTTCCTGCAAACCCTGGAAATGGGCTGTGGGTCCTTTGGGCAAGGAATATGAAAGTCTCAGCTATGTGATCTGGTGGGACGTGTGGGGTTCTGGGTGGTCAGGTCCCCTTGGCCTCACCGGTTCCTTCACCCATGGGGAGGGATGTAGCCAGAAAAGGACCAAAATGGAGCCCCTCAGGCTATGCTATCCAAAATGGTAGCTGCTGACCACATATGGCTTTTGAGTACTTGCAGTGTGGCTAGTCCCAATTGAAATGTGCTAAGCAAGTTGATTTAAAATACATATTGAATTTAAAGACACAGTACAAAGAAAAGTAAGTCAAGTATCTCATTAAATGTATTGCAGTTGTTTCTTTTGCCTTTAAAATTGTGGTTAGAGGAAACTTTTAATTACCTATGTGACTTGCATTTGCGGCTTTCTTGGATAGTGCTGCTGTTTAGTGTGGGGCTCAGGGCAGCAACCCCTGTGATTCTGGTGCAATGGAATCATGGTGGCAATGCTATCTCAATAGCTTTATCCTTCCCCTCCCAGGCAAACATCAGCTCCAAGGCAAGAGGCAAATAGGAAGGAGGGAAATGAAGCCAAGACCAGTGACCAGATATTAGGACAAAAGATGCCAAGAGAGATGCTATGACCATAGACCTGAAATGAAGCAAAATCATGAATCAGGAAAGATAGATGTGAGGGCTCCAGGAGGAGGCACAGGGGACTTAGGTTATTTTAAGAGCCCAGATTCAGTGCTGGCTTTTCCATTCACCCTGCAGCAACAGCTCACAAATGGCAGCCACCACCTAACAGTGCCCATGTAACAGCTCTTCTCAAGTGTGATGACAGGGCTTGTCAGTGATATTTACAGGTCTGAAGTTGCTGGCTTAGCCTGGCCATCTGTTCAGAAAACCCTTCCCTTGGAATAATGGCTCAGTAACTTTGTTAGCTCCAAAAGAGAGAGAGAGAGAGAGAGAGAGAGAGAGAGAGAGAGAGAGAGAGAGACTTACAATTCCAGTTACCTTTAGCACCCAGTATGATGCTGAGCACAGAATTATTGGGTTTTCTATTTTTTTAGGTAGAAGCGGTTCTGTTGGGTAAAAAAAAAATAAGTCCTGAAATGCCAGAGGCTCACCACAACAAGTTCTCTCTTGTGCAAGATTTGAGATGGCCTGGCAGAGGCTGTCCTCCAAGCAGACATTCAGATCCCAGGCTCCTGCCACTAGATCAGTGGTTCTCAACCTTCTGGCCCTTTAAATACAGTTCCTCATGTTGTGACCCAACCATAAAATTATTTTCGTTGCTCCTTCATAACTGTAATGTCGCTACTGTTATGAATCGTAATGTAAATATCTGATATGCAGGATGGTCTTAGGCGACCCCTATGAAAGGGTCGTTCGACCGCCAAAGGGGTCATGACCCACAGGTTGAGAACCGCTGCACTAGAGGCTCTGCTACTTCATCAACACATGGTCCCCACGACAATTTTTCAAGAGGAAGAGAGCGATGATGGAGGCACACTGGCTCTTACCAGTAGCTACTTCAGCCCAGAAGTACTCATGTTACTTTAGCTCCAAATTCTGGTAACATGGCCCAAACTGACTGCAAGGCAGCCATTGGTGAGGGTTTAGTGTCTTTGCCTCAGTGGAACAAAGCTGGGCAGCTGATGGAGTTCCAGTGACATGAGACACCTGCCAACCCAGCACAGATCAAGGACATAGAGTCTGAAGCCCAGCTCTGTCATTTACTAGCCCTGTGACAGTAGATACTCTTCTTAGACTCTTTATCTTAGTTTTCTCATCTGTAAAATAAATATTATAATAAAATATTTTTAGGATTGCTTACAAGACTCATTGAGATGGTGAATGTGTACAGGGCCGTGTAAAGTATCAGATACTATTTGAACTTTTATAGTTTTTCTTACATTTTTTTCCTTCCAGGGCATTTTGTAATTGCCTACCAGGGATCCCAGTATATAATGATACTTACATATCTGCTTGCTGAATGGGTGGTTGAGTGAGTGAATTTTAAACCTCACCAGTGCAGTAAAGAAAGGGACTCTACTCAAGTTCTCTGGCCTCCTGACTTAAATGTAAATCCTTAAGACTCTACCCTAGTATTCCACATGGACTGAACATCATTCCTTTTCCTTTTTCCATCCAACCATCTCATTATTTCCTTCCCTTTACTCCATAAACTCTCTCCCTTGCCACAGTGACCAGAATCATAAAATGGTCCTTTGGGTCAGATATGCAGCAGCTGTTTGGCTAGATGACTCTAACAATAATAGTAGCAATAACAGGACCCAGCACCACTCTGCCAGGCACTGTGCCAAGTACATGACATCCATTATGTCTGTAAATCCTCACAGTAACCTTGTGAGTCAGGTCTTCTTCCAGTTTTAGAGATGAGGGAATTGATAAAGAGATAATAGGGTTGCCATTTGAACTCAGATGAATTTGACTCCAAATTTTTGCTCTAAACCACTTTTCTTTCTTTTTATTTGGGGGGGGGGGTATATAAAACCTATTTTTCAATATTGCCCCTTTATTTATTTTTTATTTTTATTTTTTATTTTTTTGCTTGGTAACACTGGTTTTTTTTCCTTTTTTTAAATTAAATCTTTATTGTTCAGATTATTACATTTGTTCCTCTTTTTTCCCCCCCATAACTCCCCTCCTTCCAGCTCCCACCCCTCCCTCTGCCCTCACTCCCCACCCACTGTCCTCATCCATAGGTGCACGATTTTTGTCCAGTCCCTTCCCGCATCCCCCACACCCCTTTCCCCCCCAAGAATAGTCAGTCCATTCCCTTTCTATGTTCCTGATTCTATTATAATCAACAGTTCATTCTGTTCCTCAGATTATTTATTCACTTGCTTCTTAGATTCATTTGTTGATAGATGCATATTTGTTGTTCATAATTTGTATCTTTACCTTTTTCTTCTTCTTTCTCTTCTTAAAGGTATCCTTTCAGCATTTCATATAATACTGGTTTGGTGGTGATGAACTCCTTTAGCTTTTCCTTATCTGTGAAGCTCTTTATCTGACCTTCAATTCTGAATGATAGCTTTGCTGGATAAAGTAATCTTGGTTGTAGGTTCTTGGCATTCATCACTTTGAATATTTCTTGCCACTCCCTTCTGGCCTGCAAAGTTTCTGTTGAGAAATCAGCTGACAGTCGTATGGGTACTCCCTTATAGGTAACTGAGTTTCTTTCTCTTGCTGCTTTTAAGATTCTCTCTTTGTCTTTTGCTCTTGGCATTTTAATTATGATGTGTCTTGGTGTGGTCCTCTTTGGATTCCTTTTGTTTGGGGTTCTCCGCACTTCCTGGACCTGTAAGTCTATTTCTTTCACCAGGTGGGGGAAGTTTTCTGTCATTATTTCTTCAAATAGGTTTTCAATATCTTGCTCTCTCTCATCTTCTGGTACCCCTATAATTCTGATGTTGGTACGTTTGAAGCTGTCCCAGAGGCTCCTTACACTTTCTTCGTATTTTTGGGTTCTTTTTTCATTTTGATTTTCCAGTTGGGTGTTTTTTGCTTCTTCGCATTTCAAAACTTTGACTTGATTCTTGCGCTCCTCTGGTCTGCTGTTGGGAGTCTGTATAATATTCTTTATTTCAGTCCGTGGATGCTTAATTTCTAGTTGGTTCTTTATCACAGCATCGAGGGTCTCATTAGATTTCTTGTAGATCTCAATAAATTTATCGGCGGCTTCTAGACAGTTCTTGAGAGACCTTAAAAGTGTGGTTCTGAATTCAATATCCTTCCTTGATAGTTTTGTCCTGTTTCTTTGTCTCCGCATTTTTATGCTTTCTTGGTGCACCCCCTAGTGGTCTTTGTGCACAGTCTTGTTGTAGTTAAGCCTTGATTGTTGTAGTTAATACTAGAGGGATTTGACCTCCAGGCCGACTGGCTGTCAATATTGCCCCTTTTAGACTAAGTCACAACCCTCCTCCCCTGATAGAGATACTAAAATCATTTTTGTTTCTTAACTCATTGTGATTTTTTTCTCTGTATGCTTCTCTTTTCTAAGAACTTTAGTTGTAATTTAAGCATCAATGATTAGCTGTTTCAAACATAAAACATACTGCTGCTGCTGAATTTACATAGGAGATGAACAGAATTGTCTAAGGCAGTGGTTCTCAACCTTCCTAATGCCGCGACCCTTTAATACAGTTCCTCATGTTGTGGTAATCCCCAATTTCTTGTTACAACTTGAACATAATTAAAGCATAGTGATTAATCACAAAAACAATATGTAATTATATATGTGTTTTCCGATGGTCTTAGGCAACCCCTGTGAAAGGGTCGTTCAACCCCCAAAGGGGTTACGACCCACAGGTTGAGAACCGCTGGTCTAAGGGTTGCTACTCTCAAAGTTGCATCTTTTTGTTCTCTTGCAGATTAAGATCATCATTTAGCCCCTTTTCTGTTCTAACTCTGTCCTTTAGAATGCGCTTTCCATCATGCCTGCCAATCATGTGGATTTCAGTCTATGGTACTTTGGTTACCATTGCTGGCTGAAACCCCCTGAACTGGGTGTGTAAATCAACCGCTCTTACTTGCTCAGAGATTCTGTGGTGCCAGGAGTTCAAATACGGCAAAGTGGAGACCTTTTTCCTGTTCCATCATAACAGAGGACTCAGCTGGGAAGAAGCCTGGACTGGCTGATGATGACTTAATCACCTGGGGGTTGGACATTTGGGGCTGGAGAGTCAGCCTCCATGTTGGTTTCCCTACTCACTTGTCTGATGCTTGGGCTGAACACCTGCATGTGGCCTCTCCAGGTGGCGTGGGCTTCCACATGGCAAGGAGGCTATGCTCCAAGAAAATGGATATTGAGAGCAATCAGTCTAGGAGCACATATTTTGAGACCCTCAGGTGGGAGCTGCATGCTCTCTTGTGATCTAGCCTTGGTAGTCACACAGCATCATTTCTGCCTGTTCTCTTAGTTACAAGTAAGTCATAAATCCAGCCCAGATTTAAGAGTGGAATAACATTCTATACCTCTCAGCTGGATGAGTTTCAAAGTATTTGCAGCCATTTAAAAAACTGCCACAAGTGAGTAACAAGCACCTAACTCATGTGTTAATAGTCTTTAGAGCAACTAGGTGTATTACCCAAAGAAGAGAAGTTGGGATGACCCAAACAAAAACAAAAGAAAAAAATCTATATAGGTAAATTGATTGGCACAATCAATTGGATACAGCAATTGTGGCCACTAAACTAAGATTTCAAATAATAGAAAAAGATAAGAATACACGAGTCAATGTATTCTTAAATTGAAAAATGCTACTGATAGAATGTAGAACATCTACATACACATCATAACTGAAAAAAAATCTGGCTTTATGAGTGATTTCTCGTTTCTTCTGCTTATCTTCTCATTTCTTCTGTATGTGTAAATATTTATACAACAAGCATATGCTGCTTTCCTAATAAAGAAAAATTAATCAGATATGAGGAAGAAGAACTTTGGAAAGTTAAAAACATTTGCATTAATTTCAAAGAACCAAGAAAAAATTGGGGGTCAAGGTATTGTGTGTGTGCATGTGTCTGTATGTGGAGAGCTGACCTTCTGGGACCTAGTTGGCTCTGGTGGTCATACAGACGAAGGAATACTATGAAGCTGGAAGGGACCTTTGGATCCTCATGCACAGGCTCTGGCTTTGGGGAGAAGGAAGCAGGTGGGAGTGACATACAAGGCAAATGGCTAATTAGTGAAGGGCTCAGTGGAGAGCACAGGCCTCAGTCCCTGCTCAGGATGTTTTTCTCTCCACCTGCTGCCATCGGTTGTGAACTGACAAGCAGCAGGTGCCTGTGCCTGACATGAAGGACTGACACGTTTCTACTCCCAGTGGGTGTCTTGCCTGCAGCGCTGTACCTCTCAGCACTCCTGGATGCTTCTGGCTTGGAAAAGCAGAATGTGATTTTATGGAAATTGGACTGGGTGTTGAGATAAACTTAGCAGTCGTTGGTCATATTCAGTGACAGGCGATAATTTTATTTGGTAAGAAGCTGTACTTGAGAGTGAGGAATGGGAATAAACTTAATGGCTGTGAGTTTCCTCGGTTCAGAGGAAAATGAGAAAGATCAGCTTTAGGGGTGGCTCAGAGGGAGAAGGAGACTCATGCTTCGGATATTCTGTTTCTAAAGCTTTTTAAGGGGCCAGATGGTGTTGGTGTATCTAAAAGCAGCTCAGAAAGAAATCTTCTCCATCCCTAACAGATTTTCTCTTCACAACGTGAGCTCCCTGACAACAGAGTACGAGATTCAAATGTTTTGTCATCAATATTCTCCGTTTTTATTTTCAAGTTCCATCTCATTTGGGCAAAAGCCTCATGAAGGTGCTTCTGGCCTTTCATATCTTCTTGTATCACCTGTAACTTTTAATAAAGAGGGGTTGCCTGAGGCAGATGCAGATGGAAATATGATAGTTGTGGTGTGTGTGTGTGTGTGTGTGTGTGTGTGTGTGTGTGTGCTGGGCAGGAGGTTGGCTGAAGGAACCAGGAAAGAGCAAGTGCTCATAACCTGGACTCAGTAATTCAGAGGGTTTCCTGAACAGGATCTCGGCCAAAATACTTCCAAGGACATGGGCTCTGGAGCAAAGAGGTTACTAATATAATGAACAGGGCTAAAGGTTGATCCCCCCCTCCAATTTTAATTCACAATTTTACTGATTGCTTTTATAGTTGTTTTCAGGCTATTTTCAGAAAAGATGTCAAATAATGACTTTAAAAATAAGGTCAGGCCCAGGCAATATGGGCAGTTTTTCCTAATTCTTAGGTAAGGACCCGGCTCTTTTCTCTAGAATAATAATGATACCAGCTCCTCTTGCTCCCCCTCCTCCCTCATTGAGGGTTTGGCTCAGTGGTTAGAGTGTAGACAAGTGGACCGAAGGGTCCCAGGTTTGATTCTGGTCAAGGGCACCTACGTACCTAGGTTGAGGCTCCATTCCAGGCCCTGGTTTATCCCATGTGTATTCTGCATGTTACATATATTTTTTAAAATTCTGACAAGGACCTTATGAGTGTAGTTATGATTCTTCTCATTTGATGATGAAGGAACCTCTAGACTAGAGGTTCAGAGAGGTTAGTTACTTCCTGAAAGCCATGCGCTAAGTTATTGAGGTAGGTGTCAAATCCATGCTGTATGGGATGTTTTATTATCCTGGGCATGGGGAGCCTGCCTACCTGTTGTGCTAGGCTCCCCACAACAGGTGTAAAGTTTCCCAGAAAGAATTTTGGGTGATGCTGACTACAGGGTCAATGTCTTTCTAGAAGAGACAATAAATTTCCTGAGGGGAGAGAAGGTTGGGGTGCCTATGACTGCAGGGGCTGCCTGGGGGGGCACCAGTGAGCAGGGCTGATAAAAGGGAGAGGGCACACACAGCAGTGCAGTCACCCTGCCCCCCTCCCCTGGGGCAGCGTAGTAAGTTCCATAAACTATCACTTTACCTTGAGATCATCTAGAATACAAAGTGTTTTTTTTTTCTTAAATATGTATTATCAATTATATATAAAAAAAGATCTTTAGACAGTTGGCTAAAATAACCTTAAATTTTTGAATTATACACAAAGTAGCAAAGACACCCAAAGGGACATTTACAGAATGGAGCAAGCTTGGTGTTTAAAATATAAGAATAATTCAGAAGTGCCCATGGGCAAATTTGTTTAAAATGGTTAAAAAGCCAAATAGCCCTGGCTGGTTTTGCTCAGTGGATAAAGTACAGGCCAGTAGACTGAAGGGTCCCAGGTCAATTCTGGTCAAGGGCATGTACCTAGGTTGAGGCTCCATTCCAGGCTTTGGTCCAGGCACATGCAGGAGGCAACCAATAGATGTGTCTCTCTCACTTCGATGTTTCTCTCTCTCTGTCTCTCCCTGTCCCATCCCCTATTTCTAAAAAGCAATGGAAAAATGTCCTCAGGATAGTTTTGAAGAGAGAGAGAGAGAGAGAGAGAGAGAGAGAGAGAGAGAGAGAGAGAAAGTTAAATAGATTTCAAAAAAAGATACTGGAAAAGATTCAGAAAATAATTAAATACTAGATAACTTGATCATTAGATGACTAATCATCAAACAAACTAGCTTTGAGGAGAATTAGTTCAAGTTGAGAAAGACTTCCTGGGAGCTGTGAGTGATCATGGCTAATCTCGGGGACTGTGAGTGATGAGGAGCATTCTGAGGCAGCGACAAACTCTTTAGAGATCAGGTGGCTGTTTGGAGGAATAGCAGAATTTCTGAATAATGAAGAAAATTCATATTCTAGGTGGGCGATTTTTCTTGCTACAGTTCCAGCCCAGAAAGGGTTGATTTGTATGAGAAAAAAAAGCAAATATTTTCTCTGAGGATATTATAGGGTGAGAGAGAAACCAGGACTCCCATGAATAAAACTTGAGTCTGGCAGCTTCATATGGTGACTGTGAAGAGAGAAGGCAGGGCGTGCGCATGGGGTTGTGGGAAGGTGGCAGTCTTCAGGAAGTGAGGAGCTCTATGGAAGAGAATGATGAAGTGGGTTAAAGCCAGGAAGTAAACACACATAAATATTTGATACAGAGTTCTAAAGCAGCAACTAGGACAGGATGGAACAATAAAAAAAAAAGATAAAAAAAGATAAAGATGCTCTTGAAATGTATGCAAATCAAGCCAGTCATCTTTGGGACCATTAGAGTCAGAGAATGAATGGGAAGTAAGTGATACATGAGGCTGAGAAGGCTGTGTATTGAATTTAAATTTTTTCCTTGGGTATTTATGAAAAGCTAAGACTCCTTCCTTGAATTAATCTGGAAGATCCTCTCATTATTGCCTCATCCCTTTTGTGTGTCACAGCAGAACAATGGAGAAGGGGAAGATGGGAGTGGGATTAGCAGACAGCAAAACCTTTATAGGGGTTACGTCCCTGTATGCCTCATGCTGCTGCAGATAACCACAGCTCTCCCCAGGCACCGGCTCCCCTGGGACAGCAGACTTTTGCTGCTGGCACAGCGGAGTGATTAACCCAGCACCACCGTGAATTCTAGTCCCACGTCCCAAAGACATTGGAGGTTTCTCTAAAGTCAGGAAACATTCCCAAGAGCCCAACCTGGATGCAAGCAAGTCTCTCTTGAGAGGGCAGCCCCCAGGGAGAGAACATCTTCCTTTGTTATGTTTGGGCTCTCAGAGGTCCAGCTTGTGGCTTAAAAAAAGGGTAGGAATTATGTGTTTAATCACTTGGGCACTGGAGAAATCCCTTAGAGAAGAGATGTGCCAGTTATAAGCACTTAATTAAAAGAAGAACCTGTTCAGATGGCCTTACTAAAGGCAGAAGGAATGCAGATGAATGAAGATGGTTATGCTTACACCTGGTTAATCTAAAATGGCATCACTCACACGTCTGATGGTTTGGTGGCTATTGGCTGGGATTGCTAATTGTCCCTTTATGTGGTTCTTCATTTATCAGGCTAGCTAGGACGCATTTACATGGTGGTCTCAGGTTTCAAGCACAACCACAGAAGTCAAACCTCAATTTACACTCTTCAGTCATCAATTTGTGTCACATTTGCTAATGTTCCATTGTTCTAAAACATGTCACATGGACAACCAAGATTGTAAGAACTGCAAAATTGTGGTCATTTCTTCAATCTGTCATACCATGCTTAAACCAGGATTTCTCAAGATAATCCTCAACTTATTCTACAGGATTGACCTTCAGAAAAATGCTATTTTTCTCATTGGTTGTCACCAATATATTTAATAACCAATGAAAGAACTAACTCTGCCTTTAGCTTGAGGCTTAAATGGACAGGAAATGGAAGGCTTGTGTGTGCCTGCTAACATGTAGGATTGATTTTATGAGTGGGCACCCAATCCTAGTTCAAGCTGGAAAAGTCCATGGATCTAGATGGCACCAGCTGAATTTATCCCAAGTGGGCAGCAGGGAGAGGATGGGGGCATCTGTGCTTTCTATCCTGTTCTTCAGAAAACCTGTTACAGACTGTATTTCTGGAAGACAGTGCAATCTGTGCTGTCAGATGGAAGCCACCATGATTCATGTCTTAGGACTATGAGACTTTGGAAATCAAATATTGGCCTGTGTTGTCAGAACAAAATGCATCCGGGGAAAGGATATATCTTGTCCCTAACACTTCATCTGTCTTGACTTAATATTGCCTGTGACATGATGAAGCAGTGTCAGCTCAAGGCACCAGACAGCCTGAGATTGAATCCAAATTTTACCACTAACTAATTTTTGGCATGACTTTTACTAAGTCAGTTAAACAATATATACTATGCCTCAGTTTCCTCATATATAAGACTGATAGTATGATAGCACCATTAGTTATTTTGAGGGTAAAATGAGTACATATGTGGATAATATTTATAACTAAGCTGGCACATGTTAGCTCTTTTTATTTGCTAAAAGAATCTCCAGTGCAAATCTTTTATCAAATGGATCACTTCTATATTGGACTTGTTTATTCTCCTGCTCTTAAGCTGGATACCTAAGCTCAGATCCTTTTCTCCTTTAAACAGGAGGAGCAATTATGAGATGGCTCACTTTCTTGCTACACCTAGGAAAACTAACAGTTTAGAATAATGTTCCTCTAGGATAAAGAGAAAAATGACAACTAAAACCACTTTTATGTGGCTTTTTCCTCCATTACATATTTTGAATTTCAATCCCTTTCCAGGAGATAATTTGCCAAATTATGATGATGGCAAAAGGATCTTTGGACCAGGAGTCAAAAGACCTTGTTTTTAGACCTGATGCTTCTGCAGATCAGCAGGGCCGTCTTAGGAAATGCACTTATCATCTCTGAATATCCTCTTATACACAGAAGATGGAGCCTCATAGACTGGAAAAATCTCTACAAGACAATTGATCTGTATTGGGAAAACTAAGAGCAAGCCAGTAAGTGGATGTTTCTTAGGGGAAGGCATGAATATTCTGTGGTGAGTGGTATATAAAGGGACATTTTAAGGTGTGATTTATTCTCTTGGTTTCTCTGTGAAGAGCGCGAGATGAAGTTGGTATCAGACTTTGAAAAAGAAAAAGACGTTTTAGTGATATTGCAGCCTGAATTAGGGGCTCACAGTCTGAAATAATTTCAGCTTAGAATATGGGGAGGACTGAGCCTTGTTAGACTGTAGGTCTGGGCAGTTATTTCTATAAAGTATCTAGGCTATTTCAGTGCCTGTGTTCAGGACCTCGATGATTACATCATCATTTTGAATTGTGAAGGGGTCAGTGGTGTGGTCATTCAATAGTATTTAATTTGATAAATATTATGGAGTAGAAACTGTTTTGGACCCTATGTGATAAGATGACAGATGGTTATGATTTCACAAGTGGCCATAAAATTCCAGGCACCATTCTAAATCTCAGGTATTAGATGTGTTAGGGTACTAGATGGGGAGTCTGGCACCCAGACAATGATTATAGGGCAATGGGCCTTGACTGGAACTTTAGTGTTCCTTAACTAGAGCTCAGGTGTCTACCATGATGAATTAAGATGTATGGGGTTTATGAAGTCTTGCCCAACTATGTATTGATGCTTGCACAATTGTGAGGTTTTATTGTTGGGCCTGAAGGATGGCTAAATGCAGAACTTGTATTTGGTCTGGGGCAAAATATTCCTAGAGGTGGAGGATTTATACCAGGAGATCTAATTAGAGCTAGATACAGATAGAATTTTCTGGATATAGTCTATAGAATGACCACTAATTCTTGGGGTCATGAATTTCAGCTTCCTTAACAGAATTTTGAAATTTTGTTCCTCAACTAAGACACACATTGCATACAGCTAAAGGCCAAGATGAATAAAGGTAGATCCTTTACAGTCTTGTGTAGGACATTGCCTGATAGGTCCATAGTTATTTCTAAGAAAATGTGCATCTACCATTTGATAGTATGTCTACAAGAATAGCCTTGATTTCTGCCACATCTTCCCCTCACCTCCAAGAGCAAAACTTATATCAAGAGTATGTTCTCTACCAATGGAAAGCCAATCTATATAGTGACTGTGACCTAGGAAGTTACCAGGAGTTAAATTTATATATATAATGATTTCTATATATATATATATATATATAATGATTTCTGAGAGGAAGGGAGAGGGAGAGAGAGATGGAAACATCAATGATGAGAAAGAATCATTGATTCCCTGTCTCCTGCATGCCCCCTCCTGGGGATTGAACCTACAACCTGGGAAGTGCCCTAATTGGGAATCAAATGCTTACCTCCTGGTTCATAGGTCAACTCTCAACCACTGAGCCATGCCAGCCAGACAAGGAGTTCAAAAAATGAATAAGTTGCCCTAACCGGTTTGGCTCAGTGGATAGAGCGTCGGACTGTGGACTGAAAGGTCCCAGGTTCAATTCTGGTCAAGGGCATGTACCTTGGTTGCGGGCACATCCCCAGTGGGAGGTGTGCAGGAGGCAGCTGATCGATGTTTCTCTCTCATCAATGTTTCTAACTCTCTATCCCTCTCCCTTCCTCCCTGTAAAAAATCCAATAAAATATATTTTTTAAAAAATGAACAGGTTAATTAAGAATTGTTAGCGCCCTGGCCAGGTGGCACAGTTGGTTGGAGAGTCATCCCTTCCACAAAAAAAAAAAAAAAAATTGTGGGTTCTATTCCAGTCAGGGCACATACCTAGGTTGTGGGCTCAATCCCTGGTTGGGGTGGCATGTACTGGTACATGGAAAGTATAGTCTAAATATCTGTGTGTTTATTACCCAATAACCTAAAAGACTTTATTCTGGACCTTCAGGTCAAAGCATTTAGAAGTGATGAAGAGCATTTAGAAGTAATTAAATAATCTGATAGTTTGTATTTACTTAATCCAGTGATTAGTTGTGAAATCTTGGGAAGTTAAATGAGGCATATTTTAGTTTTCTAATCTATAAAATGGACAAAATGGTATCTCCATCTAATGATTAGTTGTGAGGACTTGCCACATGTAAAGCATTTAGGTAGTGTCTGATGCAAAATCTTTGATAAATGAGACCATTAATACTATTCCTATCAGGCAACTGAGTGATATAGGTTTAACGGGGCTTGATTTTTTTAAATTGGTTAACATATAAATTGCACAGAGCACATTTTCTGTGGTGCTAAGAGATACTTTAGCATTTTGCTCTTGAAGCTGCTGTTATCTATACATAATGTCTATACAGTGCTATTAAATCAATCATTTCCTATCCAGTTCTGCATTTTTTGTTTTAAGTTGGGATAATGAGCAATTGCAGAGATATTGATGGATGTCACTGAGCCTACTTAAGACAACCAAGCAAACACACCCATCCATTGCGCCAGTGGAAGCAGCCAACTGCAACTGCCAGGAAGCGTTTGAGTTTCTATCAGAAAATTCTGGTTTCTCCCATTGTCTTCTAACCCTTAGCTCTCAAGTCTTTCTAATGAATTGGAATCATTTGGAAACTCATTGGTATTGAACAAGAAAAGAGGAAGGTGAATCAGTTATCTATTGCTGCATAACAAACGGATCCCAAAATCGAGTGGCCTAAAACAGCAATAATTGTATTTGTTTGTGATTCTGTGGGTCACCCATCTGGCTGAGACACATCCGGGTAGTTCTTCTGCTGGTGTTGCCGTAGGTCACTCTTTGGCCACAGTCTAAGATGACCTCCCTCCTATGTCTGGGCTGCCAGTCTGATAAGGTCAGCTCAGGCTTCTTCACATGGTAGCAGCATTCCAAAAGGGAAAGAGCAGACGCTGAATGACCACTAAGCTCAGAAGTTGCCCGAAAACAAAGCAACTTAAAAGGCCAGCCCAGAGTCAAGTTGTGAGGGAACAGACTCCACCGTTTAATGGAAGAGATGCAAAGACTTCGTGGCCATCTGCCACAAGAGGGGAAGGGAATAAGAGCTAGCATTTGCTGGGGGCTTGCTGGGTGCTGGACATTGGCAACACTACATGCATACTCCTTAGCGTTCCTAACAAGCTTGGGAGGTAAATAACATCATTATCTCCGTTTCCCAGATGAGCGCTCAGAGAATCTAAGAATTTTTTTTCAAATTGACCTTGTCAACGGCAGTCTGATTTTAGAGTTATCTTACTCTGGAGAGCAAGCTCTTGATCCTCACACTCTTACAAATCAGAAAATCCGCAGGAAACCTCAGTGCCCTTCTTGTTTCTCTGTCCCTGGGTAGGAGGCTGATTGACTGGCAGCCAAAAAAGCGGCAGTTGGCAGTTGCATGCGCCACCGAGGAAAACTATTTTGTTTGTTTATGGAACCTCAGAGGACCTGAGGTGACTCACGGTCTTTGTGTTCTGTTTGCCAGGATCTTTTGATAATATTCAGTTGCACCAGGTTAGCACCATTTCTCTTTTTAGAATTTCTCAGCCTGGTGGACAACACTGGCCCAAGGTTCAAGGTGTCCTGGGGTGGGCTGGGGGTGGGGAGGGCAGGGCCAGCTATGCCAAGCATGCTCTCTCTTGATTTTAAAATGCTAACCTTATCAGTCCTAAAGATACTCAGCACCTGTAGGAAGTCAGCTGGCCCACTGCTTGTCAGCCCACCATGGACCTCCAGCCTCTTGACTCTGTTCTCCAGAGAATGGCAGCTTCTCCTCCCTCAAGCACACTATACTCTCATTTAGCCCCTTTCCAGACCATAGAGCTACCCTGACTGCTTCTAGGGGTTCCTCCTTCTCAGGGAAAAAGGACATCTTTGTGTTTCTACTGTGATTTTCTCCTGAAAACAATTCAATGACTTATGGCTTCTCTGTCACCAAAGTACATAAATTATTTTTTTTAAAAAAACAACCAACAAATTAAATATTCAAGAAGCATTTGCTATAATATGTTGTGATTTTTATTACCCTTTGGAAGAGTTCTTAACCTTATTTTTTTTTTTTGAGTCAAGGTTATTACAGAAGGTCTGATGAAATGATCTTACTAAGAAAATTGTACATCCAAACAGCAAATTTTGGATATGTTTGTAGCCTGAGTGTCCATAAATCCTGGGTTAAGAAACCCTGCTTTAGAAGAATTTGAGTCAATAGTTTAGAAAGGGCAGTAGATCAGAGGCATGAACTGTGAGGGGTCCAGAACAGTGGTTCTCAACCCTGCTAGCTCATTAGAATCACCTGGGGAGATTTTAAAACTTGAGGTGCCCCAGCTGCACCTGAGCCAGTTAAATCAGAATCTTGGCGTGGGTCCTGAGCAGAAGAATTTATTTTTAAGTTTTTTGGGTGATTTCAAATTGCAGCCAAATCTGTGAGACCAACACATTTAAAACCCAGCAGGAATGCTTACAAGCTGCCTGGCCTTAGGAGTCACTAAATTCCAGGTGGGCCTCAATTTCCTCAACTACAGCACATTGATGATAATTGTACTAAACTCACGGAGTTACTTTGAGGAAATAAATTACTATCATATTTAAAGCTCTTAGAACAATGCCTGTCACCATAAATTAAGTATGCCGTAGATTACAGTTATTAATACTTTTATTGGAAAACATAATGAGTTGACTTCATAGACATCACTCAGAAGTTGCTGCATTGCAATACCAAGGGCTTGTACTTGAATCCTGTTATTTCTTTTTAAATGTTTTTTTACATTGGAGAAAACCCAGAGTGAAAGTATCTGGTTGGTTGCTTCTGGGGTGAGTATCAATGCCTCACATTTCCTGGGAGTATTGCATCTTCTTCCTTAAATTTAGGGCTTCTGTATTCCAGTCATTCAGTATTTTTGGTCAAAGTTGTCACTTTGAGCTGCAGAGTTGGTTGTAAATTCTCTTGGTGTACAGTTCCCATGCTCTCTGGGATATGTTTCACCTGCAGTGCTTATTCAATCACTACCTTCCAAGGGCAGGTGTGAGAGGTTGTCTGCATTCTCTGTTGACCAAGGAATCTTTTGTAGAATATGGAGGGCTTTCTGATGCAGAGTGGGCTTTTCTGTGTACAGTGCGTACCACTGACTTCTCCATAAAATAAATGCGGCCAGCAGCTAGAGTTGAGACACTTTGATGCTCTGTCTGCCAAGCTTATAAACATAAACCTCATGTTCCATTCTAAGTGCACCGACAATAGTCCTAAAGGAGACAATGCCAGTGCGCTCTCTAAAATATCAATCATGTCTTTGTCTTATATTCTCTCCCTGTCTTAGAAATTCCAGAGAAATAGCATAAGCACAAAATTTAGTCAGGCTGTGGCCTGAGGAGACAGATGATTGAAATGAAAGGCTTAGAAGAAATCTGGATTTGTAATTATAAAAGGTGGCCAAAAGGTATAAGCTTCCAGGTACATGATAAATAAGGACTAGGGATGTAATGTACAACATGATGACTCTAGTTAGCATCACTGAATGATGTTTAGAAAAGTTGTTAACAGAGTAGCTCCTGAGAGTTCTCATCACAAGGAGCACATTTTTTCTTCTTCCTTTTTATTTTAGTGTGTCATATGAGAGATGAATGTTAGCTGAACCCATTGTGGCAATCATTTCACAATGTATGCAACTAAATTATCATGTTGTGTGCCTTAAAAATATACGGTAATGAATGTAAATTATTTCTCAGTAAAATTGGGGAAAAAATAATGTGCCACTTATTCTTTAAAACTGTGCTTCCATAAGGCTATTGAGGCTGATTCTACTGAGAGTCCATTACTATAGACATGGAAAAAATGTTGGTGAAGAGAAATTTGTATATAGGATATTCCTGAAACTTAAGGAAAAATTAGTTCTTAGGTGAAATCAGTGTTTCTTAAGTGTGGTTGCACATCAGAATTATCTGAGATAACAACTTTCAATCATGTAACAGTTTTGTTTGAGGTATAAGTCATAAATAATAAAATGTGTTAGCTTATAAGTGTTTAATAGATGAATATGGATTATTCTAAACAATCAAATTACCACCAGCCAAAGTAAAATAAAGAACCATTTTGTCACTCCAGAAAGTCACCTTATACTTCTTTCCAGCTAATTGTCCTCTTCCAAGGACAGTTTTAACTTCTATCACAGTAAATTAATTTAGTCTGGTTTTTGCTCAATATAATGTTGGTGAAACCCAATTTTATTATTGTAGAAGTTCATTCATTTTTTTTAATCACTGAATGGTATGCCACTACATGAAATACAACAATGTATTTACCTATAATCCTGTTGATGGACATTTAAATTGTGTCCACTTTGGCATCATTTTTCCTAAGGCTTCTAGGAATATTCTTGTACAACTCTCTTCATGGACATATTATTTCATTGCTTTTGGGTAAATATTTTTAGGAGTGAAATTCTTGGATTATAGGGTAGATAGAATATATATTATATCAGAAGCTGTCAAACAGTTATTATATCATTTTATATTTCAACCAGAAATGCATCAAAAAGCTTCTTGAGTAGCACTTATAAATTAGAGATGTCTGCCCTCCATTTCTCTCAGACATACTATTGAAAATGCTCTAAACATTTGTGAATAGGATTTTTCACACTTATGGTCTATTTAGGCAAATATTAATTAGCAATCTCATAAAAGATCCTAATATTAATAATAAGCACATGGATTTGTAAGATTGTATATTTGTTACACTTCAAGTTTCTTTCCCATTCATTAATTCACCAATTTTTAAAATCTTTATTGTTGAAAGTATTACAGATGTCCCTTTTTTTTGCCCCTTGACCAACACCACCTGTTTCTTGCTCTGCCCCAGGCCTTCACCACCCTATTGTCTGTGTTTATGGGCAATGGATATATGCATATAATATTTTTAATTCTTCCCAATTCCTCTGAGAGTCAGTCTGTTCCATGTTTCCATGCCTCAGGTTCTATTTTATTCATCAGTTTATTGTGTTCATTAGATTCCACGTATGGGTGAGATCATGTGACATTTGTCTTTCTCTGACTGGATTATTTTGCTTTGCATAATAATCTCCAGATCCCTCCAAGCAATCTCAAAGGGTAATAAATTCTTCTTTTTTTTACAGCTGCATAGTATTCCATTGTGTAAATATACCATTTTATTTTATTTTATTTTATTTTATTTTATTTTATTTATCTACTGATGGGCACTTGGGCTGTTTCCAATCCTACCTACTGTATAATAACACTTTATGAACATAGAGGTATATATATTTTTTTTCTGGTTGGTGTTTTGTGATTCGTAGGATGTATTCCTAGAAGTGGGATCACCGGGTTAAATGGGAGTTTCATTTTTAATTTTTTGAGGAAACTCCACACTGTTTCCATAGTGGCTGCACCAGTCTGCATTCCCACCAGCAGTGCACTAGGGTTCCCTTTTCTCCACATCCTCACTAGTACTTGTTGTTTGTTGATTTATTGATAGTAGACATTCTGGCAGGTGTGAGATGATACCTCATTGTAGTTTTAATTTGTATCTCCCTAATAATTAGTGACCTTGACCATTTTTTCATACGTCTATTGGCCAACTGCATGTCCTCTTGGAGAAGTGTCTATTCAGGTCCCTTGCACATTTTATAACTGGATTGTTTGTCTTCCTTTTGTTGAGTTGTATTAGTACTTTATTTTGGAAATTAACCCCTTATCAGATGTATCATTGGCTAATATGTTCTCCCTTACAGTGGGTTCACTTTTCATTTTGATGGCTTCTTTTGCTGTGCAGAAGCTTTTTTATTTTGATGTAGTCCCATTTGTTTATTTTTTCCCTTTGTTTCTCTTGCCTGATGTGCTGTTTTGGTGAAAAATTCTGCTATGTGAGATATATATTATTATTTTATATATGTTTTAATCCTTACCCAAGGATATGTTTATTGATTTTAGGGAGAAAGGAAAAGAGAGAGAGAGAGAGAGAGAGAAAGAGAGAGAGAGAGAGAGACATTGATGTGAGAGAGAAACATTAATCCATTACCTCCCATATGTGATCCCACTGGGGATTAAACCCGCAACCCAGGTATGTTCCCTGACTGGAAATTGAACCTGCACCTTTTTGTGTATGGAATGATGCTCCAACTAACTGAGCCACCCAGGCAGGGCCATCTGTCTTTAAAAATCTCTCTATATAAAACCCTAATATGCAAATAGACTGAATGGCAGAACAACCAAACAACCGGTCGCTATGATGTGCGCTGACCACCAGGAGGCGCACGTGGAATATGGCGGGCGTAGGCAGCAGGCCGCAGAGCACGGAACATGGCGGGCATTGGCCATGGCGGGATGGTGGAGCATGTGAGCGGGAACGCCAGACCAAGGCGGGGCGCCAGTTGCTGTCATCAGCGTGAGCCTCTGGTGGTTACTGAAAATTCTTTGCGCCTGCATGCTGTGGTCCCACCCAGTGCTCACACCTGCTGCTGGGACTGGCCCCGCTCACACCCACTGCCGGCACCAGAGCCGCTGCTTGCACCTGCTGCCGGCCCTGATCACTTGGTGCCATCAGTGGGTGTGAGCAGAAGCTGCCAGCCCTGATCACCCCTGAGGGCTTCTCCACCTCCCCCTGCTCCTGAAGGACCTCCCCCTGCTCCTGAGGGAGCACCCACTGCTGGCGTGGGCCCTAGCACCCACTGCTGGCGTGGGCCCCAATCGCTCTGTGCCATCAGCATGTGGGAGCAGAGGCAGCAGGAGCAGGGCTTCCAGCAGACAGGGGACCAGGGGCCATGGCGGGAGGGGCCAGGCGGGGACATGGAGGATGGGCTGAGACTCACCCCTGTGCCCACCACAGCCTTGTGGCCCACAGTTCTTTTCAAGGTGCACAAATTCATGCACTTGGTCCCTAGTCTACATATATAAAAGGCTAAGTGACCGACCATATGTCCATCCAACTGTCTGATCAACCAACTGGCCATTACATATAACTTGCACTGGCAATTTAAAAATAAATGTTGACTCGCGCATACGCAATATTTGTCCCTGTCTGACACTGGCCTCCCATTTAAATTAATTCAAAGACAGTTTCCTGTGATGCTAGCATTTGCCATGACTATTAATAAATCACAAGGACAAATTCTAGACAGAGTAGGAATATTCCTACCTGAACCGGTTTTCGGACATGGTCAGTTATATGTTGCTTTCTCTCAAGTTCAAAGAGCATGTGATGTTAAAGTTAAAGTTGTAAATACTTCATCACAAGGGAAATTAGTCAAGCACTCTGAAAGTGTTTTTACTATTAATGTGGTATACAGGGAGATATGAAAATAAGTTTAATCAATTTATCAGTCATTGTTTTTATCAATATTGTTTTTATATCATGTCTTTGTTGTTATATCATGTTGTTATTGTTTATTTATTAATTAATTTATATATTATTTTCATATACATTTTACTAATTTTCTTTCATCTCTGACACTTCTATTATAGAGAAAGGGCAAATAACTATATTATAATATTTCTTCTAATTAATTTCCTTTCAATGTGCATGAATCCATGCACCAGGCCACCAGTGATATATAATTTACATACCATAAAATTTACTCTTTAAAAATTGCTCAATACACTGGTCTTCAGTATAATACCAAAGTCGTGCAAACTCCACCACTACTTAGTTCCAGAACATTTCATTATCTGTAAGGAACCCTGTACCCCTGGCAGTCTAGGGAGTATTGCCCTATAGTGACTTCTAGGCTGCCGGTTTTCACTGTGATCATGGTTGTTAGTTTTCAAGACTATCGTGAAGCTGGGGAGAGGGAGATGGACACAGGACAAGGTGAAACACAACAAAGCTTTCTGTTCTTACTAAGATTCAGGCATTTATCTTGAGTAAAGACTCTCCATATTGTTGCAAGTCTTTGGTTAATTTTCAGAGCTCTGAAAAGTTTATTTTGATTTTTTTGGGGGGAGGGGGGCAGTGTTTTTACGGCTTTTATGGAGGAGAGAATTTTTTACTTACACCATTATTCCTGGTGATGTCCTGTCACTTCAACCACCTTTTCTTTTTCTTTTTTTTAAAATATATTTTATTGATTTTTTACAGAGAGGAAGGGAGAGAGAGAGAGAGTTAGAAACACCATTGAGAGAGAAACATCGATCAGCTGCCTCCTGCACACCTCCCACTGGGGATGTGCCTGCAACCAAGGTACATGCCCTTGGCTGGAATCGAACCTGGGACCTTTCAGTCTGCAGGCCGACGCTCTATCCACTGAGCCAAACCAGTTAGGGTTTCAACCACCTTTTCAACATAACCACAGGAGTACATGGGCTTTGCAATTAGAAGTTCTACAGAACAATTCTGGCTTAGTCATCTGTCAGTGAGTAAACTTGTGGAAAGTTACTTAACCTCTCAGAATCCTAGCTTTTTTTCTCTGTAGAAACAAGTCCCACTGCAGAATGTGGGGGGAGGGAGGAAAATTAAATTTTATACTAGTAGAAGATTGCAGTGCAAACTCTAAGAGCTTTGCACATAATACCATCATGAATTGACCTTTTCTTCTGGATCTCAAGACTGAATATGTGATTACTTCTTCTTGATTTTCATGGCTCCCAAACTTGGAACTTCTCTTTTTATCTTCTGTGATAACCAGACTTTAAAATGGCACCATGACTCCTGACCCCAGTGCTCATGCCTTTGTATAATCATCTCCCTGTGAATGTGGTGGGACCTGAGACTTGCTTCTAACCAATAGAATATGGCAAAGTGATGGGATGTTACTCCCATGATGTCTTGCTACAAGACTTGCTCTTTTTCTCCATTACTGGTTTTGAAGAAGCAAGCTTTCATGTTGTGCAGCGTGGCCTATGGAGAGAGCCATATGGCAAGAAATCTCTAGAAACAGAGGGTGGCCTTCAGCCAACAGCCTTGTTTTATAGCTGCAAGGAAATGAATTCTGCCAACTACTGCCAACAATTTGAGTGAATTTGGAAGCAGATCCATCAGTAGTGAATGACTTTTACAAGAACCCCCAAATCCCAGTAGAATAGACAGACAATCCCTCCCTCGAAAAAAAGGCTCTGAGATGGTAAGGTTGCCTGCTGCTCCAATATGAAGAAGGCATCAGAAAACAGTAAGGGATCTACACTGTGTTCCTGCAGGAGAAATAGTGAGAATTTAAGAGACAATCTTATACTTCACAGGGGAATCAAAGCGCTCTCCCCTACCACACCCTGCAGTTGGGCAGCAATGATTCCCAGCCCTCCCACAGCACCTGGTGCAGGGCCCTCAGCCAGATGCGGTGAGGCCTGGCTGCAGGAGTAGGAAGTGGCCTCATCCCATGTGATTCTCCGCAGTGCCAGGGAAGATCAAACACACATCTCCCAGCAGCGCAGGCACCAGCAGGCATCTGCTTATGCTTTGCCCAAGCCAGTGAAAAGAAGTCTGCGTGCCCACACCTAGGAATTCATCACTACACCTGTCTGAGGAGACTGGCCCTCTCCAGCTGTCTGGCACATGACTGCCCCTGGGTCTCACAAACAATGTACCTCTGGGGAGGCCAGCTGTGCTCCAGCAGATGATAAAGAGTCCCTGAAGGAGGTGGAGATGAATGAATTGGAGGAGCCATTATCCCGGCTGCTCTAGTTTCAGCATTCCTGCTGCCAGCTCTACTGTCTGCATCTCCTCACTCGCAGGCACAGCTCCAGGTGGAAGATGGGCTTCATCCCACAGCAGGTGCCATTCCATACTTTCCCTGCATTACTCTCTGGATCCCATTACCTGGTAAGTTAGCGTTGAAGCCGGTACAATTATATGTCAGTTTGCCATGAGGCTGACAGGGGCCCCCTCAGGACTGTTGATTGTTGTATGCAACGAGACAGGGATGCTGTGAGCAAGCCCTGAGCGTTCTTGAGGCTACAGGGCCTGCCATGCCTTTATGATACCCTCATGATGCCTTAACAGCAAGAAAACTAAGGAAAGCCCTGGCTCCCCTATTATTTTGTTTCAAAGTCTGGGAGTGAGAATGAGTTTAGTTATTTTTTTCTGGTGAGAATATCCATATTTTTCATTATAATTTCTAATGTATAGTCACTACGATTTTTTTCCCAAGTACTTTCCTAAGCACTTAACATACATTTATGCTGTTTAATTCTTATAATAATCCATTTTACAAATGAACAAATTGAGGCTGAAGATGGAAAGTTACTTCTTCAAGGTTGTACATTGAAGAAGCAGGAGAGCAAGGAGCTAAGTTTGGTTTGTACCTTAACAGTGTCTGTGACCCAAAAAAGGTTGTGATGACTTGTTTGAATGAGCCCATATGGAGATGACATTACTTCCTTCTTCCTGGAAGCTCAAGACATGGTTCTCACTCATGAGGTGGCTGTAGCTATTCTCATCCACCAGTGTGATACATGACATGACCTTTACAATAGACTTGCTCTAGGACATACTGTTGTATTTTTAAAGCTTCCATCCGCCCTCATTCCCTCCCTTCCTTTCCTTTTTCTTTTTTAGTGTTTAATGTGGTAATGGAAAATACATAGCTTGATAAAATTTTTCATACATAAATATGGAAGTAGCTACTACTCAGATCATGGTATAAGACAGAATTCAGCAGACTTTTTTTCTGTAGAGGGCCAGGTAATAAGTAATTTAGGCTCTGTGGGCCATACAGTCTTTGTTGCAACATTCAACTCTGCCACTGAAGTTCTGAAAACAGCTGTTGGCCATAAGTAAATAATGGGTGTGGCTGTGTTCCAATAAAACTTTATCTATAAGATCAGGCACTGGGTCAGATTTGGCCCATGGCCATAGCTTGCTAAATCTTGATATGGAATATTCCCAGCACCTCAGAATGCTCCCTTTTATCCTTTCATAATCAACAGTAATTCTCCCCACCCATCTAGAGGTAACCACTATTTTGACATCTGTCACTATATACTAGTATATATATATACTAGGGCCCAGTTCACGGATTCGTGTACTTTGAAAGGAACCATGGTGGTTCCTTGAAAGGCTGTGGTGGGCACAGAGGCAGGTCTCAGGCCATCCTCTGTGCCCCCGCCTGGCCCCTCCCACTGCGGCCCCTGCTTCCCTGTCTCCCGCCGCTGCTGCTCCCACACGCTAATGATGCCGGCCCACTCGCATCTGCTGATGGTGTGGAGCCATTGGGGCCGCTACCAGCACCGGGTGTGAGTGGTGGCTCCGGCACTGGTAGCAGGTGCGAGTGCCAGGCAGGACCACGAGGTGCAGGAGTAAAGAATTTTAAGTAACCACCAGAGGCTCGCCCTAATGACAGAGACTGGCGCCCTTGCTCACCTGCTCCACAATCCCACTGTGGCCAATGGCAGCCATGTTCCATACACACCCCCTGGTGGTCAGCATACATTATAGCGACTGGTTGTTCAGTTGTTCAGTTGTTCCACCATTTGGTCTATTTGCATATTAGCCTTTTATTATATAAGATTATATATATATATATATATATATATATATATATATATGTTATATATATATTATATATCATATATAAATATATGTATTTTCCTCCCTTGAACTTCATGGAAATGGAATTATACATTACATATTCCTTTGTATCTTGTTTTTTTTTTTTATATATTGATTTCAGAAAAAAAGGGAGAGGGAGAGAGAGATAGACACATCAATGATGACAGAGAATCATCCATATGCTGCCTCCTGCATGCCCCACACTGGGGATAGAGCCTGCAACCCAGGCATGTGCCCCAACTGGGAATTGAACTGTGACCTCCTGGTTCGTAGGTCGACACTCAACCACTGAGCAACACTGGCTGGGCTCTTTTTTTTTTTTTTTTTTTTACTTAACAGCATGTATGTGTGATTCATCCATTTTATTACATGTAGCAGTAGTTAATTTATATTTATTATTATTGCTTTGTAGGATTCCATTGCAAGACAATACTATAATTTACTGATAATTATTTCTATTAATGGACATTTGGATTGTTTTGGGCTATTATGAATACTCCTGGGGTGAAAAAAGTCTTTAGTTCCTATAAAAAGGCAAACAAAACCCTGGCAATATCTTGACTAGTCAACATGCCCATTAATTTAATAAATTTCCCTCATGCACACTTTGAGAATATGCACCTAAATAGATGCAGGATTTCCATGCTCTTGTTTGGAAAGGGTAAAGACACATTTTCAGTGATTGTTTATCAAGTGCCTGCTGAGTACAAGGCGAGCGACTTGGAACCCAAAGGACTTGCTCTCCCACCTGGAATATCTGTTCCTTGGCTGTGACAGGTAACCTCCGAGTCTCTTTCCTCACCTGTGAAATGGTGGAGGACAATATGTAAGAATAAAAATGCCTGTGAACTGTAAATTGACATTCACAAGTAAGGTGGTAGCATTGTATAAATCATGGTCCCTGGTTTCAATGAGTGCCCAATGTAGAAAAAATAACTACCACAAAATGTGGTATGTGATCATGTCAAACAAACCCCGAGGAGGCTTCGTGCTTGGACCACCCACAGTGTAATAGCAATGGTGAGAATGGCTGGGCTACCATGTAGAGCCAAAGGGTTTGCCGATGGACTGAATATGGTGTGTGAGAGAAAAAAAAATTCCCAGTTTTTTTGCCCAAGTCCTAAGACAAATAGAGTTGTTATTGATTGGTGTAGATCAGTAGGGGGAGGCTTGTGCTGGGCTTTACCATGAGGATGGCCAGGATTCATCCATGAGGGGGATATAGAGAATTCTCAATGGGCAGTCCATTTCATACAAAGAGGAATTGGGAAGACCTTTGGGGAGTCAGTTGGTCAAAGCTGTATATGTAAGAAAAATGACAAAAAACTGCATGAAAAATGGTGGCAGGTTTTGTGGACCAAGCTGACAAACATGGCGGTTGTCCTATGTGCACAGGCAGACAACTGGAGGTTTTTAAGTCAGAAGACTTTAGAGCTTCAGGAATAAATCCATAAGGACTTAAACACTTTCTAATGAATCTTTTCTTCAGGCCAATTTGTTCAGTGATTTATTCTTTGAGAGGCATTCAACAGTATTGTTGAAAATATTGAGAATAAAAGCAAGTCATTTCTACTGTGTTGATTCTCATGTGTCCATTATCTCATATGTCCCATAGCCACAGCAGGAATTTGGAGGATCATATTGGTGGTTGTAGGAACTACAGTGGGGAGGCAAACATTTCCTCCAATTATTCAAGAATCAAGGGCATCTAAGGAAGGCCAACCACAAGAGAATATTTAAAGCAAAATAAAGCGTAAGTCATGATGCTGAGAAGCCTGCTTGTGTTCTTATCCAAGGTACCCATTGAGTTATCTTGGGCAAATTATCCACTGAGTTTATTCAGGTTAGCCTTCATCTTCAAAAACAATTGGTGTCCTTTCCTGACATTTTCCCAGGCCTATAGTAAAAATATAACACAATGCTGTAAGTCAAACACCTTACATACCGCAATGCCCTAATCAAAGTCTCCTTGTCAGTACAATGAATTAGGGGAGCAGGCTTATTCTGCTTCTAGTTCCTGCTCATTTCCCATAGATCCAACCAGTCTGGTTTTTCAGATTCTTATATGCAATTGATGGCTTATAATTCTGCAGGCTACTGCTAGCACAAGGCTGGAATAGGCAGAGCAGAGAGGGGATACCCCAAGGGCTCACCTTAGAGGGAGGCACTAAGGTAACAGTGGCTTCCTTTCTGTGGATAGAACCAGGCAGTTTAGAATCTGAAGTTCATTAGGATTCTCACATGAGAAACTTGAATGGTCCCAGAGCATAAAATTTTACCTTCCAAGCTATTAGCCAGTCATGGTTAATTCTGTGAGTCAGGAAAACTTTAGAAGGTTGGCTATGATGTGGGAAGACACCCACTGCTGATACTATAATGAGAGTGCACCAAGGAATGGGGAAGGCTGATGGACCTTGGGCGTTAGCAATGCTAATGCTAAGCACCAAGTGTTGAGATAGTGGTGGCTCAAGGCAATTCCCTAACCTGATAATCCTTTTACTGTTTACCAAACTTTACCTTTGATTTGCCTGTATGCATTGCTAAAGGGCAAATATGTATTCAAGTAAATAAAAAGTGGAAGGGCCAGAGGTCAGTGTGTTCTTCATGAAAGAGACACCCCCTGGCCCCCAATGCCTTCTAAATTCATATTTCTTGCATAGCATTTTTATTTGTGCGTTGGCCCCTCCTTCAGATCCTGAACCCTTCTGCAAAGGTCGTGGCACTATGACATCTTGGAAAATGAGGGAATAGACTCTCTTTTCTGTTTTCAGAGTGTCCTGTTATACCCTCAGACAGGTCTATAGTATCCCTTAATGCCATCAGAAGACCCATAGCTGTTTGGATCTCCATGGATCCCAGGTGCTCACCTGCCCCAATTTGGAAGAGGCCTGAGGGCAGAGCTGGTCTTCTTTTATTGCCTTCACCCTTGGGCTTCCATGTTCTTTGAGGAAGAACCTTCTGGAAGCAGACAGATCTGCCTGTGGAAATGAATGCATAGTAATTGCTATTCCCTTTAATAAATCACCTGATGCCTCATAATTGAAAAGGGATCTGCCAAATCATTTAAAAAAAGACTTAGTGGATTACGGGAATGGGTAGTTGTAAAGTACATTGTTAAGAACCTAAAAACTGGCCTTGGATGAAATTGGGTTCATCTCTCAGTTCTGCCATCTATAGAAGAGAGGCAACCTTGAACAAGTGACTTCACTGTCTGAGCCTCATTTGCCTCATCTTTCCCTTGTGAAGTGGACATGATAACACCTGCCTGCTGGATTAGTGTGTGGATCATATTAACAAACGTAAAATTATTCCAATTATGCTTACTACATGGTAGAACATCAAAGATAGTATTTTGATAATGAGAGGTAAACAAGAACTCCAGGCCAGGTCCCACAAAAATTAGCTGAAGTGAGGGGTATATTTAAACTATGTTAGAAAATCAAAGTCATCAGCTATGGTAGGTTGTTAGCATAATTGACCCTGATTTGTTCATGCCTCTTTGTATGCATACGTATGGATCATGCCTTCCCATACTGACCCTAGGTTTGGCATGTAACTTGCATTGGCTAATGGAACAAAAGCAAACTATGCAAACTGAGACTTGAAAAGTGCTTGTGCACTAGCACTTGCTCCCTCCTATAGCTGTTGGAGCCCTGCTGTTGTAAACCAGCCTGAACTAGCCTGCTGGAGGTTGAGAGGAACATGAAGAGACATGAAAAGACGAGCTGTTTCAGCAGAGGTCATCCTAAATCAAACAAATCCCAGGTGACCTGGCAGCTGACTTCATATGCATGAGTGAGCCCAGCAGAAGAACCAGCCAACTGAGCCCAGCTCAAATTGCCAACCCATGGAATCATGAGATAAATAAATGTTTTTTTTCAGGCACAGAGTTTTAGGTGGTTTATTTTGTAGCTATAGATAATTCACATACTAACTGTCTGGAGATTAAGAGTTTGAGTGAAATGTTAGGAAGAACCAGTTTGGGTATTTTTATTTTTGAGTCCAGGAAGGCAAGGAGTTCTTTTGTCTGCAGAACAGAATTTTACTGACCTAACAACCTGGGCCTCACTGGGACACAGGAATGCATCAAAGACCTCTGGTAAAAATTTCTGCCTGTGTTTAGTGAACTCAGCCTACAGTCTCAGCATTCATACACATTCCATGAAACTTTATAAAGCCTTATTCATCAGCACCAGACTGCAGAAGAAATCCTAGATAGAATAATTGATTGGTACTGAGCTGGCTGTAATCAATAAAGCATTGCTCATAGGAGATTATCATTTTAGACTTAGTTAGAGGTGGCTTGGTTGTTATATAGATGCTAGAGTCAGGAAATGAGTTCAATTTGATTTTTTATGTTCAGCCTAGAAAGTTGGGCTCTGTCCTTTTTGACCTGCAAGATATGGGGAAGACATTTTAAGATTAGTTACATGAGTCAGAATTTACCCTCTAAAAGATGTTCTTAAGGAAACTGAAAGGCAACGGGGCTGAGAGGACCTGGAAGGTAAGCTGAGATTGATTTACCTCTGATGGCACTCAGGGGTTAGTTGTCAGAAACTACCCAGGACTTCTCCCCTACAGCCAGAGCTCTCATCTGCCCTCCACATTTTCTGAGCGTTGTGATTGGCACAATTCCTATAGGAGAGGAGGGCAACCTTTTCCTGTATTTGCAGGAAGCCACCCATTGTCTTCACTATCAGAGAAGTGTAAACAAGGGTTCCGGAATGCTGGTGAAACTTGAGCCCCTGGCAAGGGCCAGAGCTATACACTGACTGTTTAGTCCAGACAATGAGGGCTTAAGCTATTTCCTGACCAAATAGTCTCAGAGTAAATCTTTCTAATATTTACTGACCTTTAAGATAGTCTGTCTGTTACTGCCATTACCTGCCTGACTAAGAGCTAGATGTGTATCCAAAATTGAATAAAAGGTTGGCGAGGCCTGAGCACCAGGGGAAGTCCTTTCTCTTGCATTGGGCTTGCCCGCCTGGCCCCCAATATTTCTAAATTATTATTTCTTGTCTCCTCTCTTTCATTTGTGTGAAGCCCCTTCTCCAGATCCCGAACCGTGAACCACTTGGGATGTGGGAACATTCACATGTGTTAAATCCAGTCAACTCTCTCTGGCCCAGGCTTGGCAATGATGTTTTATCTTTATAGTGTTAACAAGAAGTACTAACAACTGCCACCACAAGTTACTGAAGAGGTTCTATGTATCAGGTATTACAGAATTTACCAGGCGACCAAAAAAATACACAGGAGTACTGGAGGCACAGGAAAAACCCATTTATTTTCAGATGTTTCGCATGTACTAGTACAGGACTCAGGGGAGACTGTTTCTCTCCAAATCCTGAGCAAGCCAATATGGAGGAAGCTTTCCCTTTATACCCTTTGGTTTCTTTGTCCCCCAAATATGGGATGGGACTTCCAGACCTTTTGCAGGCTTTGCAAAAAGCCCTGTGTGTTGGGATGGGGGCTGTGAGACCACATCTAAAGGCCTGGCCTGGTGCCAGTGCTGATAACTCCATCTGGGGGTTGTGTATTGTTCATGGCTTATGGCCTCTCTAAAATGGGAGTAGTACTTAGGTAAACAAGTCTTGCAGGGCCAGATAATTAATGAAGGGGCAGTGACTAGACCAGTGATGGCAAACCTTTTGAGCTCAGCGTGTCAGCATTTTGAAAAACCCTAACTTAACTCTGGTGCCGTGTCACATATAGAAATTTTTTGATCTTTGCAACCATAGTAAAACAAAGACTTATATTTTTGATATTTATTTTATATATTTAAATGCCATTTAACAAAGAAAAATCAACCAAAAAAATGAGTTTGTGTGTCACCTCTGACACACGTGTCATAGGTTCGCCATCACTGGACTAGACTATAGGCTAACAAGAATGTGCATTAGGTTACTGGCACAGATTCAGATTGCTAGCCCCCCGTCCCCCCCCCCCAATGTCTCATTTTCCCCATCACAGGCACTTTTATTACAACATAGTAAGTGTTGTTCTCATTCCCCACTTGCAGAGTGGGAGACATGCTTCACAGGGATGTTAAATAATCCACTCAGGTAAACACAACCAGTTGAGATTTGAACCCAGGAAAGTCATTTCCCCCTTACACTGAGCTCTACTGCCTCTTGCAATAAGCCAGGCAGACCTAGCAATGCCTCCAAAGGTCACGAGGTCCAGCTCCTGTCTGCAGGTAAGGCTAAATCAAGAGCATCTTATCATCGTAGTGAGCATTGCTCTGGGTATGTTGAACGATGAATATTCAGATGTTCATAGAGAATATTATAGGCCCTCCTGTTTCTGGAACAGGTTCCTTTGTATTTTTAGCCCAAATACCTAAGTCTATGTTCTTCACTTCTGCTCTCATTGGAAATGAAAAATTCATTTGCACTGCCCTTATGGTAAAACCAAGAAGACAATAGCTTAGGCAGCGTAATTGGGGGGCTCATAAGTGGTCTTTCTTCTTTAAGGCATCCTTTCTTTTTTTTTCTTAATATATTTTATTGATTTTTTACAGAGAGGAAGGGAGAGAGATAGAGAGTTAGAAACATCGATGAGAAAGAAACATCGATCAGCTGCCTCCTGCACATCTCCTACGGGGGATGTGCCCGCAACCCAGGTACACGCCCTTGACCGGAATCGAACCTGGGACCTTTCAGTCCGCAGGCTGACGCTCTATCCACTGAGCCAAACCGGTTTTGGCAAGGCATCCTTTCATAATTTTTTTCATCCATCCATCCATCCATCCATCCATCCTATAAGCATTATCTATCACTATTACTATCAATCTTGTTTCTATCCTTAACCTGATTATCATCTAAAAATATGAACTATTTTTACATTGTCTATAAAAGAAGTATAATAAAGTAGATTTCACCTAAGCCCAAAAGGAATTCAGAAATCCTATCTTTTCTTGTAACCTGGAAAACTCCCATATGTAACTGAGGGCCAAGCCAGTAATGTCTGGAGCAGGTTGGATATGTGGTTATTAAGAAAAATGATCCCCCTCCTCCCCCCCAAAAGAAAAATGGCCAACAATTATATAAAAAGTGTTCAACATCACTAATCATCAGGGAAATGCAAATGTGATATCACCTCATACAGGATAAAAGGCTATTGTCAAAAAGACAAAAGATAAATGTTGCAAAAGTGAAGAAAAGGGAATCCTGTACACTGTGGGTGGGAATGTAAATTGATGCAGCCATTATGGAAAACAGTATGGAGGTTCCTCAAAAAGTTAAAAATAAAACTACCATATAATCCAGCAATTCCATTTCTAGATAAATATCCAAAAGACAAGAAATTTGGATCTCAAAAAGATATCTGCACTTCTATGTTCACGGTAGCATTATTCACAATAGCCAAGATGTGGAAGCAACCTAAATGTCTATCAACAGATGAATGCATAAATAAAATTTTAGATTTTATATATAAAATATATTTTTAAAAAGAAAATCTTGAAATTTATGACAACATAAATGAGCTTGGAGGACATTATGTTCCTAAAATAAGCCAGACAGAGAAAGAAAATACTACATGATCTCACTTATATTGGAATTTTAAAAAGTGAAACTCCTAGAAGCAGAGAGTAGAATGGTGGTTACCAGGGGGTAAGGAGTGGGGAAAATGGGGAGATGTTGGTCATAAGGTACAAAGTTTCAGATATGCAGGATGAATTAAATTCTGGAGATCTGATTTACAGCATGATGACTATAGTTAACAATACTGTATTGTGCTCTTGAAATTTGCTAAGAGAGTACATCTTAATTGTTCTCATAAAAAAAGAAAAAGAAAGGAAAAAGATAACTATGCGAGGTGATATATATGTTAATTAGCTTGATTGTGGTAAACACTTCACAATGTGTATGTATATCAATACACTATGCTGTACCCCTTAAACATATACATTTTTTAAAAATTTATTTTATTGATTTTTTACAGAGAGGAAGGGAGAGGGATAGAGAGTTAGAAACATTGATGAGAGAGAAACATCGATCAGCTGCCTCCTGCACACCTCCTACTGGGGATGTGCCCACAACCAAGGTACATGCCCTTGACCGGAATCGAACCGGGGACCCTTCAGTCCACAGGCCGACATTCTATCCACTGAGCCAAACCGGTTAGGGCAACATATACAATTTTTAATTGTCAATTATACCTCAATAAAGCTGAGGCAGGAAAGAGGGATGCAGACAAGGACTGTAAGGGTTTTGCCTAGTGCAGGTCTATAGTAAGGGCTCCATAAAGGACAACTATTAGTATTATTACTTTGTCAAACTGCCTAAACCAGCTCTGCAGATTTATTGCATTTTGAGAACTTTTAAAAGAAATCTGCTTTATTTGGGAGAAACCAGGGGCTTGTGAGTTGGATAACATGGATTTGGATACTGGTCTTGTCATTTGTTAAATTCTATTCTTGGGCAAACTATTTAACTTCTCTGACCCGCAGTGTTTTCATCTCCCACTGCAGGAGCATCACCAAGGACTTCTTATCAACTCCACTTTTTGCTAGGTGCTTGGGAAGATAAAATTATAAATTAAGATCTGGTTCTTGCCCTAGGGATTCTTCTAGAATGGCTGTGAAACCAAGGGGATGGCCACAGGTAAAATCCTGAAAGGAAAACAACTGTGTGGGGTGGGGAGATGTTCAGAGAAGAAGATGAAGCAGGGCTTCATGAATTACCAGAGCTTCAAAGGTGGGGGAGGTGTCAGGCACAAACCAGCTCAGAAGACCATTGAAACAGGAGGTGGGAAGGGAACAGTGTGAACTCTGGCTGGAACTGCAGTGTACGTTCAAGAGAATCGAGAAGACCGGCCTAGCCAGAGCACGTGCCCGGGCTCCAGTGGTGAGTGATAAAGGACACAGAAAGAACTGGGTCATTTTAGGAAGGCCTGTGAAAGTAAAACTCATGAACTATATATTTTTTTTCTTTCTTGGTCAAGTCACCTTCAATGTGATGAGCTAGAAAGAGCTTTATTTTCCTTGCTTTCCAAAGAGAGGGCAATGATGACGTTATTGTTTGGTCTCACAGAGACAAACTAGGATTTCTAATTTTCATTTCTGATGACTCCACTTTGGACTTACCTTCCGATGAAATGTCAATAGCAAAAGGTTTTTTATGCTTTGTTTTTTTTGTGCCTGCATTCTTTCGGGGTGCTTCATTCTCTTTGTTAATGTGGAGTGGCCATCTGTTCTATCTCCTTGAAATGTACCAGGGGACAGTTGGTCCAGCATGTCAGACTCGTGACTTTTCTAAGAGCATTTTGGCCACCAAGTGGAAACAACCCGAAAGCTTTGCATGGCTCCACTGTAGTGTAACTGTCGGTGTGGGAAGTGTGTCAGGATATTTTCTTGCTTAGTACTTCTCTTAACACTTCTTTGCAGCTCGGATGTTTCGTGTCCAAGAACACACACATAAAAAGTAATTTGGAGCAGATGTGACATTTTAGATATTGGATTAATGATGAACGTGGCTCTCAGCCTCCAGGATGGAAAAGCCATATCACCAAACACTCAGAAGGCATATGAAAGACTAGAGGACAAGCTAAAGCCAATCAATAGCTATGAGCAAAGGATGCCACTGCCTACCTTCCTCACATTTTCCTATTAATTGGTCAAAAACAGGTTGGTCATAGCTTTATTTTTTAATTTGTTTTATTTTGGGGGGCTCAGAGGAGAGCCGGTCAGAGAGGCAGGGGTGGTAGAAGGAAGGATCACCTCCCTGGATATGGAAATCACCAAGAATGAAGATGAGATCAGGGGGAGTG
>NW_005871090.1:6262416-6265120 GCF_000147115.1 Myotis lucifugus | reverse complement strand
CAAAAAGGGAAAGCCCTTGCCCCCATTCCCCCCCGGAACTAAGTGCCCCTTTTTCACCGGCCCTGGAGGTCGCCCTTTTTCCCTTAAAGCTGGTTGGGTCACGATCAAGCCCCGCCCTTGCGCAGGCGGACGCCCAGGGACCCGCCCATCGCCTTGGCCGCGCTGCCCGCAGAGCTACTGGCGCAGGTGCTGAGCCAGGTGCAGCCGCATACGTGCATGTTCGTGTCGCGCTGCAGCTCATTGTGCCGCGCGTGGCGCCACGTGGTGGGCACACAGTGTGGCTGCTGCAGTTGGCTCGCGGCCTCATTGCCCAGGGCCGCGCGCTCTATGCTGTAAGCCAGCGCTGCCCGCGCAATGGAGAGGACGAGGAGGAATTCCCGCCTGGGCGCTACTGCTGCGTGCGGCCCTCCACCCAAACCTCATCTGCAACTTCTGCCGAGAGCTGTAGCTTTAAAAAAAAAAGAAAAAGGTAAGGAAAAAATATTTGCAGTCACCTGGGCAAGAGCCGAACTCTAAGAACTTGACTCCCTCATTGTTTTTAATAAAAAGATGAGATAAATATAGATTCAAAAGAATTCTGGGTTCACAGCTTGAAAGAACAGTTTCCTCTTTCCTCAGGATTATTGAAAATGTTATTTATATGCGATAATAGGCTCTCCAGATTCCCTTCTGTCTCTTGTCCTCCCATACTCGTTGAAATGAACAAAAGCACGAACAAACCGGAAGGTGGAAGCAGGAATCGGGGCTGTGTCCTCTGACCATGTTCTCTTGTGCACACCCGCTTCCATCCATCCCAAAGGTATGTCCTGGTGTTACTTCCTATGCCTCTGACTAAAGAAGATCGAGCCTCAAATTCATGGATTTTGTTTGGAATTTTGTGAATCTACTTGAAACTAGAGTTACAGGCCAAATTCTGGCTTGGCCATAGGATGATGTGTTTGTTTGTTTTTAAGTCAAAAAGGAATTGAGCAGAGGAAGTTCTGGGAGGCTTTTCATGGGTTATCTCTGAGCCCTGAAAAAAATGCTTCTACTTGATAATGCAATGGGCTAACCCTTGCAGACACAATGATGAGGGTGAAAGGACATTTTATTTTCACAAAAGGAAGAGAAAACACTCAGGCAACCAACAGTGTCATTTTCTTTTGCCACAGGCAAATCAGAATAGATGGTGTGAGCCAGTTCATTTTGGCTCATGAGAGCTGATGGTTAAATTTTGAGGAATTTATGAGCTATCGGTAGCTTGAAATTGTTTATGTTGCAAGAATTTATAGTACAGAAATTGGCAGATGCTACAAATCAGAACTCCCACCCCCACGCCACCGGACACCCCAGGCCATGAAAAGCAGTGCTCCATAGCTGCTTGGGAAATGTCAGAGGTTTTGCTCAAGAATCTGTCAAACTTGGAGGGGCCCTTTGGCCTCCTCTGTGCTAGTCTATTTTTTGGGTCCTTTGATCACAATGAAATGCACATGCAAGACTAAGAGAAAGTGATAGGTCAAAAGTTTGCATATGTACCATCAAATATAAAGCCAAAGAACATATGCATACCATCCATACCGCCTCCAGCCCATCATTTACCTGAACTGTCCTGAACCCTAGAGGGTGTTGGTCACTTAGTGTTTGGGACTGGGTAGAGGGAGGCCTTATGCATAGCCTACAGCCAAGTCCATGGAGGGATAGGGATGATCAAGCTAAGAATCCATCTCTCTCTCTCTCTCTCTCCCTCTCCCTCCCTCACCCTCTCTCTCTCTCTCTTCTTGGAGTGGGAATCACAGCCTCAGAGTGACATATAAGTTATTTTTGCCTTATTTGAGAAGAAAAGGAACAAGCATTCCCCTATCTGCTATGAAAGTGTGCATATTTAAGTAGGGTCCTTAAATGCAGGTGTTTTACTTAGGGCATTGCCAGTTGTGCTTATTTTCTCTCAGGATGAATGTCATCACAATGCTACATGATGGTTAGTGAGCCCTTACAATATGCCAGGCATTGCTTTAAATGAACTTGTATGTATTAATGTCTATGATATATGTAGGTAGTAGGTAATCAGCCTACATTTTATTCAAGGATGTAGCATCTTTGCTTTAAAAAACCTGCGTTTCAAATAAGACAGGCATTATTGGAAGGACTGCCGTGGTCAGCAAACTGTGGCTCACGAGCCACATGCGGCTCTTTGGCCCCTTGAGTGTGGCTCTTCCTAAGCGTTAGGAGTACCCTAATTAAGTTAATAACAATGTACCTCCCTATATAGTTTAAGGTTAAAAATTTTGGCTCTTCAAAAGAAATTTCAATCACTGTACTGTTGATATTTGGCTCTGTTGACTAATGAGTTTGCCGACCACTGGACTAGGGTGAACCAGCTCCTTTGGAGATTTCCCCTGAGGGTTTTCCTTATGGGTCTATTGTGTCCTCCCAGCTTTGGTTGTTCAGGTTTCCCTCATTGAAATAACTTCCATGATGTCTTACACCAGGTAGGTCTGTTTTGGGTCCACTAATTTAATCTCCTTCTTCACCTTCCTATCCATCCAGTGTCTGCTAAGAGGATTTGGGAATTCTATCAGCAGTCTTTTTTTTTTTTTTTTATCTTTATTGTTGAAAGTATTTCATATGTCCCCTCTTCCTCCATTGACTCAGTCTAACTGGTCTCCACCCCACGCCCCAGGCCTTTACCACCCTATTGTCTGTGTCAATGGGTTATGCAAATATG
>NW_005871090.1:6239646-6261992 GCF_000147115.1 Myotis lucifugus | reverse complement strand
AGTTCACACGAGGCCTGGGTTTTCCAGCCTCCTAGAGTCAGGGTAGGGTCCTTCCCCCTCAAAAGCAATAAACAGTCCCTTTGCTCAAGGCCTAGAAGTCATGGTGTCAACAGCATTCCCCGTGCAGAAGGCACATACACAGTGACCTGTCCAGAGGTAGCCCACTTTGAGGACAGTTCTGACTTTTACAAATGTCTTTCTGTCATGGAGCTGAACTTCCTGTTTCTTCGGCCCATTGATTCTAGGTCCATCCTTTAAAGCTCCGCAGAAGCAGCTCTTTATCCTCTTCCATGTCAGAGTCCTGCACACACACAACACAGCCTTTCTGCCCCCAGGCAGCACAGCCTTGCTTTGCAAGGGATGCTGAATCTTAGGTGATAACCTGTAGTAAGCATATAAAACCTAAAATTAAAACCAGGTGGAATAAGTGATGCTGGGAGGTAGGACCATGGCAGAATTTTCCCCTAGTTCCACTCACACTAAGGACTTGGGATTTCTAGGGGCTGGACCACCTGACTTCCGAGACACCATGAGACTCTCCTAGTATTCCTGCCTTGTCCAGCTAATTGTCTTAGGCCCTTCCTAATCCCTCTTTTTTACTTCCTGCTTGCCCAAAGCATTTTATAACTTGGATATGGAACTAGATTTTTTTCTGTGATGTATTGAACTTGAGACAACTTAGGATCCTTAAATGTGATAGCCTTTGTTTCCAGGAAGTATGGGATGGAGGGAAGACATTTGGAGGTGCCGAGGTGCATTTGCAGGAAGGACCATAAAAATGTGAAGCTTTGGGGCTGATAATGCCAGAGCCTCTCTGCAGGTGGGGATGAAGGGGTTTTGTGATCTGTGTCAACCTTCATCAACACCATGCTGCTTTACAAGCTTAATGTGGTGCACTGCTTTCTCCTACAATGTCTTGACTTTAAAAATGTATTTCCCAAGTTACCTTCTTTGCCTTTTTTAAAAAAAGGGTGCCTTGCATATTTAAGTATATTTAGCATCAAGTAGTTTTGATTAATCAATTAAGCGTATTATGAGGCTCTAAAGATTGTGCAATGTAGAGTTTTGGATCTTTGCAGTATTCACATGCATGTCCCCCTTTCTCTGGAATAGTTGGAGGGCTCCTAATGACAAGTTGGAGAATTAGGGTATAGAGTTAAAAATATAACTAAAAATGGTTATTGCTGTTGGGTTGGGGTGGAAAAGAACTAAAGAAATTCAGAGGAAAAAAATATATCTATTTGGATTGAGCAGGGAAAGTTTTCTGAAGGAGACCACACCTGGGGCATTAGAGGGTTTGTTTGAAGTTTTAGAGGTGGCCAGTAGTCGTTGGGCATTCAGGAGAATAGAAACCAAGAGCAAAGCAGGTGTAATTGAAAGAGAAGTGTGGAAGGCAGAACAATGGTCCCGCAAATTCTAATTAATCCCAATCTAGGGTTCCTAATCCAGGAACCCGTGAATATGTTACCTTCCATGGCAAAAGGAATTTTGTGGATGTGACTAATGGGGAGGCCATCCTAGATGATCTAGGTGGGCCTGTCTTATTTCATGATTCCTTAAAAGCAGAGAATCCCTCCCCATTAGGGGAGGTCAGAAAGAAATGTGAGATGGAGGAAGGAAGGGTCAGAGATGCTATGTTGCTGGCTTTGAAGATGGAGGAAGGAGCCTCATGCAAAGGAACGTGAGTGGCTCCTAGAAGCTGGAAAAGGCAAGGCCATAGATTTTCCTGCAGATCTTCCAGAAAGAAACACAGTTCTGTCAACACCTTGATTTTAGCCCAGTGAGATCCATGTTGAATTTTTGACCCACAAAATAATAAGATAATGAATATGTGTTGTTTGAAGTCACAAGTTTTGTGGTACCTTGTTATGGCAGCAATAGGAATCTAAAGCAATGGAGGGAGGGTGAGTGGATGTCCCTGGCCAGAATTAGGGAACATGAAGATAAAGCGTTGGAATGGAGGTTTGAAAAGGAGGATGGGAACAGGTTTTGGAAGGTTTTAGTGTCTTCTGTGATGTTAAAGAACTTATTGATAGCGTTAAACTATTGATCACCATAGGCTCTTAAATACATAGGTCTTAAAGGCATTTCAGAAGCTTTATCCCATATTTCATGGTTTAATTAACTGTTGCAGAACAAAAACACATTAAAGCAACATCCCAATATACAACTAAAATTGGCCAATTAGATGTTGTAATCTTGTACACAACAAAATTTTATGGGTAAGAATTTGGACAGCCTTTTAGAATCTGATGGAAGACTTTAAAACATAGAATCTGTTCCGTACTACTCTTTGCTAATTGTCTAGATCAGTGCAAAATTGGCTCATCCCTCTGCATTTGAAATTGTCTCTGTGCAGTCTCAATCCCCTTGGGGAATCAATGAACTGGTTATGGAGATGGATACTCAGTGACATTAGGTGACTTGCCCCAGGTCACAAAGCCTTTGAATGAGAGCTGGTACTTGGACTCCAGTTTTATCTGGGAGTGCTGCCAGGGTCCAGAGAGGGCACTGGCTGTTCCTGAGGCTACAGAAGTAGTAACTCGCAGCCAAATCACCAGGCCTCCTGCTGCCAGCCTGTGAAAGACATGGCCAAGGGAGGGAGACTCTTCTTCTGAGCTGATGGTGTACATCAGGCAGCACTATGGCCCCTTCCCATTACAGAGGGACCCAATCAAAGGCTCTGTCCACTCAGCTGTAAAGGGGTTGCTTTCGGGACTATCATGAGGAAACCAAGTATAACGTGCTCTGTAGTCATATATTGAGAAATGAGTAAATTCTGCAAGTTGACGTCTACCAATGGCATATTGCCAACGTGAATCCCATCCCCAAACTGCACTTCTCCCTTCCCCTTTGTAGCATAATAGGCTCCTTGGGCTCACAATATCTGGTGATTGGTGGGAGGTGGGGAAGTGGGGAGATGGAGTGCTATCTGTATTTAAGGGCTGAGCCAGAGTTTTCTTGAATAGGTTCAAGTTATGATCTATACATCTCTTTGTCCCTTTCTTCCCACAGGTAAGCAGACTCTGAGACAATACGAGAGAAAAATAGGTGTTTGTTATAGCTGCAACTAAAATTGATCAAAATAATTTACAAAATAAAGGGTTGTGATTTCTAAGGGAAATTCTATTTGCGGGGGAGAAGCAGTTTTCAGACTTGCTTAAACCCTACTTTAAAATGAATTTGTTGGTATCTGTAACGTAGCAAGAACATATTGTCACATTCTAAGGAGCTAGGTGCTACTGGTTGTAAGATTGAGGTCATAAAGATATCTAAATGGAGAAATTGTTTCTGTCTTGATGAGACAGATTTGTTGATTATTATTTCTTTCTGTTGTGGCTCTTTATATGTATCAATTAGCTTTTGCTGTATAACAAACTACCCCTAAAATTACTGACCTAAAAAACAACAATTTTATTTAGATAATGACTCTTTGGGTTAGATGGGTGGCTTCACTGACTTTTGCTGGACTCATTTATGCATTTGTGGCCAGCTGGAAGCTGGTGGTCTAGGATGGCCTTACTTATGTACCTGGAGATCAACAAGATGGTTGGCTTCATCGGAACTCAAATGGGGCGCCTCATCTCTTCTCTACATCTTCTATCTCAGATTTCTTTATATGACGACTCAGTGCTAAAGGCATCCTGAGGCAAGACTCCATGAGTGAGCACTTTCAAACCTCTGTCATATTACGGATATCTAGATGTCCATCAGGCAAACCAGGTCACATGGCTAAGTCAAGATTCAAGGGAAAAGACACAGACTCCACGTCTTGATATGAGGAGTTTTAAACTCACATTGCAGAGAGGTATGGAAAGAATTGTAATCATGTTTGCAATCCATTGCCTCATGCAATATTTCCCTAAGATCAGACAGATCATAAAGAAAGACTTTCTGTGCTGACAATAGCTTACTTTCCCTTCCTCTCACTAAATTTGTTTTCCATCTCTGAGGTCTCAACCTAAATGTGGTGAATTTAGTACTATATATAAAATCCATTAAAATATTCAGGAATTGAATATTTGGGCCCAGGAATTAAAAAGTCTTTCTAAGTAAATAATTCTAAATATAGAAAAAGTCATGCATCTTGATATTCCTCAAGCTTTATTTATAGAAATACAAATTATAAAGAATTTCAATGTCCAACAAAAGAGAAATGGTTAATAGTAGATCCATTTGAGGGACTATTAGAAAAAGTGAAATTACATTTATGTGTCTAATAAGAAAAAGTTCTATTATAATGATAATTTTAAAATGGAATATCAAATAATGGTAGATAAGAAATATAGAAAGACATATAAAAGCCTAATGCATGCATTATTGTTACTTTGCAGACAATAAAATGATGAGTAATTGTTTTTCCCTTCTTCTACCATTTTCTGCCCCCACCTCCCAATAATCATGCTTGCTTTTATCATTATAAATAGCATTGCTATTATAATTTAAAAAAAACAGAAATAATATAACTCCATCTAGAATTATACTTATTCATTTACTTTGGAAAATAACTACCATTGTTATATATTTTTACTGGGGTGGTTACCTACTGAGTTGTTTTGTTATCTTCTTTGATAAAAATGTGATACTTATTTTCCTTCTGGACCCCTGACTACTTTGAACTATGAAAATTCAAGGATTGTCCTATCATGTGACCAATTACTCAAACAAGATGCCTCTTTTCAAATTAACTGTGTTGTCTTTCCCTATGTGAATTGCCTGTTCATTCCAGAGCACATCAAGCATTCCAGTTTTCTGGGGAGCTCTGGAAAATGCTGTGAAGGGGTGAAGTAAGGAATCTCTGTTCAGTCCATTTGACTTTGACAAACACTCATGAAGGAGCTGCTTCAGGCCAGACTCATCCCTCATATTAGAGCTGAATATGGTTGGTTTTCAGGAGCGAACGCCTAGTCCTGACTCTGTGGCAAGGCAGACAGTGAGCATCATAGGAGGAGAGATGAGTATTATTTAAGGGTTTTGGGGAAATGGAAAATCCTCCCAGAGGGTGAAATGCTAAACTACCCCCAAGATCAATATAGCACAAGTGGATCGCCAAGTGCATGGGATGCTGGGAGGAGAAGTTGAGGCCCAAATGGGGAAGGCCTCAAGGGGCTTGTAGGGAGCTTGGGCTTTATTTGTAGTGATGGAGAACAACTTTTGAAGCAGAGGTGTAAGTTATATCTATTCTTAGGAAGTAAACCGAGTCAAGAGTGCACACTGGTGGCCCTCAGGGAGAATGGGGCCAGTGGAAGGGTTAGTTTGATTCCAAGATATTTTGTTTTTCATAAAAAAAATACGACAGAGGTTTAATATTATAAAAGTAACTCAGATTTCAAACTTCTATTTAAGAAAAAAAAATAAAGAAAAGGAGATCTGTGAGTACCAGGCCATGTTTCTCTAGTTTTCTCTAACCTTCACTTCCCACTGTTGTGGATTTCATCTCTGACCTCACTCCGGTAGGCATGTGCTGAGGTCATTAGTTAGGAGAGCTATGGAGAAGCGACTGCTGTGCTGCTCAATTCATCAGCCATGAGTGGCTATCATTTTAAATTTTAAAATTAATTTAATTAAAAATTCAATTTCATAGTCACATGAGCCACATTTCTAGAGCTCACTGGATATGTGTGGCCTATGGATTCCATATAGGACAGTGTACATATAGAAGACTTACAACATCACAGAACGTTCTGCTGGATAGTACCAGTATTGGGGCAAATTAAGAGGCAACTAAAGTGATCTGGGGAGAAACAACAAGGCCCCTAAAACAGGCAGCGGCAGACGAAATGGAGAGGAACATCTTTCCTCTTTAGAGCACTATTTTGGTTGGCTTTCCGTAGATTTAATTAGACTGAAGTCTTCTCTTGAACTCTCATTTTTGTTGAATGTTTGAAAGTACAATTTTATTGCTTATGGGATAATGTTTGACAAGTGTTCCAGGGCTATTTACTGTGTGTATTTAACAATACTAATCATTTTCACCCTCAGTTGGTTTCTTTGAAATGCTTACTCTTTGGTGTCTGAGAAACCAGAAGAGCTAAGTGCTATAAATGCTCATAAAAGCACCAAGTGGGAAGCATTTTGAGTGCTTTATAGGAACGGTGTTCCAAATATCTGAAGCAACATTATTCTCAAAGAGTATCAAGACACTCCTATTTGTGACCTCCATCTATTAAGATTGTAGGCGGGGGACATGGCTGGTAATAACAAGAATGTTTCTGCCAGCTTTATCATCACAGACCCTGATTCCCCCAGTACACTTCTCTGAAACTCAAGGACCTGAGAACACAGGATTCATGTCCAGGGGCTATCGCTCCTCAATACTTATAAATGTACCAATGCTGGCAGAAGTACAAAGGCCTTCTCACCCTGACCCTGCTCAGTTCCTCAACAGGGATCTCAGCCTGGGCACAGCCTGGCCAGTGAATGGCGCTCTTTAGTCATAACGAATGAATGTGGAGTAATGTGTTGGATGGTGGGCAAACAAAAGGATGTCTTTGAGAAACACTGAATTTCAAGACAGGAAAGCTAGCAATTAATTTCTGTACTTCTGGTGGATTCAGATTCCTCATTCTGTTGATTTGACTTTTGACAAGGCTAGTTGTATCCTCACATGAACTTTCTAAGTAAAAATATGCAAGGACTTACCCACCTTTCTAAGTCTTCTTTGTTGGAGAATAATGAACTTCTTTCTTTGGCCCAGTGAACCTTCTTTCAATGCATAAGATAATTATTATCTTTGCACAAATAATAATCACCGTAAAAGATGGAAGATATTTTCTCCGTTTGAAGAAAATAATTTTATTTTCTCAGTTATTTTGCACATCATGTTTTTTCTTTATTAGAAAAAAATTCCTTTGGGACATTGTCTTATAGATTATTGATTCTCCCACTCCTATGTACAGTGGGGACTATGACATTTTCAAAATTAATTAAAATGTTTAATAATAAATGTTTTATTGACATATAGTATGTCTACAGAAAAGTGCACAAATAGTAAATGTTTGACTCAATTAATTATTAAAAAATGATGACACTTGCACAGCCAACACCCAGGTGAAAATGTAGGCCAATATTCGCATTTCAGAAGCCCTTCATACCCTATTCCATCACTTTCACTTCCTCCTTTCTCCCTGAAGGAAACTATTATCCAGAACTATAACATCACAATTACTTTTACCTGTTTTATTATGTATCATACTAGAGTTCTGCTGCACGAATTCTTGCATGGGTGGGGTCCAGCCAGCCGGCCCCAATGGGGGCCCATTGGGCTGGGCTGGTGGGGGAGAGGGGCTGCGGGAGGTTGGCTGGCCAGCCCTGCCTCTGATCAGGGTGTTGGGGGCAGATAGGGAGTGGGGCCGGCCAGGGGGATGGGCCTCAGGTGGTTGCGGGGGGCCAATCGGGGCCTGGATCAGGCCAGTTGGCTGCCACAGTGCGCATCACAGCCACCAGTCATCACAGCCACCAGTCATTCCGGTCATTCTGGTTGTTCTGCCGTAATGGTCACTTAGGTTTTTATATATATAGACTAGAGGCCCGTTGCACAAAGAGATTTGTGCAATAGGCCTTCCCTTCCCCTGGCTGCTGGCACCAGTTTTCCTCTGGCACTCGGGACCCAGGCCTTCGCTCCGGCCGGAGCCTTCAGTCTTTGCTGCTCCAGCCAGAGCCTTCAGTCTTCACTGCTCCGCTTCGCGCCTACGTAGACAAATTAACCACCATCTTTGTTGGGTTAATTTGCATACTCTCCTGATTGGCTGGTGGGCATAGTGAAGGGATGGTCAATTTACATGTTTGTCTATTATTAGGTAAGATGATATATACTCTTTTATGGCTAGGTTTTCTCAGTACACATTATGCTCATGAGATTCACACATACTGCTATGTAGATCATTCATTTTAATTGCTGTATGGTGTTTTGTTGCATGAATATATCATAAGTACTTATTCATTTCACTATTTGTGATATTTGGACTGTTATCAGGTTTATGCTATTACAACTACTGCCTCTGTGAGCATTCTTGTGCATGTTTTTTGATTAATTTATTTTGAACATAGAATTGTTGGGTCATAGGGTAAATATATATTCAACTTTAATGGATACCTCTATCAGTCTTCCAAAGTGGACACACTAAGTTACATGGCTCACCAATTCTGGTTGCTCCCAAACATTAGTCTTATTGGTCTTTAAAATTTTTTCAACCATTTTAGAGTATGTGGAGTGGTAGCTCTTTGTGGTTTTAGTTTGCAATCTCTTGCTGATTAATGAGGTTGAACATGTGTTTATTTTTTTCATGTATTTACTGATTGGTGCCTTAATTAAATGCCTGCTCAACTATTTTGTCCATTTTTCTACTGTCTCTTTAATTATTGGTCAGAGCTTTTTACCTAGTTTCAATAGGAGTCCCCCATCAGTTGTACACATTGAAAATATCTTCTCCCACTCTGTATAACTTGACTTTTCACTCTCTTAATGTTGTCCTTTGATGAAGAAAAGTTCCTAATTTTAATGTAGTCAACTTAACAATATTTTCTTACGATTTTTTATGTGTATTTATAAGACAATCTTGGCCTGCTCTAAGGTCATAAAGATATTCTTTTTTAAGAAGCTTTATTACTTTATTTTTCTATTTTAGATCTACAAGCCATGTGGAATTGATTAATTTATTTTGAACATCATTTTTCATTATTTCATATGGATATGAACAGTTTGTCTAAAAAGCCTTATTTCATGTTGATTCAGTCCCATTTAATGAAAAATCCATCCTTTTTTTACTGCTCTGTATTGCAAATTTTGTCATAAATCAAGACTCTATCTTGTGTACCTCTATTTTGCCCCATAGCTCTGATTTTCTATTCTTGCTCACTTATTTACTGTAGGCTCATAATAATTTTTGATATCTGGGAAAGTAAATCAACTTTATTCCTCTTGTTCAAGATTGTTTTGGCTTTCTGGCTTTATACATTTGCTTATAATTTTAAAATCAGTTTATGAATTTTGACATACACACAGATACTTGAGATATTGTTTGGTATTACATGAAAATTACAGATGAACTTAGTGAGAATTTATATCTTTACAATATTATCTTATAAACCCATCTATTTGTGTATTCTTTAATTTTTCTCAATAAAATTTTATGCTTTTATGGGTAGAAACCTCAAACATCTGTTATTAGATTTATTCCAAGGAGTTTCTATCTCAAAGGAAAGCATTTATCATTTCATCATGAAGGGTGATGTTGGATGGCTTTGGGTATGGTTTTGCTTTATTATTAACTACTAGGGGCCCAGTGCACGAATTTGTGCACCTTGAAAGGAACTGTGGGCCGTGAGGCTGTGGTGGGCACAGGGGCGGGTCTCAGCCCATCCTCTGCACCCCTGTCCGGCCCCTTCATCATGGGCCCCGGGTTCCCTGTCTGCCGGCATCCCGCTCACGCCGCTGCCACTCCCATGTACTGATGGCGCTGGCCCTGCTTGCATCCGCTGACAGCGCCGAGTGATTGGGGCCGGCGCTGGACACCAACAGCAGGTGTGAGCAGCGGCACTGGCACCGGCAGCGGGTGCAAGTGGGACCGGCGCCGGCAGCAGGTGTGAGCACTGGGTGGGACTGCGGTGCGCAGGAGCAAAGAATTTTCAATAACCACCAGAGGCTCGCCCCAATGACAGCAACTGGCACCTTGGTCTGGCACCCCTGCTCCACCATCCTGCTGTGGCCGATGCCCGGCATATTCTGTGTTCTGCCACCTGCTGCTGACACCTGCCATGTTCCACGCGCGCCCCCTGGTGGTCAGTGCATGTCATAGGGAACCGGTTATTCAGTTGTTTGGTTGTCCCGCTGTTCGGTCTGTGTGCATATTAGGGTTTTATATATATAGATTCTTTATAAAATAAGGCAGGAGAACATGACATTTTCACATTTTGTCATGTTGCTTTTGACCCTGGGTATTTTTAAAGGACCCCAAATTACTAAAGTTTCTGCTGAGGCAGGTTTATGAACACAGTCTGTTGAATTCATACTCTGAGCTTCAACACATCTCTTGCTCCATACCTGGGCTGGAAGGAGAGAGAAAAGAGGTGGCATTGCTATAGGGCCATAGAATGTCTGAAGATTATAGGAAACCCAGGAGATAGCCCCTGGGAAACCCAGAATTATTTAACAAACAATTGAGGATAGTTTAGTGGTTCTCATTTGGAGGGTGAGAGAAATACCAAAGAGATGTCTGGTGACAGGCTTATGCATATAACAAAAGCCTGGCCGATTTGCACTTTTCACCTTCATAAGCATTTCCTCATCTGCTATTTCATTGTATCGTTATAGCAACCCTAGTTTCAATATAGAGCAATTTTACAGAAAGAAAAAAAGAAATGAATCACTTGTCTAATGTCACCAAACTAGAAACTAAAAATCAGTTCTCTTGGTTCCCTGATCTGGGCTCTTCTGATTGAAACCTATTAGTAAATGAAAAAATTTAAAATACAAAAATTATACTAGGTTCCCCAAAAGATACCATATGCAAAATAAAAAAATGTAATCTTATAAAATCACGATTCACCCTCAAAACAAACTGTTGAGGGTGAATGCAGGCAGAGAACTTCTACATCACTCCCCCAGAAGAAGATTCATTTATCTTGTTCTTCTTTCCTCTTTCTCCCCTGCTTTCCCTCATGTGATTTGCTTTGGCCCGTGAATGTGAGAAAATTCACTCCTAGGTGAGAGCATCCCATTGCCTGTATTTGGCTCTCTGGCCCACTCCCCTCTTGTCACGGAGGTCATGGGAGCTCAGGGTCATGTGAGGGGGCCAGAAGATGGAAGCTAATTTAGAATTCTGAAAATTCTTGGGGAGTCACCCATGCCCACAGCAGGTTTTATGTGAGTGAGAAAAGACATTTTTTTCTTAAGCCATTGAGTCTGTGGCTTGTTTGTTACTGCAGCATGACTTGGCCCATCCTGGCTGATACAGCAGGTCAAATAAGTTCTGATCCTGGCAGGCCCAACCTAGTCTCAACTCTATATTTCTACTTTCTCCTGCTATTCATTACCCTGGATAAGTCAGAATACCCTGCTCTGCAGGCACAGTTATCCTCAATTTGGTTGATGGAGGAGAAGGGAGAAAGAGATGGAGACCATTGTAGCCTTATGTCCAGCCATGATTTCCAACACCACATTAATATTACTAAGAGTGCTTTGATCTCACCATCAAGGTTCTTTTATTTCTCAAGTGGCTTAGACTTTTGCTACTCAAACTGTGATCCACGGACCAGCAGCATCAGCATCTCCTGAGAGCTTGTTTGAAATGCAGAAAATCAGATCCCACTTCAGACCTTCTGCATCATAATCCACACTTTAAAAGCAACTCCAAGTGATTGGTATAGATGCTTCAGTTTGAGAAGCACTTGCTTAAACTTGGCAGTGAGGGGAGGGGAGTGAGTTGGTTTTCGGCTTTTCACAGCCCCATGGTGGATGATTATCTGATAACCCTGCCCTGACCTCATTTGAATTCTGCACAAATTCCTGCTGCAGTTCCTATAATATAAAATGAGTCCTGTGGCTTCTGGCCTGTGATTATTTTGGTTCTCCTTTGCGTCATGTCACAAGTCAGAAGTGAGCCCAAACATGAGGAAGGAGCATACAATCCAGTTCTTCTTCCTCTAGCTGAGATCACCTGTCATGTACCACATATGTGGGAAAGGCAACCTGGAGGTTTCTTCTTGTTCCCTGCCCTCATCTCCTACCCTTGACCTTGCTCCTGCCCCATCTAAACAGATGGACTTGGCAAATATGGGACTGCTGTCCTCTACTAATCTGCCTTCCCCTTTCCTCCCTTGCCACAGCCCATACTTCTGCCTTTCCTCTATAGTTCCTACATAAGGGTGCCAGGGACAAGGCAAAATTGCTCCCTGGCCCTGCTCCCAAATGACAACAAGCCAAAAGCTGAGTCAGGAAGTAAGCTAAGCTGAAACCAGGACTGATGCCGCTTGGAGCTCAGGCTGCATCTGCTGGGGCCAGGTTACTGGATGCCAAGGTGCAGGCAAGTGTTTGCTGGTTTAGTCCCCTGCCCTCAGCTGGCCTTGCTCTTGGCACCTCCTTCCCCACTCTTCCCATGCTGCTGGCAGTCTGGTGCTGGGTTTTGCCAACAGGAGGCCACTGTCTGCCGCTCTGAGCTGCTTTCTCCCCGCTGTTTTTGAAAGCAGTTCTTGGGGGAGCACGGCCTGATGCCTTCCACAAAGAATGACTTTCAACAAGCCTGCAGCATGGGGCTGCGCAGTGGGGCTGCTAGACCCAGGGCCAGGAGGGAGGGAGGAGATCTGGCTGCAGTGGCAGATGGAATCTGGCCCAGGGCGGATGTCAAGTGCCTTCTTCAATATGCCTTTTCCCTTTTCATCTCCTCATGAGCAGAGCTGATCAATTAGAGCTGTAATTGTTTTAATTTTCCTCTTCGCTGTCCCTGTCTCACTGCCTGCCACTGCCCATCGACCCCTTCTGCTAACAATGTACTCAGGTGGCAGCTTTGAAGAGGCCATTCCAGGCAGCCCATCTCTGCAACAGGCCAAACAATGACACGAGATCGCCAGACAGTGTCTACCACCGTCCCCTGCTGTGGGCCCTTTGGCAAAGTGAGTCTTTTGCAAAGTGAGTCAGCTCCATGGGTGGGTTAGCGAAACATATTAGAATGATAGCTGTTTAGGATTTATATCATACATTTCAGCATCACTGTGGTTTTAAGAACATCGTTTGGGAATCAGAAAGATCTGGTTCTTCTACCAATGTGTGGATCTTTCCATCTCTGTCTCTCAGCCCTCATCTGTTAAGTGGGCATCATCATAAGGTCCAGGAGAGCTGTAGGAGTGGGCAAGGTGATGCATGTATAGCTCAGAGCACAGTGCTGGGCCCCACTGACAGCTGGATAAGGAAGAGCTATTTTTCAATCATTAGTTATGTCCAGCTCTTCCCTGTGACTGAGAGCAAGTTTTTAGAAAGGAGTCACAACAGTAATTCTGTATTTGTGATCTGTCATTATCAGTATACCCAGCCTCTCCCTGTGCCATCACGGGTGGTAAAATGAGGAAAACAATGCAAACTAGATGTCTTTACAATATTTGAATACATTCCCCCCCCCCGCCCCGTAAACTCTTGTCAAGTGAAGGAGGCAGATAGTTCATGGTTCACAGGGCAAAAACTTTCATGTTCCAAATGGGTCTTGGGCCAAACTAGCATCAGTTCATTTGGATCTTGTGAGCTTGGAGGGTACGGATAGCTCCAGCCTGTGAGTAATGCGAGTCATTGCTGGCTGCTTTCTCCACTGCGCTCCCCACAATCTTCTTAATCAAGTATTTGATTTCGTTTAGCTCAGCATAACAAGCAAGGAAGTGAATGAGGGGCTTGCAGTACAAAGACAATTGGAACAGAGTTTCTGTCCTTAAAGATTTCACTGTCTCTGGCAGGGGCAGGTGGAGAAGTACAACTGGACATTTCCAATGATAGGGGTGAGTATTATGCAGCCATGAGCACTGACTCTGTAGGAGGGCATGTGAGGGGTCACCAACTGAGGGGCGGATTTTCAGGGAAAGCATCTCAGAAGAGGCAATACTTCTGAGATTTTTTTCTCTTTCTGGGTAATCACTAAATGTAATCAAGATCATCTTTAGTATAGTCAAGTGCATCAATCAGCTTTGCTATCTAACAAACAATTCAAACATTCACAATTCCACAACAATTTATTTAGTTCCCAATTCTGGGGGTCAGGTTGGTGGTGGTTCTCTCTGGGCCAGCTTGACTGATCGCTGCTGAGCCTGCTCACCTGTGCCTATTAGGCAAGCTGGCTGGTTGGATGACCTAGGATGGCCTCACCCACAGCTGGAGTGCATTGGTTCCCTTCCACGTGGCCCCTCACTCTCAAGTCACTACTTGGGCTCATTTACATGGTGGTCTGAGCAAGAAAGCCAGCCTCAATGCTCAAGTGCTACTCAAGTCTCTGCTTTCATCATGGTTTCTAATGTCCCATTAGCCACAGCAAGTCACAAGACCAACTCAGATTCAAGTGGTGCTAAAGTGATTTCACCTGCTGATGGAAGCAGAATAATTTTTGTCCATTTTTTCCAATCTACTATATTGCTTATGTTTAGGATGTAGAGGGGAAAAAAGGGGCAGAGGTATATAAAATTTGGAGCACAGAAAGCTTAACACCAAGAAACAGGCAATCATCTAAATGATAGGATCTACTTCCCAACTAAGTGTCAAGCACCCAATACTCCATCTTTGAAGACATGTTCTGCTGTGCTAAGCATTGCCCAACCAGGTGTCCTTTTCTGAAGTGAATTTACCCTTGGGAGGTGATGACAAATTCAGGTGTAATTGGTCACTTATTTGAGCTGTCCTCTGGGGCAGGGAACCTTATTAGCAATGAAGGCCATGACAGCAACCTCACTGGGGAATCGCTGATAATGGAACATGGGAGAAGGAGCCTAAGAGAGACAAATGGGGAACCCAGCCTTGTATTTTTGTTGTCCTTTGTTTATTTTAAAAATATGTTTTTATTGATTTTAGAGAGAGAAAGGGAGAGGGGAGAAAGAGGGAGGGAGGGAGGGAGGGAGGGAGAGAGAAAGAAAGAGAGAGAGAGAGAGAGAGAGACATAGAAATTGAACCTGAAATCTGGGTATGTGCCCTGGCCAGGAATTGAACTGGCAACCTTTCAGTGCACAGAATGATGCTCAACCAACTGAGCCACACTGGCCAGGGCCCAACCTTGGTTTTAACTATATCCCAATATTGCCTTAAGCTGGACATGTATCTGAGTGTTCAGAGGTGAAACCCATTACAAAGTCATTTGTAAAACTAATCTCACAGAGCTTAGAAGTCAGATGTCCTGGAAAGGATGTTAGCATATGCCATGGTGCCTCAGGAATAGCCTGAAAAATGGTCTTCCTTCCCCTGCCTCCACCAGCCCAGTTACTGATTGAGCAACAGTGCATCTGGCCTGCTGTGGGCCCTGCCTCATACTGCTCCTAGACAAGAGTCCAGTGTCCAGGGGATCATTTGGAGGGAAGCCAAGAGCTTAAAGTGGTAGTTTCTACAGTTTAGCAAACCTCAGGTTTACTTGGAGAGTTTGTTAGAGAGATTGCTGGGCTCCACTCCCCTGAGTTTTGATTATAAAGGCCTGGGACGGGGCCTAACTAAGCATTTACATTTCTGTCAAGTAGTCAGGTGATGCTATGTGGTGATGCTGATACTGCAGTGCAGGACCACCACCTCAGAGCTCCTGACCTAGGGGTTTGAATATCTTACAATTCTACGCAGCAATCTTATGGCAGAGGTGCAACCTTGGCTGCACCTGGGGACCATTTGTTGTATTAATATATTTTTATTGATTTCAGAGAGGAAGGGAGAGGGAGAGAAAGAGAGAAACATCAATGATGAGAAAGAATCATTGATTGACTGCATCCTGCATACCCCCTGCTTGGGGTTGAGCCTGAAACCAGGCCATGTTCCCTGACCAGGAATTGAACTGTTGACCTCCTGGTTCATAGGTCAATGCTCAACCCCCAAGCCTTGCTGGTCAGGCATCTGGGGACCATTTTAAAAACATTAATGCCCAGGCTTCACCTGCAGAGAATCTGATTTAGTTATTCTGGGTGGACCCTGGTATTTATAGTTTCAAAAAGACCACTGGGAGGTCATGGTTCAATGCCTGGTCAGGGCACATGCCCAGGTTGCGAGCTCGATCCCCAGTGTGGGGCGTGCAAGAGGCTGCTGATCAATGATTCTTTGTTATCATTGATGTTTCTATCTCTCTCTCCTTCTCACTTCCTCCATGAAATCAATAAAAATATATTAATTAAAAAAAAGACCACTGAGTGTTTCTAATACACACCAGGGCTGAGACCCAATGTCTTATGATAGCACCTCTCAAAGAGTTGTCTCCATACCTGCAGCAGCAGCATCACCCACAGACTTATTAGAAATGCAAATTCCCAGCCCTACTGAAGCATAAACTCAGAGGATGAGGCCCAGAAGTCTGTAGCTCAGTGGTTCTCAACGTTGGCTGCACATTAGAATCACCTGGGAATTTTTTTAAAATCCTGATTTTTGGGCCTCATTGCTTCATTGCTCCGAAAATTCTGTTTCTTTGTTATGGGGTGGGGCTACAACATTAGTAACAAAGAAACAGAATTTCCGGAGAATGAGGCCCAGAAATCAAGATTTTAAAAAGATTCCCAAGTGATTCTAATGTGCAGCCAAGGTTGAGAACCACTGCTCAAGATGGTTCCAGTGTGAGCCAAGGTAGAAAGCCAGTGTTTGAAAACCACTGCATATACATTCATTAACTAAATGAACAGGTGGTCATTTTCATCGCAATTGTTACTGCTGTGTGAAAAGAAAGATTATAACAAAGGAAAATTTGACCTAAAAACTTCAAAAGCAAATTGAGTCTCATAGGCAAGGGAGAGCAGGGAATCGGCATTAACTTATACAGTGGGGCCTTGACTTACCAGTGTCCTGACAAATGAGTTTGTTAAGATACCAGCTGTCTCTCTACCGATTTTTTGCATTGAGTTGATAAAGTAATTTGAGTTAACGAGTTCCTTAACTAGCTCGGTCTCAGAACGAATTAAACTCGTAAGTCAAGGCCCCAGTGTACATTCTATCACCAGAGACAGTCCCACGGATAACTCAAGCTGTTTCCCCCTTTAATCTTCTACAGTTTCTTGGTGTGGGAGAATCACTTACTGGTGCAAGACAGAGAGAAAGAGAAGGATTTCAGGAGGATCAAATGCCATGACAGACGAGATGTGACTCTTTTAACAGGGAGGCTTAGTCCAAAATGGAATTCTGTGTTTCTAGGAGCCAATATCACAAACGGCAGTTCTTACTCAAAAATGCCTGTGCCTATTGCAGTCCTTCCATTTAGCATTATTGAATTTGATTTTTTCTTTTAGAAAAAAAAGCAGCCCTGCCCCTTTGGCTGTCATTGCATTGCTCAGTGAGATCATCTTGCTGGTTTCTTCCAGCTGCTTCCCTCTCTCTGGGGCTCTGAGGATGAAGCGATGCATCTGATCCTCTGACACTGTCAGGCTCAACTTCAGCAATGTTCTGTCTCTATAGTGACTCTGACCTTAAGAGATGTGCAAGTGATTTAACTTCAAGTTAGAAAATCAAGCCCTCTGATTTGGATGGCTGCCCTGATGGGCAATTCACCTGTGTGATTGATTTCACAAATCTGTTCTGCTGCCTCTTGATATTATGAGCTTGGAGCAGCAGAAGGGATTGGAGAGTGGTGGGGCGGGGAGAGGGGGAGTATGGGGAGAGGGGGAGTAGGGGGAGAGGGAGAGGGAGAGGGAGAAGGAGAGAGAAGATACTAAAGTCTTGGAGGCAGTTATCTGCTTGCAGGACAGGCAGGCGGCTTGGATTCTTACTTTGAGAGCTGCCTTTAAAGGGAGTAACAATTGCTCTTCATTGCCTTAGCAGTGTGCACCCTGAAGTCAGCTGTCTCTTCATCTGCCCTCGCTGTCCATGTGCTGTTCTGTATTCTGTCTGCACAAGCTTGAGTACAGATCTCATTACACCCCTGAGTTTTCCTAAGGATCTACTCTCTCAAAAGCAGCAGTGGCCTAATAGATTTTGCTAAATAATTTATAGCAGAGTGGAGGGGAGAGGGGTTTCAGTTACATTTTCCAAGGCAAATGACTTAAAATCCTCCTGGAAATTTCTGTTCTCCAAGGTTCTTCTTTAGCAATATCATCATACAGTTGCGTTTTTTGATGTTCTCTTCCAGAAGATTTTTTCGCTTGGGAATCAAAACATTTCTCATTTCTAATTGCGTTTTCCAGGAGTGTCGGGTGTGCAGGGAAGATGAAAAGTGATAGAGGACATAGATAAAAAAGGGGAAGGGCTCTGTGGAGAGTGCTATAGCACCTCCCTCCCTCTTTCCTCCCATATTTTCTTTTTTGGTCCCTTTGTCACTGATATTCTTGACTTTGGCTGCCAACCAAGGGCTCTTGGCAACTGATATTGACTTTGTCTCTCAACTGAATATGGTAGGTACCATTCTCTTTCTAGAAGAGATCCCTACATGACCTTTGCTTTGGCTTATTCCTCAGCTACTTAGAGGGCACTTACTTCCCAAAGCTGTGCCCAGTGCATAACCTAAATCTCCGAAATCACAGTTGAAATTCTTTCTCTTTTACTTTGAACTTGGCTGAATGGGAGAACTTCCACATTCACAAAAACTCATCTCTGCAGACTGACAAAAGAAGAATTCATTTGTATTTATTTATTTTTAATCCTCCCTCGAGGATGTTTTTCCATTGATTTTTAGAGAGAGTGGAAGAGAGAGGAGAGACACAACATCAATGTGAGAGAGCCTGCAACCAAGGTATATGCCCTTGATGGGGAATCAAACCCGGGACCCTTCATTCCACGGGCTAATGCTCTATCCACTGAGCCAAACCTGCCAGTGATCATTTGTGTTTAAAGAAGCCAGTTCTCATCAGTCTTATTTGAGATAAAGAATAGCTGAAAAGCTTGCGGTCATGTGGAAGAGACGGTTCTCAGTTCTTGTGATATGTGTCACCTTATCAAGGCTACCAGGTGAATATCTCCAAGTTGCATTGACTGAAACTATATATATCAGCAAGGAAAAGAAACAAAACCAAAGCCTTGTGGGATGATGTCTTTAAATGCTTCCTCTTGACCTTGCATTTTGGGCTAAAGTTATAAAGGAGTGAAGGCAACAACACAGCTTAGCCTGTATTAATGCCAAAAAATTAACTTAAAAAATAAAGCTGAAGAACAGGAATAGAATGTAAACACAGTTTTTGAAATGTATAAATTCCCTATAAGCCAGAGATATTTTTTTCTCCTTCAGTTGGGATAAATAGGAAAGTCGTTTCAACACAGGAGTAGATAGAGTGCAAATTTTTTATGACTTCAGAGCTAATGGAAAAACACACACACACAACCTTGGTTTTGAGAGAGGAAGATAAATATAAAGGACCTTTCCCCCACAGCCGGGACTGTTTACATGGGTTGTGCAAATCAATCTTCTTGTAAACGCATGCCTTGCATCCCATTCATAATGGTCTGATTTCTTTCTAATTTCCTCTGTTTATTCTGCTCCTCTCCATGCTGCAACGATTTTTCTGCAGGTTAAAATTATGGCTTAGTTTTTAAAAATTGGTTTGAAATCTTGTAATTAAAGTTTTCTTTACGTCCAAATAAATGCACCAAGAGGTTTGGCTTAAAATGCATTTCCAGCCTGCTTGTGCAAAGTGTCCGCTCACAGTGGGAGGCTGGCTCCAGCATTTAGCAGTCGAGCTCATATAACTTCAGAGGGGAGGCCAGGGCGAGGCTGGCTTTTCCAGTGTCCCCCTGTTTGCTCCATGTTCCCTCAATTGGAGGTAATCCTGATTAAACCAGTATGGGGAATTAGAAAACCAATCTAGGCATCACGAGAGAGATGCATCTGCAATGGGGGAGCAGGAGCGGGGCTTTGCCAGCATGATTGGAAAAGAACGGAGCCTCTGTTCCTATGATCTGCAGAGGAACCTCTCCTGCCACTTAGGGAAGAGTCTTCCAAAATGCAAGACATCAGAGTTCTCAAACATTTTGGTCTCCATACACTTTATCTTCTGAGAAACTATTGCAGACCCCAAAGAGTTTTTGTTTATATGAATTAAATCTACAAACACCATATCAGAACTCAAAATTGAAAAAATACTAATTTATTAATTCACTTAAAGTAGTAATCAACTCATGACATGTCAATGTAAGTAACATTTTATTAAAATAACCTATATTTTCCAAACAAAAGAAATTAGTGAAAAGAGCAGCATTGCTTTACAGTTTTGCAAATCTCTTTAATATCTGGCCTAATAGAAGGCAGATAGCTGGATTCTCATATCTGCTTTGCCTTTAACGTGTGATATCACACGTCATGGATAGCATCTGATAAACTCCATTGTACACTCAATGATACTTGTGAAAGTGAAAAGGCAAATAATATTTTAGGATTACAGTTGACTTTTGAGCAATGTGAGGTTAGGGACACTGACCACCTGCATAGTCAAAAATCTGCTTAGAACTTAAGTCAGCCATCTGAATACTTGAATTCTCAACTTTGAATTGAAAATCCTGTATTGCACCCAGCCAGTATGACTCAGTGGTTGAGCATTGACCTACGAACCAGGAGGTCACAGTTAGATTCCTGGTCAGTGTACATGCCCGGGTTGCAGGCTCAATCCCCAGTAGGGGGCATGCAGGAGGCAGCTGATATTGATGCTTCTATTTCTCCCTATCTCTTCCTCTCTGAAGTCAATAAAAATATTTTTAAAAGAAAATACTGTATTGCAAAAATTGTTTTGACTGTGTGAACATATAAGGGTCTTGGAGTTCCTAGGGGCCCATGGACCACACTCTGAGAACCACAATGGGAAATGAACACAGGTGGTTCAAAGATGACTATTTGTAGTGTATACTTATTTTTTGCTGTGTAATTTTTATGTTTATGTGTATTAATGGGTACATTATAATTTTGGCAAGTGATATAATTTTTGTTTAAATTTAGTAGTAAAGTTACTTTTAAAAATAAATTTATTTTTTAAATGTGATTATATCACTTCATTTATATAAAGTTGTAGAATAGGTAATAGCAGGAAAACATATCAGGACAGTAGTTGCCTTCAGGTAGAATGGGCAATAACATGAAGGAAGTTCCTGGAATGATAGTAATGTTCTATATCTAGATAAAAGTTTGAATAAAGCCCTACCGGTTTGGCTCAGTGGATAGAGCGTTGGCCTGCATATTGAAGGGTCCTGGGTTCGATTCCAGTCAAGGGCACGTGACCCAGTTGCGGGCTCAATCCCCCAGTGGGGGGCATGCAGGAGGCAGTCAAACAATGAGTCTCTCTCATCATTAATGTTTCTATCTCTCTCTCCCTCTCCCTTCCTCTCTGAAATCAATAAAAATATATTTTTTTAAAAAGAAAAAAAGTTTGAGTAAAAGCTCATCTAATAGTATACTTAAGATTTTTGCATTTCATTTGATGGAAAATTTACAAAATATATTGTAACTCTAGTCAATGATATGCATGCTGTAGTAGTAAGAGAGAAGTGTACTGTTGTCTGCAGCTCACTTATAAATTCATCACATATGAGAGGAATTGATGGAAAGATAGAGGGATGATCAAGCAAATATAATGGAATGATAATGGTAGAATTTAGGTAAAAGGGATAGGTGTTTTTGCAAAGTTCTTTCAATGTTTTCTTATTATAAAATTTTTATAATAACATATTGGGGAAATGAGTAGATATGTAGTAATGTTATGAAATAAAATACTAGTGGTGGTACATGGATGGGGCAGACATTGTGATACTCGAGTGACTGTAGGTGTGAAAGCAATGACATGGAATGGCAAGTGGAGAAGCTTCTCTTCTCTCCACAGCCCCACCCCTGATTAAATGATTAAATACTCCAGCCAAGGAGTGGATACGGGTGGCTTAGCAGGTGGCAGGGCTTGTGGTGTGTGTTGCAGCAAGGAACAGATATGAATGTGACTTGGGGCTTTCCCACACAAGCTTAAAATTGAGTGGGACAGAGAAGTAACAAAAAAAATAGGTACCTTATTGCTAGCATTCACTCTTTATAACTTTTTAAGCTGGGTTTTATCTTTAATGAGTGATAGATGGAGACACTCAGGCTCAGGACAGCTTATAAGTCATGGCCACACAGTAAGGGATGGACTGAAACTCACAACTGCATGAACCCTGCATGTAACTGACACTTAATCAGTGAACTAATGATCATAAAAAGGCAGCATTAGAAATAGGCTAACTCATGGTAGAAGGGAGTTGGTATAGAAGAGCCAAAGAAAGAGAAGTCGATTCTGACTTCATGAAGAAAGTCTTAATAGGAGCAGAGCCTTGAGGAATTAGTATCATTTTAATAAAAAGAGAAAGGGAAGTGGGGAAAGACTGCTTGGATCACCATGAGTTAAGGCAGACTTGGGTGGGAGGCCACAGAAGAGGAACTACCTGGTACAAATGGCCGCTTCACCTTTGCCAGCTAGGTGACCTTTGGAACACATCCAAAGTTTCGTTTCCTCATGTGTAAATGCTGGTAATGACAATAAGACTGCAAATGGTTTATGAGAATTCCATGAAATGATGCATGAAAACTATTTAGTTCAATGCTTTTTAAGGGCTCAATTAATATGAGCTATTATTATTTTAGCCACAGGCAAGAAAGGGCATGTCATGTTGTAATGTTTTTTCTTCACTTACATTAATTTTAGCCCAAATGTAGAGAATACAGGTAGTACATGCAGAGCTGCTTGCCCTGCATCCTGCAGGAGACGCC
>NW_005871090.1:6155456-6239141 GCF_000147115.1 Myotis lucifugus | reverse complement strand
AGGCCCCACCCCAGTAAATAAGCATAGGCACCGTTTACCTTTCACAGCTGGGTTTACAAGGAAATGTCTCTCCCCATGCTTTGGAATTTGGAAGGCCATCACTCTTGCAATAAAACAGCAGCTCAGCAAGGGATAGACACTATCATTTCAAATTGCAACCACATTTAGTGTATTTAATGAAAACTGCCCTCCACACTCGACCTTAACCTAGCAATTCTTATCAACGCCAGAAACCTGGCTCATTAATTAAAGTTGCCCTTGGACTGAGCTGCATCCACAATGATGATTGGTTAGAGAAAAACAAATAGTCCTAGAGAGGAAGAAGAATGCTTGGAAGGGCCTCCAAGGGAAATAGCATCAGTGCAGCTGGCCTGTTGAAAATTCTGGGGCCAGGCTGGCGCCCAAGGACTTCATATAAGACCTTTGTTTATAATACCCTGATATCTTTCAGTCTCCTGTAAACCCAAACCCAGGACAGACTTCATATCTCTCAAACAAATCATATGTGACAGCCTCACAGCACAGCAAAATAAAGTTATAACATTTCAAATTCATAGAGCTTTGTTGTTAAGAAATGATGAGGAATCTGGGCTTGAAAATCAGGGTCATAATAACAGGTTGTTGAATCACAATTTGAACCCAGGTCTGTGCAACTTAAAAAAAAAGTGAACTAAGCACTTAGCATACTGCTGACATTTGTGAACGCTAAAGAAAAACAAAAGTTTTATTGGTGGTAGGTATAGCAAAAGATCTTTGGAATTCTGGAAAGTTTCTGGCCAGCAGATGATGTCAGACAAATGAATCTACCATATGCTTTGTTATTAATTGAAAATGTGGAAAATATAAATAATAATATACTAATCAGCATTTAGTGTTGTGTTTTTTTTCCCTTTCATGCATGAGTTGGGTTTGTAAGAACAGTGATAGATTTACTCTATCCCCCTCCCCCCCCGAAAAATACTTATTTTCTTAACGTTCTAAGGTGCTCAATGTGAGTTCTTCTAACTTGGGGATTTTTTGAAACTGAATGCTCCAAGTAGGGTGAGGTTTAATATTGGATGAAGGAAAATGACTGAGGCCCCAGAATCCAACAGCATTTGGTAACACTCTTCTGAGAGATTTTGTTGAAGAACATCTTGAAATAGACTTTTTTCCACCCTCAAATATTATCAGCAAGTTATTTCTGCCTTTCACGATGCTATAATTACACTTTTCCATGGAAATGTCAAATCAGGCAATGATACAGTACACTGTATAATTACTGAGCAGGAAGGAGAGCTAAACAGGTGACTACTGGTGTTTGCAAGAGAACTTGAAAGAACTGGAAAGGGTGGCTTTTCCCAGAGACTTAGGTAGGTCAGGCTGGTAGCTGGCCTGGGGACCCAGGACCTGCCTGGGCAGAGAACATGGCAGATAAGGAAGGAGGAGGTCAAGGTCAGTAGAAAGGGCAGCACAGTGTGTGAGTGTGTTGGTGGGGAGGAAGTGACACCGAGACAGGGTCTCAGCAGTTGCACAGCGCTGCCCAGTAATGAGTTCCATGTTTCAGTCTGAATAATATCAAGAAGTTGGGTATCAGAATTGAAGGGGACAGGACTCCTGTGTCAGGGCTGAAGTTTGCACATACAGGCCAGATCAATTCTTGCTATTGAAAACAACAAGCAGCATGCTCTGGTTCGGCTTTTCTAGAATGGTGGCTTTAGGCTGTAAAATAAAATGTCCCTAGCATCCAAACCATGTGATTGCTGCATACCATTGATTTCTCTATATGGCTTTTAATGTGTTTTGGTCAACAAAATCTCTATGAAATACAGAAAACAAAAGTCTTATCTCTTTTTTTAAATATAAGAGCTTTATTGAAATATAATTTATATGCCATACAATTCATTTAAAGAGTAGAAATCATTGATTTTTAGCGTATTCACAAAATTGTGCAAAAATCACCACTAATTCCAGAACATTTTTATCTCTCTAAAAACCATTTTTATTCCCCACTTCCCTGTAACATCCCTCCCCACTGCCTTAGGCAACCATAAATATGCTTTCTGTTTCTATAAATTTGCTTCTTTCACTTAGCATTATATTTTCAAGGTTCATTTATGTTGTTCCATGCATCATTTCTTTTTATTGCCAATTAATATTTCATTGAATGAATATGCAACATTTTATTTATCAGTTGATAAACACTTGGTTTGTGTCTCCTTTTCAGCTATTATGAAAAATGTTGCTATGAATATTTGTGTGCAAGTTTCTCTGTAAATATACTTTTTCATTTCTCTTGCATATATACCCAGGAGTGGAACTGTTGTCATATAATAACTCTATCTTTAACCTTTTGAGAAGCTTCTGGACTCTTTTCCACAACATCTGCATTATTTTACATTCTTACTAGCAGTGCATGATGCTTCCAATTTCTCTACATCCTTGCAAATACTTGTTATTATCTTTTTAGAGAAAATCTTTATTGTTGAAAGCATTACAGATGTCCCATTTTTTTTCCTTTGTTGACCCCCTCCACCCCACTCCTGCCCCTTCCCCACACCTTCCCCAAACTATTGTTTGTCCATGGATTTGCATATCTGCATATAAGTTTTTTGGTTTATTGTAGTTATCTGAATGGCTGGGAAGTGATGATATCTTATTGTGGTTTTGCATTGATTTGCAACTGATTGTGTTTGATTTGCATTTTCCTAATGACTAGTGATGCTGAACATCTTTTCATATGCATTTATACATTCTCCTCTTTTTAAGAGAATCCTATACAATAAAAGCCTAATATTCTAAGTATCTGGTTGTCCAGTCGGCCATTCAACCAATCAAAGCATAATATGCTAATGATATGCTAAGGTCGCTCAACCGCTTGCTATGGCGTGCACTGACCACCAGGGGGTAGATGCTCTGACTGGTAGGTTAGCTTGCTGCTGGGGTTCGGTTGATCGGAACTGAGTGAGATGGGCTGGACATGTTCTGAAGCCCTCTCGCAGTCCCTCCCCAGATGGCCAACCTCCAGTGTCCCTCTCCTGCATCGATCATGCACGTGTGGGTCCCTTGGCCTGTCCTGCACCCTCTTGAAATCTGGGACCCCTCAGGGGATGTCCGAGAGCCGGTTTAGCCCTGATGGCGGAACAACTGGTTGCTATGATGCACACTGACCACCAGGGGGTAGAAGCTCAATGCAGGAGCTTCCCCCTGGTGGTCAGTGTGCTCCCACAGGGGGAGCGCTGCTCAGCCAGAAGCCGGGCTCATGGCTGGCGAGTGCAGCAGTGGTGGCGGGAGCCTCTTGTGCCTCCGTGGCAGTGCTAAGGATGTCTGACTGCAGGCCTAAGCCGGCAGTCGGACATCCCCTGAGGGCTGCCGGGCTGCAAGAGTGTGCAGGCTGGGCTGAGGGGAACCCCCCCCCCCCCCGTGCACAAATTTCGTGCACTAGGCCTCTAGTGTCTACATAAATACATGTGTTTAAGGGGAGGAGTAGAGATGGGGATAGATCAGGAGATAAGGATTTATATATATTGGGGATAGGCAATTAGATATACAGCTCTGTAGCTATGAATGGGGGTCGAAGCAAATAGTAACTGAATAATGGAAGCATTTAGATTATGCAAAGAAGGTGTACAGCATGAAAGGTAGACCCAGGGAGTAGTTAAAAACATGTTCCAAATACTATTGCTGCATTAAAAAATACCTCTTAACTTTGGTGTATACGATTGTCTTAACTTTGCTGTATACCTGAGACTAATACAAAATAAAGTTGAAAAATAATACCTCGAAACTTTGAGGCTTAAAGACTTGCTCACAAATCGGCTGTGTGGGCAGGGCTCAGGGGAAGGCTCATCTCTACTCCACATACTTTCAGGTGGGGCAACCTGACTGGAGGGGGAGGGTCCATAGATGACTGGGGAGTTTTGAAGTAGAGCCCACCTCTATGGCTGGCAAGTTGGTGCTGGCTGTCAGTTGGACCCTCAGTTCCTCTCCACCTGGGCTTCTCCATGGATGCTCGGGCTTCCTCCCCTTATGGTGGCTGGGTTCCAAGAATAAGTGTCCCAAAAGAATCAGAAGGCAGCTATATTGCCTTTTATGACCTCCTCTCAGACTTCACAGTTTCACTTTTTTGGCAGTCACAAGGCCAGCCCACTTTAAGACCACCTTTGTTGTTGTTGTTACTTTTAATCCTCACCTGATTTTTAGAGAGAGTGGAAGGGAAGGATGGGGAGAGAGAGAGAGGGACAGAGGAAGAGAAAGATTGATGTGAGAGAGATACATCAATTGGTTGCCTCCTGCACATGCCCTGATCGGTAGCGGGATCAAACCTGCAGCCCAGGTTTGACCTTGACTGGGAATCAAACCTGTGGTGACCCTTTCGTGTGTGGGGGCTGACACTCTAACCATTTAGTCACACTGGCTAGGACAGAGCCACCTCTTAATGGGAGGAGGGTTGAAGTCACACTTAAGAAGAGCATGTGGAAGGAAGGAGGTACTATTTGGCCATCTTTGAAAATAGATCGGCCACGCCCACTGCTTTTGGGGCAGTCTGAGAAAGAGAATTGGCTGGGGTTGTGGGGTGGCCTGACTGCATGCCTGGTGCTCCTTCCTATCTGCTCTGGCCACTGAAAGGCTGATCCCCAGAGCAGCCCCTCAGCATCACCTGGGACTTGTCAGAAATACAGACTCACAACTTAGCCTCGGAGCCGGTAGTGAAAGGGATGCCTGCAGATGCATGTGCACAATCGATTTGAGATCTATTTATCTCCACCAGACGGCTCCTCTGGCTGCTGATGCCCAAGGCAGCATCCCAGTTCTCCCCCACTCCCCCTTCTTCCCCCGTCCACTACAAACCATGTGTCAAAACTGTGCTCCACAGAGACTCCTCCGGCAGGTGCAAGGGTTTAGGAAGCGGTGTGGACACGCTTCCTTTCTCACTCGCATCCCTGGCAGGGCTTCCGAGGGAGCAGTTTTCCAGGGCATGGCAAACATCCTCTGACAACAGGCCAGTCCCAGCTGACTGGCACACGGGCACTTGGAGAGAGCGAGCTGCTCAGTTCATTACTTTCTTCACAAAGGCACAGGCCAGGCTGGCATGGAAGCAGAATGCACTCGAAGCGCCTTCAGAAGTCCCATTAACTCTCTGGGCCAGGTTACTGGCCCTTGAGCCTTCTGCTCCAGGCAACAGATTACAAATAGCTTCTGCTGTCATTTGTCAGGATTCTGTTCATGCAAGGAAGGCTGTTTGGGAAAATATAAAAAGCCACAGCTCGTCTGCATGCTAATATATGAAGGCCAGCCTGTGGCCAATTATGGACACTCATGACCTGAAGACTGCTGCCACTGCAGTGAGCATCTTAGCCTCTGGTCATTCATTCCTTACAGATTTGTGAGCTCTGACGCTGTGTGAGGCACTGGGGAGGCAGCGGTGGTGAACAGGCAGGGCAGGGAGGTATAAAAGCAGAAAGTCGAATGTTAGGTTATGAACCAGTTTGGTGGCATCCAGCCTTGCCAGCCTATTCCAAGCTCCAGCTCTTAAGGTAATTGCCCTCCAGCTCTGCAGCTGTGCGGTGATGGGTGGCAGGCTGGCAGAGCCTGGGGGTTTTAGTGTCTCCACTTGGAAATGAAGGCCAGCATGGCCAGCTCTTCCCACCTCATCAGGACTGATGATGGAGAGGCCAGCACCTGCTGAAGGGACAGCTCCCTCACTGGCCAGAGGCCTGCACTGCCCCACATCCACAGTTCATGTGGCCACAATCCTTTGTACTTTTCCAAGTCCTTATTTGGGAAAAATGTCCCCAGAACACCTGAATGACCCTGAACCCCAAGGACAGTTTTGTGGACAAAGTTGGGGGTCGAAGACTCAGCCAGCAATCTGGGTTCCCAGTGCTGCTAAGCTCTCAGTCACCGGATGCCTGGTTCTCTGGTTTTAATGTGCTGTGGTCATCTTGAGACCTTGTTAAAAAACAGAGGATGCAAGAGGGTTCTGGGGTGGGGCTGGAGGTGTGCGTTTCTAACAAGCTCCCAGGGTTGCCGATGCTGCTAGCCCAGGGACCATGCTTCAGTTAACAGCCATCTAAAGCAGGGTCTGCAAATTATTTTCTGTAAATAGTACACAGCCATGCCCACTGCTTTACATGCTGTGGCTGCTTTCAGGCCACACTGGCAGGGGCCAGTATTTGGGACAGAGACCAGCTGGGCCACAATCCTAAAATACTTACTATCTGGCCCTTTACAGAACAGGCTTGTAGACCCTGCTCTAGAGTGGAAGCTGGGACTCAAGACTGTTTATTCAACACAGCTGGGAAATTCTCACGCGGTGCCTAGGCCCCACCCCCAGTCTCTGATTTACTTGCCCTGGGGCGCAGCCTGGGCACTGAGGTGTCTGAAGGCTCCCAGCAATGCCTCTGGGCTGCAGGCTGCAATGGGTTAATTGGAGCATCACTTGGTGCCCTTGTCTCCCTCCTCTCTGAGTCCTCCCCAGCTCAGCCATGTGATTTTCATTTTTAGACTGGGAATTTGCAGCTGATTTCTGCAGCTGTTTTAGGAACAGATTTTGGGGAGAAAGTTTGAATGCACAGCTGAGCCCTGCGGCTCCCCCACCCCCAGCACATTTATATGCAAATAGCCAAGAGCCTTGTTTTTGCAAGCACTGAAATTGAATCAGAATCTACAGGCCTTGTTAGGTTGTTTAACCTTCGTGATTTTTTTTTCCCTTGGCTTTTCTGGGCAGATTTTTACTTGTCCTTTGTTTTTCTTCTTGCTTCCTTCAGCCCGTGGTCAGCCTTTTGCTGCCTCCTTATTAATCAGAGGAGATTAAGCCTCATTTTCTTACAGCTGTGTTTACTGGGAGAGGTTGGTATTTAGCGTTTTGCCAATTTCCATAGGGAAGGGCACATCCTACTGGGTAGCAGTAGAATAAAATTCTTCCTAAAAGGAACATCCCCAAAGCTGACAGGGGAGGTTAATACTTGTTTGAAGCTGGAGATGATCTTAAGATGCCACCTGATCTCTATCCTTTTTCCAAAAGGCAGGAGGGTTCTTGGAGCTACAGCCGCCTTTCTTAGCGTGGACAAAAAGGGCCCACATGCTAACCCGACTAGCTCAGGGAAGGCCCGCGTCCTGCTTGGCAGCCTTGCAAACCCAAAGACCTAAAGTAACCTCAAAAGATGGCCTGAAATTAAAGCTTTTTTCAACTAAAAAGCAGTTTATGGTGGGTAGTCATGGTGGGCAGGTATCTTCCCTGACAAAGGTCAATCTTTAAGTCTGTCTGTTGTCTTTTTGCACCTAAAATAACGTATTGTTGGAATGTCAACGTAATTTTTCTTCCTTTTTCTGACCCTCTGCGGAGACCACAGATCCCCTCACTGTTATTGAGCTCATTGTTGACTGTTAACTATCCTGCACCCACCTAAGTAAAAGAAGTATGTGTCTATTATTTTACTTTTTATCCAATCTCCGAGGTCCCCCCACCCACCGCTTTGCTTTCTTCCACCTCCCTAATCGATCACCAATGGATTTCATGTAACCCACTTACGTCTCGCCTCCACTTTTGATTGTAATGTATTAAAAAGAGGCGCAAAACTGCCACTCTCCAGAGCATTATCTCAATCCCTCGAGATTCTGCTTCCCGGCAGTTGTCAACAGTTTGGCCCAAATAAACTCACAAAGACATTCTTCACAGGTTTGCATGTTTCTCACATTCACATTCGTGCTGATCTCTTCCAGGAGGAAGACTCAGGTTCTTCCAGAGAAGCATCTTTCAGGGTCTCCAGGGATGCTTCTCTGTGGCCAAATGAGCACATCCCCCTTATTCCCATCTCATCTCTTACTCTCCCTAGAAGAGGCTCCCTTTGTGCCTTGGGCTGCAAACAGATACTCTGGGAGGAGCTGACACCCCTTGGAATGAAGGGGTCCTTTAGTGCCCCTTAGACAAAAGGAAACTTTAAGACAAAGCCCCCTAAAGACTTACAAAATTCCAAGATGGTGATCTGGTTAATCTCTTCCATAGTCCACCCCCCCCACCCCTTCCCTCTGACATCTCAGTCCGCTCAGTGCATCCATGCCTCTGGACCTATTTAGTTCCTTAGTTTATTTTGTTACTTAGATTCCACATGTAAGTGAGATCATGTGGTATTTATTTTTCTCTGATTGGCTTATTTTGCTTAGCAAAATACTCTCCAGGTCCCTCCGTGCTGTTGCAAAGGATAACAGATCCTTCTGTTTTGCAGCTGCATAGTATTCCATTATGTAAATGTACCACAGCTTCCTTATCCACTCGTCTACTGATGGCCACTTGGGCTGTTATCAGATCTTAGCTACTGTAAACAGCACTTTGAACATAGGAGTGCATATATTTTTTCTGATGGCTGTTTCTGGATTCTTAGGAATATATTCCCAGAAGTGGAATCACTGCATCAAACGGCAGTTCCATTTTTAATTTTGGGCCCTAGTCCCACGATCTTGAGGTATGGGTCTGAGATGTGGTCTGGGCAATGTGTTTTTGTTTGTCGGTTTGTTTGTTTATTCCATTTTGAAATAATATAGACTTTCAGGAAATATGCAAAAAAAGTACAAAGGATTGCTATGTATCCGTCACCCAGCTTTTCCAAATGTTCACAATTTACCTAACCGTAGTATCATGCTCAAAATCAGGAAGTTAACATTGATACCTGTTATGATCTGTTCTCACTCAGTTTTGTTGACTATGCCCCTTAGGTCCTTTTGGGGGATCCCACATTGCATTTAGTTGTCTTGTCGTCTTAGCCTCCTGTCATCTGGGATAGTTCCTCTGTCTTTTTTTGTCTTTCTTGACCTTGACACCTTGGAAGAGTACTGACCATTTATTTTGTAGAATGTCCCTTAATTTAGTTTGGGGTAAGGCATGTTGCAGACTCTCCCTAGATGAATATAATGTGCAACTAAGTTGGAGGACACTGATCCAATGTGGTTGGGATCATTATACTTTGTAAATTACCACTTAAGGCCGTGAGAAAACTGTGGGGTGAGGATCAGAGAAGAGAATAAGGGCCAAGAAAATAGTGGATGCATCTTTGGTTTGGTCTTTCCCCAGGTTTTCCCCCCTGGATCTCTACTCTATTATCTTTTTCCCCCTCTTTCCTCTTCTGTATCCTGGCCTGAAATCAGAGACTTCATTTGGTATCAGCCCAATGCACTCACTCTGCATGGACATCAATTCACTTTCCAAGTTGGATCATGTCCTTCCTCTGCTGTGAATGTCGACCCATCTTCCTACATGGCCTTCTGTGATGGCACTTGGTCCTCCCTCCAACCCCATCTCACATCCCTGCTCCTCACCTCACTAACACTGGCCATGCTCAGAGGCCGGGCATGAGCCAGCCTCCAGTCCTCTGCACTTGCCCTTCCTACTACCAGATGCTTCCTACTAATGACCACACAGCTAGTATTCTCATTTCCTCCAGGTCTTTGCTTTCAAGTCTTGCCCCCCACTCCTTCCCTCCCCAGAATCTTCATATCTTGCTCCTCTGCTGCAGGTGGGGGGAATCTTTGCCTAATATTTTTTTTACCCTGTATCTCCAGAACCTAGAGTACTGGCTGATACCTGGTGTGTGTGTGGGGGGGGGGGGGTGTCAAAGTATATTTGTTGAATAAATCAATGAAATAGATCAAGAGATTTTAAAATAGTTTAATTTTTGACTGAGAGGAGACCCCACTTATAACACTGAGTAAGGTTATTTAAAAATCTCTCTCATTTTTGCTTGGCCAGCTGCCCAGACTGCCAAGGTGTAGATTGCCCTGCCCTTTCTGGCACCTCCCATTTTTCCAGTTCATTTCTTATTTCTTCTGCACAAGAAAAGATGGCCCTTGAGATGAGTCAGCCCGTAACTCCCTCTCCTTTCAGCAGGAATAGATAGGATGGGGACAGATCGTCAAATATGCTGCTCTCTTTTTTATCCTTGTCACAGTTATAAGCTGTAAAGAAAGTTTGGGTGCTCTATGTGACCCTGGCAAACCTTACTGCATGGCTTCTCAAAGTTATACTTCTTGGCTGGTGTCTGAGAGGAAGGAAGGAAGCCAGATATGCTCTTTTTTAAAAATATATTTTTTTATTGATTTCAGAGAGGAAGGGAGAAGGAGAGAGAGATGGAAACATCAGTGATGAGAGAGAATCATTGATTGGCTGCCTCCTGCACGCCCTATACTGGGGACTAAGTCCACAACCCCAGCATGTGTCCTGACCAGTAATCTCATGGTTCATAGGTCAACACTCAACCACTGAGCCACACCAGCTGGGCACATATGCTCTTTTTATAAAATAAATAACCATTATTTCTATGTGCCAGTAATGTGTGTGTTTGTATTAAATTTGCCTTTACTAAAGTCCTAAGTGCCAAATAATAATCCTCACTATTTTATGGGTATGATAACTGAATCTTAGAATGATGAACTTAGCTGGTAACTGACAGGACTAAGATTTAAACCCAGGTGTTTTGATGCTCCAACCAATGCTCTTAATTCTCCCCAATATTTGAGTAGTTGGCTATAGCCAAACATAAATAGGAGGAAGGTGGCGCCTTGCAGGCAGTAGCAGTTTTGAGTTGCTTAAGGGACTGGATGAATATAGTAGGAGGTCAGATATTCTGACTTTAGAAGCTAAGAATTAGCTCCATGGCTTAATCATTCTGTGGATTTGTTTATCCTTTCTCATCTTCACAGGAACACAACTGCCAATCATTTCTGTGAAGTGCACAGTGGTGGTTCTCAAAGTGTGGTCCCTGAGGCAATAGCAGCAGCAACTCGGACTTGACAGTGGTTCTCAACGTTGGCTGCACATTAGAATCACCTGGGAATCTTTTTAAAATCCTGATTTCTGGGCCTCATCCTCCGGAAATTCTGTTTCTTTGTTATGGGGTGGGGCCACAACATTAGTAACAAAGAAACAGAATTTCTGGAGGATGAGGCCCAGAAATCAGGATTTTAAAAAGATTCCCAGGTGATTCTAATGTGCAGCCAAGGTTGAGAACCACTGTGATAGAAGCATGGAATCCTGGCTTCTAACGTCTGACCTCATAAATGAGAAACTCTGAGGCTGGGATCCAGGAATCTGTGCTTAACAAGCCTCCGGGTGATCCCAATGCCTGACCTACTTTGAGAATCTCTAGCACAGTGGTTCTCAACTTTCCAAATGCCTCGACCCTTTAATACAGTTCCTCATGTTGTGGTGTCCCCCAACCATAAAATTATTTTCCTTGCTACTTCATAACTGTAATCTTGCTACCGTTATGAACCGTAATGCAGGATGTATTTTCATTGTTACAAATTGAACATAATTAAAGCATAGTGATTAATCACAAAAACAATATGTAATTATATATGTGTTTTCCAATGGTCTTAGGCGACCCCTGTGAAAGGGTCCTTCGACCCCCAAAGGGGTCGCGATCCACAGGTTGAGAACCGCTGCTCTAGCACATGGTTAGGATAGTAACCACTGGCTCCAGGCTTCCTGTGTCAAGTCATGGCCCCATTGCTAGGAGCTGTGTGGCCTTGTGCAAAATATTTAGAGTCTTTGTGCCTCAGTTTGCTCATCTGTAAAGTGGGGATAATAATATCACCTACCTCACTGTCCTCAAGATGAAATGAGTTAACATATAAAGTGGTTTGAACAATGAATAATGTTATTTAACATTAGCTACATCGTTGTTCTTTTCCCATATTTATTATATATTCTGTTTGCAAAATAAAGAAAGAAAAAGACAAAACAGAAAAAACAACAACACTCTTTCCCCGGCTGGCCTGGTTCCTTTAAAGAGGACCTAGCAGCTCCGTGTAGCCTATCAATCTTTGCCAGGTGGGGCTGCTAATGCGTCACTGCTGAGATGATAAGGCCAGCACCAGGTATCAGGTGTAGTAAAACCAAAAGCCACAAGATTGCATTTCAGTTTGCTTCGGGAAGGACTCAGACCCATGTGGTGGTAACAGGAGCATCTGGTGACCAAATGGTGTCTGTCTTTGTCTTTGGACGCTGCGGGTGAGTATCATGGACCAGTTCCGCTGAACCCTCAGCCCTTGTTTGCAAAGTGGATGATGATGACTCAGGGCATGGTGATATTTACCTAGCTTTGCCTCCTAACCCACTGGCAGGATCAAATGACTCAAATGAGATTGAAGGGATTAGATGCCAAGGCAGGAGAAAGCTTTGGAGCAGAATATCGGCAAACCAATTGGTATTCAGCCCACAGCCAAGCCTTGTCAGGAGGCCAGGGAGGAACAGGAGTGCAGCTCTTCTGGGGAACATTTCAGGAAGCTGCAGTTATAACAGATGCCCTCTCCGTCTGGCCTAAGTGTGGGCTGACTAAACTGACCAGTTCATCTATTTTTCTGGGGATGATATGAGAGGGAGAATTGAGCAAGGAGGACTACCTATCGCAGGGGAGTGTGATAAAGTTATTTTGAAGTTTATCTGGAACACTAAACAATGAGTAATAACATTGGAAAATGAAGAAGGGTAGAGGCATTGATTTTGCCTTAATAGACATGAGCACATACTGTAAGATAGAATGACACTAGAGAAACCAAAGGAAGATGCAGTCAGGAAAAACGGAGCCTTGTATAAATGTAAAATAAGTGTATGGTAAAGAAATAAGCTCAAGGCAATGGGATCTAGATGTATTATTTTATAACTGGTGCTGGCAATATTGTTAGTTACTCTATCAAGTGTTTTCCCACCAAATACCAAAATAAATTCAAGGTGCATTAAAGGTGTGGATTTAAAAGTGAAATCACACACATAAACACAAATATCAAAAAAATAAAATAAAATATAGATGAATATTTGGAACAATTTCCTATCCTCAGACAAGGGACTGTTGTTTTGCAATTTAAAAGCTGTACACTTTAGGACCTTAAAATTGTAGACATACAACAGCTCACATGGACCAGGGCTTCTTTTGATTTTCTTTATAACAACCAACCAGACAAAAACCAGTTCTTGAATAACAAGTGATAGAGGTCAGTCAAGGGCTTATTCTACCAAGTCCTTACGTTTCTATCCAAGACAGTGCAGGGCAACATTCAGATTTTTTCCATCTCATCATTAAGCCCCTGACCCCACATGGAGTTGTTTTGATCAACTCAGATGCCCAGCCAACACTCCCTCCCTAAGTCACTGTGGCTCATTTGGTCTCAGGAGTGGAAATAGAGGGCTTGCTGGCAGCACACAGCTCTGTCTCAGAGGAGGAAGTTGTTCCGCTTCCAAGGCAAAAGCAATGCTAGCTGATCACCAAACACATTTCATTCTCCTGCCAGGTACTTGGCCAATCTACATTTTCTAGGAGTTAGAGTGGAGCCAGGAGACTGAGTTGTGGCCATGAGAGGTGGGCAGCAGGTGTGTCATCCCTCCTGTGCTTGGCTCATAACAGTCTCCGTTCTCTCCTCTTGTTCCATGGTGATCTGGGAGAAAGCATGCCGAAGGTGACAGCCCCATGGGGTGGAGTAAGCAAGGGCCCCTGTGTCAATGTCTGTAGGAAAACTGCCCAACTCACAAAGGGCTGTGAGGCAAAAGAAAAGTCAATTTTCATTGTGTTCAGCTATTGAGATGGCACTGTTTTCCCAGAGTAGCCTAACCAATACCACCTGAACAGCCCCTGTCATCACCTACCCTTGTGTAAAAAGAAAGACACCAGGGTAACATCAAACATAATCCCTGTTTTGTTTGATGCAGGATTAATGAGCATATTTCCCTTCCCTTCCCTTCCCTTCCCTCCCCTCCCCTCCCCTCCCCTTCCCTTCCCTTCCCTTCCCTTCCCTCCCCTCCCCTTCCCTCCCCTTCCCCCCTCACACCTAATAGGGAATAGGCATAATTTCTGAACCAAAGAAAATTTTCACAATAATTTTGCAAACATTATTAGCTCGTCCATTGTACTAATAGTTATTTTCTGGGATGGGTGTAGCCTTTATTAACTTGTTTAATAGCCACAGTTTAATTTTATTTCTCCTCTATATTTTCCCCAACCCCCCTAAAAAGAAAAAATAAATCCTAGTCAGGTGGTCACTAGTCTCATAAAAAGGAATTTGCCAAGGGTTTCCCAGGGGAAAAAATGAGCAGAATTTCTTCATTTAACAAATATGTATTTAATGAGCACCTAATATGTGCCCGGTACTTACTGCTCTGATGCTTGGGATGACTCTTCAGTGAACAAATCGGACAAAAATTCCTGCTGTCATCAAGCCTATCTTTTTCTTATAGAATGGGGAGCTTTTCAATCATAGTTTTGTAAAATGAATTTAATAAGTAAGTATTAAACTCATATGGAATATTAGAAAGTGATAAGTGCCATGAAAAGGGGGGGGGGCGGGGAAATAGAGCCCTGAGGAGGCCATAGCTGGGGGTGGTTATGATAAGGCTCCCTGAGAATGCTTTGAACAGACTCCAAGGAGGTGAGCAAAGTAATGATGTGTGTATCCAGAGGGCTAACTGATGCAAGGCTGCGGGGAGAGAAAGATGCCTGGTGCACTTGAGGGGGCCAGTGTGGCTGGAGTAGTGAATGAAGCCCCTGGAGGAAATAGGAAGAGCTGAGTTTGCAGAGGTAATGGAGGGTGTGTGTGTGTGTGGCATCACATGGGACCCTCGGGACATTTGAAGAATTTTATTCTTTAATCTGAGAGTATTGGCGAGCCATTCAGTTACAAGAGCCAGGAAATTAACTCAAACTTACTTAGAAGGGACTCTATTGGCTCACATAACAGCCTTTTTTTGGGGGTGGGGGGTAGGGTGTGTGTGTGTGTGGGGGGGGGGGAGCTGCCCAAATCTCCAGATTTACTTACATGTTCACTGTGGCTTGTGAGTTTCTCTCCCATTAGCCACATATCAAGTCTTAGGGAAGACACTGATTGGTCCAGTTTGGGTCACAGGGCCTTTCTAAACCAGTCACTGGGAACAGGCGATAAAGTCCTGTGATTGGCCAGTCTGGATCCCATGTCTGTCCCCTGTAGAGATTAGGGTTGGGAGATTATCTCCAGAAAATGTATAAAAGGACTTTCCTACCAGGTTGAAAAGATTCATCACCTGAGGAAGCAGGAATGGATGCTCAGTAGGCACAAGTAATAACTGTGAACTACAAAAGCAATGAAAGTCAGTACAAAGGGAAAGAGATTTGATTGCATGGAACATAAAAAGAAGTCTGTATGTCAGAAAACACCACAATCAAATTCATAAAACAAAGCACAAGTAGAAAATTGTGTGCAGAAAAATATGACAAAAAGATACTCTCAATATATAAACAATTCATAAATATCAATAAAAATCAAAATCTCAATTGATAGATGACCAAAATAACATGAACAGATTAATTCGCCAATCAGGAAATACAAATAGCTGACATAAATCTGTTTAACCTTCTTAGTAAATGAAGAATGTTAGTTAAAATAATGACAAACCATTTTTCACGCTGACACATCTTAGTGTCAATAGTTGTAGGACCCTCAAGGACAGTGAGAATTTTACAAGATGGAAATTCTGAGTGTTCTGAACTAGCAATTATGGCATTAGGAAGGCAAACACAAGTTGGGGAGGGAGATCTACTTTGAAACAAGGTACTTGGAAAAGTCATCTCCAGGAAGTGACATTTTAGCTGGGATCTCAAGGATAACAAGTTGCTAGTCATTGAGAATGGGAAGGAAAGTTTTCAAGTTCAAAGCATGGAAAGCATTTGGCCTGTTCTAGGAATGGACAGAAGGTCAGTGTGTGGCAGCACTGTGAGCCAAGCAGAGAGTCACACAGGATGAGGTTGGAGAGGCAGGCCGTACAGGTCTTCTCTCCAGGTTCTGTGCTGACAGAACAGTGTTGCTGGTCACTGTGATAGAGGGAAGAAGAAAGCATGAGTCCTCAAGCTTCTGTGTGACGTGACATATGCCATTTCTGCCCGCGTATCATGGGCCAAAGCAAATTACACTGTCGAGTCCAATTTCAGTGGGGTGAGGAGGTATACTCCTCTATTCTTCTGTATTCCTAGATTCACTGTAGTTATAAACAGAGACATGATTACTTAAAATGATTTACAGTGTATCAGTATTTTGTGATATGAATTTTAAGAGCTCAAATATTCCACTTGTTTAGGTTTTATAAAACAACTTTCTCTGATTCTCATGGGTCCTTAATTCAGAGGCAAAATTTAAATCAGGAAAAAGGATTTCATATTTACTGCCCAAATGTAAGGGTTGTTTATTCTTTTGGTTAAGCGTCTTGAGCTCAAGAGGGGCCATTTGCCTGTAAGTATCAAATAGCAGAATCTAATGGCAATAATTTAGCAAGTGCTTTTCGAAATGGCAAAGTATAATGTCTTGGTACTTTATTCATGTTTAAATTTGTAGGCGAGCACAGGAATGTATCCGTTTTTCCATCTTCCAAACCAAGAGGTTGGAGGTTTGTTTCTCAAAGCCCCACAACTGGGCAAGACCATCATAAACACTTATTGTTATCCCTTTTGGCCTGAGAACCACCACTAAAGTTAAGCAACATTTAACAGTACCTTTGGTTGAAGTGAGGCAAAGAGGTAGAAGTATTGGCTAGAAACATAAGAATGACAGGCAAAGAGATGAAAAACTGGCTGCAGATTAAAAACTATATCTGGCCATGCTTGAATCATGTCACATTCTCTTTACTGTCACTCTGAAGCATTCGTGTTGAGGTTGCTCCTTGCAGCATAAGACTGTACTTCCTACAATTTTTTTTTTTCTCACCGAACTGTTTACTACTGGAATATGCTCCTCTGGTACAACAGTTCAAAAAGCCTTATTTTCCTTTAACTACTACATTTCTGACTTTCATGGATAAAGGGGTTGACTTTCTTGATTGCTTTCTAGAACAACAAACCAGATAGCACCTCTTCTATAGGAAACGGAGGGGATTAAATTTGATGGAACACAGATTTCCATTTTCAAAGGAACATTGAGTTTTTCACATAGTGATTCTTGTTGATTAATTGTCACACTCTTAACAATTATGTAATTCAATCATAATTCTATCAACAATAGACTGAGGAAGATCATGCCTGGGTGATCACATAGCCAGCACTGGGACTGGCTCATAAAAAGTGCTCAAAGAGAACCCCAATAATGAGTGATGGGGCGGGGTCCAGGATGGCTCAGATTTGGGAAGTTTTGTCCACTTGTTCCTTGCACTGGTCTGGATGTGCAGCTAAACTGAAGAACATTCGGTCCGAAAAACCATTTGAAAAATAGCTGATCTGAAATACTGTGAGCGGGGAGTGCAGAGAGAGGACAGAGAAATGCATAGAGAGTAAGTGAAATCATGCAGCTGTGCAGCTGGAGAGCTGGAAGGAAGGTGTGCAGCCCCTGTTCCCTGGGAGTGAGGGGAGGGGGGGTCTCAGCCCCAGGCAGGGATCCCCAGTCCAGATCCCCAATCCACAGCCCATGTAGCATTGGGCAAGGGGAATTAGTGGTGATTGGGTCCAGCTGGGCGGGCAGTTCAGCCCACACTATCCCAGGCCCAGAGCAAGTGCTTTGTTACAACACCTGCCGGGAAGTTTGTCCCAGTCTGTGTCAGTGGAACATGGGGCCAGTGGAGGGGTCTGACCGGTTCACCCAGCAGTGAATCTGAGGGACTGTTTATTCTCTGAAAGAACTTTTGGCAGAGAGCAGGACCGGGTCAGGCATAGTGTCCCAGGGGAAAGGGTCGATCCTCCTCAACTCAAGCACAGGGTAGGAGCCCCTTCCTCCTACCTGCTGAACAGCTCTGGGCTGGAAATCTGCGCCTGTGATGCTGGGCCTGGCAGCATGGGGGACTCAGACACCTGGCCTGGTAGCCTAGGGACACAGACAATAGTGTGTTGAAGGCAGGGGCTAGGTAGAGGGGGGCAAAGTGGGGGAAATAGGGTACATGTGTAATATGGTCAACAATAAAATATAAATAAAAAATAATAATGAATGATGGGTTCTGAAGGATGTACTGACGTTCATAGAACCATTGGCTTTATCTTAATGACTTGTATCTTGCACCTCAAAGGCTAGTGTGATTAGCTATCTAGTGTTGAGAGGAAAATTACACAATGGGATTTGCTTATAGTTTATAGTTGAAAAACATAGTCAAAGCATTAACCAGTATTAGAAAGGGAAGAATGTTGGTAAGTTAAAGTTGATTTAACAGGGCAGTATTAAATACATATTTGCAACCAAAAATAAAGTATTTAATGTTCATTTTGAGTTGTTAATTGCTCATGACTAAGGAACAAATTGCACAAACCACAGATAATTCCACCTTATCCTCTCAAACAAATTTTATTTGTATTCTGCTCTAACAAATATAGTATGAAGGCAACAGTTGTTTAGGTTCTTAGTGTATGGCAAAGATGAAAAGAAACAAACAGATTTAGAAGCAGTTCAGCATTTAAATGCTGGTTTAACATAAGAGGCACGTATTATTCTACTTAGCAGTTTATACCAGATATCAGAAGACATATTTTTCCTTGCAAGCCACAGACTACATTTATTTGCATTAAGTAAAAACATATCTTGATCAAGAAAATTACTTTTTTTTCTGATTTTCCTTTATATCACAAATGTCAGGGTAAGGCAAATCCTTAATGAATCATATGATAGAAACCCTACTCCCCAAGAAAATATATTAAACATTCTGCTAACTTTGTTATTTGTCAAAGCAAAGCCGACATGCACCACATACAGGGGAATGTCATTTCAAATCAAGTGCATCAAGCAGAACTGAATTAATTCACAAAGAGGCTTTTCAGTGTTTCACAGAAAGATTTACAATTAGCTGCGGTGACTAATATGTGACCCAGTATCATAGACAGTGTTCCGGATGCCTCCTTTGTATGTTTTTATGAAAGAAGGATTGTCCATCATCTGAATAGTTAACCAGCCAGAGGACAAGCCCCTTTGTCTCTCCTACAGTCAGTACCTTTTTAATTAGAACTATTCTGTGGAAGGCCTACTTCGTTCTCTGTGTGCAAACATGACTAATGGGGGGCTATTTCCCACCCTTAACCTGTAGCCCCTCATGCCACATCGCTGGGCTGCAGTGTGGCTGGGAATTGACATCCAGAATTCACGTGTAGGAGAGCCAATCGGCTTTTCCAGCTTTCCATCGTGTAGCTGTGCAACGACAGTGGCAGTGAAATGAAGATGTCTTCTGTTCAGTTGTCTTCGATCTGGCTCGTGGCTAGATGTTTAATATTTTACTATTAAAATGGAAATTCACTTCATCATTTATTTTAAAGCATAAAATCTTACAGCCCAATAGCAATCAAACAGCATAAGAAAACAAAAATGAAAGCACAATTCAATCATCAAATGAAGGTTAAACAACTTTGAGAGTGGGGCTGAGGACAGTTACTCCCCACCCTCTCACTTTCCTGGCCACAAAACTGACTTTCCTTTCTCGGTAGTGTTCAGGCAGAGAATGCCTTCCTGGCCTCCCCCACATTGAAAATAAATGAATAAAATGGCTGCACTGGGTGATGAAGAGAACACCAGGACTGAAATAATTCCAATCCCAATGTTCCTAGCAGGTATATTAGGTCTCTTTCTTCTGTTTCCTCTCTTCTCTGTCATGTGTAGTCACAGGAATGTGTGCTCCTACCAGGTTGCACTTGTCAACTCTTTCAGAAGAGGGACAGTGACTTTCAATTAAGTTATAAAGATCAGCCCAGCAGGTGTGATTTTGTGGTTGAGCATCAGCCTATGAACCAGTCAGGGCATATGTCTGGGTTGCGGGCTTGATCCCCAGTGTGGGATCTGCAGGAGGCAACCAATCAATGATTCTCTCTCATCATTGATGTTTTTCTCTTTCTCTTTCCTTCTCCCTTCCTCTCTGAATGGATAAAAACGTATTTAAAAAATTTATAAAGATGACATAAATTATGAAAAAAATAGTATTAATATGGTGTCGTTTCTGGATTAATTTAAATTGATTCTCCTCCCCCCCCCCCCCCACCCCCCCAGAAAGTGATGTCTAATGGCAGTGGAAGGCTGTAGAATAAATGGCCGGAGACATGGCCAAGTTCCACAATCATGAGGTCACTTAAAACAGCGGTTCTCAACCTGTGGGTTTCGACCCCTTTGGCAGTCGAACGACCCTGACCCTTTCACAGGGGTCGCCTAAGACCATCCTGCATATCAGATATTTACATTACGATTCATAACAGTAACAACATTACAGTTATGAAGTAGCAACGAAAATAATTTTATGGTTGGTTCACAACATGAGGAACTGTATTTAAAGGGCCAGAAGGTTGAGAACCACTGACTTAAAAGAAGCATTGCTGCTAGGTTGATGAGATTTTTTTAAAAATATGGACTGTTAAAAATCATATTACATATGCAGAACTGTAACTCACACTTGATTTCAGTATACCAAATAAACTATGCACAAGGGCAACAAATTCAGAGAGGCCAACACAGCTTTCACAGAAAGATAAGGAGTTGAATTTCCATAGAGGAAAGGGCAAAACTGAAGAATTTCATGGAATATTTAAAAAGCAAAACATCCTTTTATTTTAGAAATACTCGATTTGATCCATTACTTTTATCCCTCTACTAAGAAAAATGTATATAAATAACTTACAGTTCTAAAGCTCTTATAAGAAAGATGGATTTAAGAAGCTATGCAAGAAATGATAAGTTTCCATAGCGGGGGTGGAGGGGATGGTCTTGGGACCCAAGGAGGCTGTGGGAAGCAGTCATCTTGCCCCATGAGGGTCCTTGTTCATGTTGGCTCTTGGATAGACATTTGTGACGTCTGACCTTTTCCTGGGTCCTTCATCCCTGTGCCAACTGTACTTCTGGCCTCTTGGATCTTAACTACAGCTGCTCCCCCCTTTAATGGTCATAATCTGCTGAGAGAGGGGGCCAGCTATCACATTAGTCTTGGACTTGGCATGGGCAAGCCACACTGTTTAAAGGGAACTGGAAGCCAAAATTGCAAGCGAGACCTCTCACTGCCTCTAATTTCAAGTGAGAATCTGCTCTGCAGGCCATCAAACCTTGGGTAAAGATAACATGTTTTATTTTTATGAAAAGCATGTATATAAAGAGAGATTCCAAGTGGAGCTTTTAATATCACAGGCATATGTTTGGATCCTAAATGCAGCAGCCCCCCCTCTTCACTAAAACACCTAGAAAAGTGTCATCCCTCAGGATGGTGTCACACTGACTCACAGCCCACTGGGGGGCTCCACACTGATGCACTCGGTAAAGACCTCACAAACCGAGAAAGCTCTGCTAAACATCAGTGTCAAATAAGAACATCCCTGCCGTCCTACCCATGGAAGGAGAGGCATGGAAGCTGTCAGGGCCTGCCCTCCTGTACATCTCTGTGCTCGGCTCTGGATGAAGCCCTGCTGGCATATTCCTCTCTAACCACATGTTCAACAAAGCTGTAACCTGTGCCGTGGGAATCCCTGAAGAAGGTATCATTTTCAAGTCACCATCCTGACCTTTTCCCAAGTGATTTCTGAAGGTTTTGCCCATTTCCTCTCCTGTCTCTTTTGCCTGTGGATTATACTGATATTGGGCTTGGCGATTCCTGAAATTTAGCCTGCAGCTTATCAAAACAATGGTCTTCCTCCTTTCTTTGAAGAGACCACTGTCCAACCAGCTTTGTGAAATAACCGAGAAAGCAGACAGGGCCAGGATACACATGTGAGTGCTAAACCATGACGCTGGGGCGCAATTGTGAGAAAAAAGACAGAAATTGCAGGAACAGAGCCTGAAAGATGCGTTAATGTGGGTCGCCCCACCAAGTTAAAGAAAGGTTCTTTTCTTTTTTCTTTTTCTGCAAGTAAAAAGAACAAAATGCAGCTGAGAAATTAGAGCAAAGGTTTCCCCATCCTTGTGTGGGACTTGCCTCCCCCACCCCCACCCTCCTCCACAGCACCCCTGCTGGCTCCCACTCTTCCCCCAGGGCCAGCAGAGGCTGTAATGCTGAGGACTGGCATCTACTTCCATTTCTTTGTTCCTTTGCTTCATCTTGTGCCCCTGCCAAAGACAAGGAGAAACCAGCTCTTAGATTAAAGATAAAGCATCTTTATAAAAAGCTTAGCAAGGAATATATATTTTAAAAAAATCCTCAACTGAGGATATGTGTTTTTATTGATTTTAGAGAGAGGAACGGAGGGGGGGGGGAGAGAGAGAGAGAGAGAGAGAGAGAGAGAGAGAGAAAGATTGATGTGAGAGAGAAATATTGACAAGTTGCTTCCCATACTTATCCCGAATGGGGATTGAACTGCAACCCAGGTATGTGCCCTGACCAGGAATTGAACCTGCAGCCTTTTAATGCATGGGAGGACACGTCAACCAACTGAGCCACTCGGCAACGGCAGGAATATCATTTTAATACAATTGTTGCCCCTTATCTAAGTGGAGGGACACGTTCAAAGACTCCCAGTGGATGCCTGAAACCCCAGATAATACCCAACCCTATATATTCTATGTTTTTCTCTATACATGCATACCGATGATAACATTTAAGAACTAGACATAGTAAGAGAATAACCAGAATTACTAATATTGAAATAGAATAATTATAACAATATACTTTAATAAAATTATAGGGATGTGGTCTCTCTTCCTCAAAATATCTGGAATTTCCATTTAATATTTTCAGACTGCAATCAACAGCAAATAACTGAAGCCATGAAAAGCAAAACTCTAGATAAGTGGAACCACTATACAGCCATTTAAATGTTTCTCACCCCTCAAGCAGGCCTAGGAATATTTTATTTGACTATCAGAGGACTTTGGATATCTAAGCTGTAATTGTTGGCACATGGTATTTTTAAAAAGCATCTTAATCACTGTTTAATAAATGTATGCCACACTGACAAGTTGCTTCAGCTGATGGGGATGATTAACCCAACTCTTCAAAGGATTCTTTTAAAAACCTCACCTTGACTGGATGTGCCCTCCCTTTTTGGGACCATTCATACACTCTAGTTTCCATAGCTCAACAGAAAAATCATAATAATCACAAATTATATACAATTTATATAATGTTGATTTGCAAAAGTTGTTGATGGTTAGTCCACATTTTGAGATCTTATTAAGTCTCTGCTGTGTTCTCCACCTGAGAGGACTCTAAGAAGATACCATGCCTTACAAGAGCCTATAGACTTTATATTTTTAAAAACAAGGTATAAATCCACATAGAGGGAAATGCACAGGCCTAAAACATACTTCAGTCTGTTTTGAAAAAATGCGTAAATTTAACTCACATCACTATCAAGATGTAAAGCATAGCCATCATCCCAGATCAATGATTGATCTGATTTCTGTCACCATAAATTTCCACATTTCTCCAAGAAAGAATTGGAGCAGATGTCCTCAAGGCTAACTTTTTACTCTGGTATCCTATGAATTCTTTTGGGAAAAAAATACCTTTGAGGTTTGTAGGTGTATGTAAAAGCAATATTATAGACAATTTTAAAAATATCCATAAGTAGATAAGGAAAGAAAGAATCCTGCATAATCTTCGCATTAGCAATAACTTCTGTAGTTAATACGCTATTTTTAAAAAGCATATAATGAAGTATTTCCTTATAGGATTTTTCTGTATCTTTCCTACATATATACATAATTTTAACAATGAAAATTGTAAGCATGAAGAAAATTACAGGCAATAGTATAACATATTTAGAATAGATCTACTATCCAGATTTAATGTGTTCATATTTTTCAAATTCCCTTGTAATGTTTTATTTTTAATTTTCATTTTACTTTAAGAAATAAAACATTACAGATAAATTAATTTAATTTACAGATAAAGTAAAACTATTTCTCTTCCTTCACAAAGATGACCAAATCCTAATATTGGTGTGAATCAATAATTTACATAGTTTTATACTTTTAAATACATATATTTATAACATGCACACATATAATGAAAAGTATATAGCATTACTTTGTATATTACAAAATGTACATAAATAGTAGTTTTGTTTTGCCCTGTTTTTAACCACACACCAATTACTATTATAAATCTATAGTCAATATTTATTTTGACTTGCCTTTGTGCTTACAATTTTTCTTAGCTCACAATTGTTTCCTGCATCCTACTCTTTCCTCTGGGCTCAATTTTCTTCTTCCTGTTGTATATGTAGGAGCTTTTAAAGAATCTGAGTAGCAATTTTTTTTTACCTGAAAAATGGCAAATACCATTTTCTTAAGTGATAGGGCAACTAGTCTAGAACTCTATATTGGCAATTATTTGTATCCAAGTTTTGAAAACTCACAACTAGTTCACTGTCTTCTGACCTAAACATTTGTTGGAAAGCCTACTATTCACACAATCCTGACTGCTTTCTAGGTTAGCTCCTTGTCTCTCAAATTGCTTTAATTTCTTCTCTTTGGTGGATTTATTTGGTGGATTTATAGTGCCTGCATGTGGATTTATTTTAAATATACATCTTTCTTGCGACTTATTGTTCTTCCTTTAACTTAAAATTCATGACTATTATCAACTCTAATAAATTCTGTCATTATCTTTCAGATATTGTTAATCTATCTCCTTTTAAAATGGCTATTGAACACAAAACATCTTGGTTATGTCTTATCCTTCATGTCTCTTCATGTGTCTTTTATATTACTACACTTTTATTCGCTTTTTCCAAATTATTGTTAATTTTTCATAGTGTTGCTCTTATTTTATATCTGCTTTTCATCTTTTTGTCATTTTTATGTATATTTACTTTATCAAGTCTTCAAAATTTTCTATTCTCTCAAGTGCTTATGGTACTAATTATCCTGTAATTTTACCCACCGACCAACTCTCATTTTTGATGGATCACTTCCTTGTGTGTTTTATGTCTTAAAATTGTGAACTCGCCCTGGCTGGTGTGCTCAGTGGTTAGAGTATCAGCCCGTGGACTGAAGGGTCACAGGTTTGAATTCCCAGTCAAGGGCACATACCTGGGTTGCATGTTCCATCCCTGGCCCTGCTATGATGTGGGTAGGAGGCAATGTTTCTCTTTCTTCCTATTCCCCTCCCTCCCTCCGTCCCTCCGTCCGTCCCTCCTTCCTCCCCTTCTTCCTTCCCTCCTTCCTTCCCTCCCTCCCTCCCTCTTTCTCTAAAAATCAATGGAATAAATATCCTTGGCTGAGGATTAACAAATGCAAACAAAAATATTGTGAACTCATCTTTAGATATTTTTTCTTCTGTGACATTTCCAAGTGGTATTTCCATTTGCTACCTATAATCAACTATATAAATTAATTTTTGTTTGTATATTACTATATGACTTTGGATGGCATGAATTTGTTGCAATGTCATGGTGCATTTATGTTTTCTACTTATGATGGGAGTCTTTTTCTTTCTCCATGCTGCACCCTGGGCAGACCCACATCTCCTTGTTAATTTCTTGAGCTGAGAGTCCCAGATTTATATATGTAGAGGTATCAGTTCTGGCTTCTTATCCTGAGTGGCTCAAGGTCCCAGGTGGGCATTAGAACCCAAACCCTAGCCATAGGGCCTATTTCTGCATCAACAACGATCTGTAGCCCTTAGGGTTGCTGCATCTCCAGCTCACCAGATTATTGTTTTGGCTTTCATTTTCCTCATTACTCCTGGTGCCTTTTGCTTTTATGTCCATTGAGCTTTGTACTTTAAAATATTTTTGTTATAGTTTATCTCTCATTTGTAAGTATTTGTGTTGAGAGGAGTTCTGTATTACTTCCATTGCTTCAGTTACCTATTGCTACATTACAAACAATTCCAAAACTTAGTGGCTATGAATATCAACTACTTATTATTTCTCATGATTCTATAATTTGGTCTAGCCTCAACTGGGCAGTTTATCTGCTCCAGGTGGTCTCTACTAGCACCAGAACATCACAGAAGATCTCTGAGTTTCTCTCCATGTGGCCTTTGTCATTCTATAGATGTGCCTGAGCTTCACATAAGGTGGCTGGATTCCAGGAGCGGGTATTCTGAGTGAACAAAAATGGAAGCTACAAGGCCTCTTGATACCCAAACTGGAAGCTACAACCCCCTCCACCTGCCATATTTCTCCAAATTTCTGTAGTTCCATAACCATCTTTACATGCCCTCAAATACTTATTCAAATTATTTTTACATTTGCAGAATGTTCTGTTTCTCCATTAATTTGTTCCCTTATTGTTATTTTTGATACCCCTGATTTTTCACAATTATAAATTACAGAACACGAAACATTTTTGCATTATGTCTTTGATCTTTCTAATTCTAATTCAGTTTCACTGTAAGTTCTTCAATTTCCTTACAGGTATGATACACAGAACTAAAGGTTAGGTTCTTTCTTCCTGTTGAACTACCAGATAACGTTTACAAACCTAACTGCCTAAATATTTCTGTAGGAATCAGTGAAATTCCTCAGGTCATACTGTTCTCTGTGACACCTGTGTTAAAAAACACCTCACTATTGTTTGAGGAATAATATGGTGACATCAAAGAATTTGTACTTGGAGTATCTAAACTTCCATTGACCAGCCAAGTGACCCTGTGTGAGCCCCTTCTCTTCCTGGAATTGAGTTTCCTTAAACTAATATTGAACTTTAAGTTTTGACAACTCACTCATTTGGGTAAAGGTATAAATTGGTGTTTATTGTCAAGGAAAATATTTTGACAGTGATCACAGAAAACAGATTTGCCCTGGTACAGTATCTGGAAATTGAGCACACTGGAAAATAATAGTGTCTATAAGAAAAAAAAAATCCAGACAAGAAGTTTACAGTTGTTGCCAACTAAAGGGCAAAAGGTAAAGCAACACTGAAGAACTTGTATTTATAATGTTCAGGTTTAGTCTCACTTCATTACTTTTCAATGGCACTTCTCTACCATATCATTTTTGCAGCTTAGCAGTATATTTAAAATATATGAATGAGGTTATCAGTAAAAAAAGAAGACATGTTTCAAGACCATGTTTGTGTGTGTTTATAATTTTTTAGCAGTCCTATGCTATACATGCATTATGCAAATTCTGTTATATCTAGTTCTAAATGATGTTCAAGATCATGATGGGAAGGACAGATGCGTGTGTATTTTCACACGTTTTCAAACGTTGTTCTGCTGTTACGCTGGGACTCAAGGATCTGGTGCCGTAGGGCCTCCTTGGGGTGCAGAGACCTACTGAGAAGATACAGGGAGTGCAGGGCGGTGCTGGAGGCAACAGTGTCAACACATTTGTGTCTTACACTAGGCAACCCACAATTCATTTATTCCATAGGGTGTTTTTTTTTAATAGCTAACTATTTTAAGTTAGGAATTGGAATAGCAAGCCTGACTTATTTCCTCTAATTTTTCTCACCAGCTTTCAAGATATGGAAAAGACTTATAGACCACTCATCATTCTAGATATACTTCGTTCTCTGCTGAGAGATTTAGTGTGTTGGTCTGGAAAAACTCCTCAGTGTGGCCTGGCCCAGACTTTTATTTGATTTTGGAGTTCCCTGAGGCTCATTCAACTCAACAAACCTTTGTGCAGACGTACAGGCCCACAGGTAGTTGTGCGAGAGGTTAGGATATGAGACAGGTTTCTTTCTGCCAAACATACTCAAGGGGCTTTACACATTCCCCAGGGCAAAGCTTTAGTTGTTATGCTTAAAAAAAGATCTACTAAAACAACTCAGCAGGTAAATTCTGGAAAAGCAATACTTCAGAATCAGCTAGGGGCTGCTGAAATAATTTAATCACTCCAGGAGGCCAGGAGGTGAGATGAATGGAAAACCATTTTTTTTTCTTGTTGTCAAAGCTCAGAAAACCAGAGTACTGCATGATTTGAATATGATGTGGCTTTTCTTTTTCTCTGAAAGATGGCAGGCTTCTATGGGAATCTTTGCTCCTTACACTGTGTTATTTGGTATAAAAATTTTTAAAGTTTAGCCTGATCCATGCTGCGGGACTTGGTAGAGTAGAGGGAAATCCAGTATGCCATTTACAAATAGTTCCTCAGACCAGTTTAACCAATTAAAAATCCCACCACAAGGACAACTTACCTATTAGTTAATCTTCTTGCTGACTCTCTGTTGGGTCATTTACACTGTCAACCTGACTATTCATTTCAACTATAACCAGAAAGGAAAACAAAAAGGTTAAATATTATTAAAACCAAATCTCTTAAACACATTAAATTGGCCTATGACTCGATACTTTTCTGATTTCCTGTTTTATACCCCCTTTCAGTTCATTTTCATTCATTTATGATTTTAGGGTCATTCTTGTGGATTTTTACTGCAGAGAAAGGGGGAGGGCAGAACTGCCTTTTTACTGAATTGTAGAAGCTCAGTTGTCATTTCATACCAGACTTTTGGGTTGATATTTGGGGTATATGTATTACGACCCTTAGATAAATTCAAAGGCATTAGTAGATTTATAAGGAAACAAAGAGAAAACAAAGCAAAAGAGATCATTGATCTGCAGAGAGGTAAGCAGCTCCCTTTGAAGGGGCTATGTCAATAGGCCTCTTTGTTTTGCCATGTTCTCAATTTTGAAATTCCAAACAGACCTTATAAACCTGCCATTGGGTGCAGCGGCAATAGGCGCCATGAAATAGGAAAGCAAAACATCTAACCGGATCACACAGAAATAATAAAACCTGTGCTTTTACTTCACTGTGTATTGTTCTAGGTGAGCATTTGCATACAAATAGAATTCATAATGACTGCCGTTGTCCAGAAGTAGCCAAGAGCAGGCATAGCAATCACTCTGGACATTTTCAAGGGTCATTGGTTTAATTAGGTTGATATTTTTAAAGCATCAAAGCCCATATTATAAACTGAGAAACAATACACAAATGGACAGTGGCTAGGCCATATATAACAATAGAATTATAACTTAAAACCTATGCAGCAACCAGCCCAGGCAACCAAACCACAACCTCTGCAACAATTAGCTCAGCATGGTCAGTGACTGCTAGGTTCCATAGGTTAGCCCCAACCAGGAAAAGCAAAGTATGTCCCCAAACCAGTCGCCTAAGGAGTCCCACTTCTACTCAGCCCAACTGTCCTTTCCTCATGCCAAGAACTTTAATCATAGGATACTTTGAGCCTCCCCCCCCCCCTTTTAAACATTTATTTTTATTGTTGAAAGTATTATAGATGCCCCCTTTTCCCCCCATTGATCCCCTTCTAGCCCACCTCTGCCCCACCCCAGGCTTTCACTGCACTATTGTCTGTGTCCATGGGTTATGCATATATGCATATAAGTTCTTTGCTTGATCTCTTTCCACTCACCCACCCATGCCTTCCCTCTGAGATTTCACAGTGAGGGACCTGGAGAGTATTATGCTAAGCAAAATAGAGAAAGACAAGTATCACACGATCTCACTCATGTGGAATCTAAAGAACAAAATAAACTGATGAACAAAATAAATTCAGAGACGTAGAAACATGGAGCCTCTCTTTCTGTAAACTATAAAAGTTTCTCACTTCCCTGCCCACCTTTGAGTTGGCCAAACACAAGTGCTAATGGCTGACACTTTGGTAAGCTCTGAATAAGTAACCTTTGAGTTTTCTCATTTGGGTAGCCTGTATTTATTTGCACAAAATCAACAACTGAAATCAGTTTTCTTGAACTTCAAAGCTTGACTAAAGTAAAATAGTGGCAGATGCTCGTTTTCATTCTCCAAAGAGGTTTGAAAGAGGGAATGACGTCATGTGGCATCCCACGCAACTCTCTCTAAAGGAGGAAGGTTTGAAAAACAGGTCTCTTTGGTCTCACCTCACACAAGCCTGGGTTTCTAATGACATGTGAGCTCATTCTAAACCCAGGTGTAAACTGGCCAGAGGCAGACATTTTACCTATATAAAGAGAATAATACACAGACTTTTCAATCCTGGTCTACAAAATTTTTGTAAGTGTGCCCATCTCAGTGTGGGAGCATAATAAAATATAGTAGAATATGCCTTTTCTGTTTCTTCTTCTAACCCAATAGTCATTAGTTCCAAAACCTATTAATAAATGTTACTATACAAAGCATTCCATGATTGAATACATTTGGGGAAAGCAACTTTAAACCATGTTAATTAATTAATTTACAGCTGAGACTTGTGAGAGCCTGTAGTATGCATGGTGAATCTCCAAGTAAGGACTAAAACTTGGTACTTCTCACATTTATTTCTCTTGTATTCACTGAGCATTATATGGGCTTGGGCTTGGTGTTCTTCAGAACATGCTTTGTAAAAATTAGTTATGAACTATATCTACAGAGGCAAAACCAGGCTGGGCAAGTTTTGTTCAACTGGGCATGACTAACACGTGGTACCTTTTAACGGATAGATCTGGTATTTAAAAACATTATTTTTCCAGATAATGTTTGCCCATGAGTGAAAAATCCATTTGTGAAAAAGGGCCTATAGCAGGGGGGAATACACAGTACTATGGGAAACTCTATGTAAAACCACTAAGTAACCTCTACCAGTGGCTAAATTTTTTCCAAGGTCATTTATTGACTCAAAGTAATTTGCAAGTAACTCAAACAGCAAGATACATATAAACAGTTGAACACTGATCGATTCTGTTTCTCCTAAGCTCTGTGGGACAGTGGAATGAAATATTTATTAAATCTTATGTGCTCAAACAGTAGTTTTTTCTAATGCAAGTAATGACCTTACAAAAGGTCCCCAGCAGGAGTTGAGGGTATGCTCGCATTTCAGAAGCTCCAATCTTCAGTTGCTTTCAAAATGAGATGTGAATTAAAAAAAGGTTTTTGTTAGTTTATTTCTAGGGTGCTTTTAAAGACTCAGTACATATTTGGCCAATACATCAGATGTGATGCAGTGAGATAAAGTGATGAAAGTCCAAGAAAGACCTTAGCCCAAGCTCAAGCCAAAGCTCTGGGGTGGTAACAGTGGTAACAGTGGAACAAGCATTTTTTCAGAAGTAAGTGATGCTTCTGTAAAGTTCACCAGCTAGACTTCCTGCAGTCCAGGCTAGCCTTGGAATTACCCAGTGTGGCCTCATTTTTGCGAGTTACGATTTAACTGAGGCACATGCTGTTTTTTAAACTTAGAGTCAGTGTTTTAAAAAGGCTGCCAATTTTATTAGTTCCTAGTAGAAAATGGTTTTTGAACTTGACTTTGTCCTAACGGAATGTGTTAATTCATAGAATAGTGAGCTCCCTTAATCCTAGATTACACACAGGAAATGTGCCGCATCTGTAGACTGCCTGGGCTCAGCGCTTAGGACCTTACCATCAGGACTTGCGGAGTTTTCTGTGTCACAGGAGCCTTCACTTTTCACAGGAACTCTAGGCGTGTCCTCGCCTTGAGCTGAAAGAGTGAAAGGAGACAGTCCCTTGATGAACAGAGAATTAGAGGTGTCTGACTGCCAACTGTTCTGTCACCCTCCCCTGCCCTCTCAAATTCAAAAATTTTCCTGGGACTCAACTTCTTTTGTAGAAAAAGTTAAACAAGAAAATAGTAGTTTGAGCTGTTGGAATACTGTAGTGCTGCCATCTTGTAAGTCCTCCAATTTGTGAGATAATCACATCTATACATACATACACAACTTTTAAAATTAGAAATCTGGTGTCATGAAAGCGGGGGAACTTGGTCTAATCAGAATAACCTGCAATTTAAATTTAGGAAAATTTGTATATTTGTGTGTTTAGGTAGCTTCACCTTTGAAGAGAGAAAAGAAAACCTACTTTGCCTTAGGCTTGCCTGAATGAAGAAAGATTCATTCCCCTGGCAATGAATTTCTTGTTTAAACACAAATGAATGGCTGAGTTGCTGCCCTAGGAGACCGCTCTGAGCTGCCATTTTGGATCGCCAAGAGTCCAGTCTTTAATTTCCGCTGTGATTGTTCTCTATTTGCACAGCTTCTAAGGCTTGTCATCTACTCACTGTGACTGAGCTGTATCATGTGCTTAAATGTAGCAATAAGGGAATGTTGTTGTTTTTTATTGTAAGAAATTTCCCAGATAGTCAATATCATCTTATTTCTTTAGTTAAATATCTATTATGTTTTCAGAACTTGAAAGGCCAGAGCATTTGAAAATACAAATACACATGTGGTGTGCTGGAAAATCCATACTTTCAGAGTTTTAATTATTTCTGTAATTTTTTAAACAGAAGATTAAATTCATGTTTATTACATGAGTGATTGTTGAGCCTGCAGTATATTAAACTTGGTGTGCCTGAGGTTGAGAATGAAGCAAGGTTGGGAAAGATACAGTTTATAATTTCTTCAGAGAAAAATACCTTCAAAGATGAAACTTGCACTTTTGTAATGATTTACTGACAATAGAGAAGTATGACTTAAAGGTGACCAATCTCTGAGTCTGGATGTAGTATTTGAAGACAGATAAAAGAAGCAAATTTGAGGAAGGTAAAGAAAGACATTTTAGATTTGAAGTCTGAAGTACTGGGTCCTTTCTGTGAAGATGCCAAACCAGCTTTTGCATCCAGGGATGAGGAAGAGAATTATGAATTAGACATGCACGTATTTTGGAGACATCAGTATAGAAGTAACCCTGATGATAGGAGAGAAGTCAGAAGGAGGATAACACAGGAAGAAATGGAAAGACTCATAGGCTCCCAAGCCCTTCAAGGACAACATAAGAGTAACTGTGTCCATGAGTTCTTTTCATTAGTTCCTGGGGCTGAGGAAGAGAAAACAAAACTTAGGACTTCCAACTGGACTTAACACTGTATCATATCCTTTCTCACTCTGCCAATTCTAGAAAGTGGACCATTTTTTAATTTTTCATCAACACATTCTTTAAAGACATAATCACAGAAAAAAACATTGGTGGATTTCCCCAAGCCTGAGAAGAGAAAATATTTGCTGACTATGCTTGAAAGCACAGAATTAATAACCAAAAAATGGAACTATTTTACTTTATATAAACATGATAAATTGTGGGTAGAAAAAATACCATAAGCAATGTTTAAAAAAAGAAAGGTTATAAATTGAGGAAATATTTATATTTTTTATCATAGACATCTTTAATACATAAAGGACTCTAAAATAGAGATGAAAAAGATAAAGAATACGATAGAAAAAAATTTACAGTAGTTCATTAAATTTTTTTTAAATGGCATGTAGTCATGTGAAAAGATGATTCACTTTGCTAATAAGGAAGGAAATGCAAATTGAAATCACATTAAGAAAGGAATTTCTGCCTAAGGTAGAATACTATGATATAGCCTAACCCTTGTACCAAGAACAGCTAGAAACACTGGAAATCTATATATATAAAAAGCCAGTGGCCAAACGCCATGACGCCATCACGACCAAACTAGCAGTGGCTCTTGCGGCAGGCGGGGCGGGACACGACCTACTAGCTGCGGAGAGCTATGAGCAGTGGAGGGCGGGGTGTGAGCTACCAGTGGCGGTGGGCGGGGCGGCCAGCTGAGGCAAGCGGAAGCGAGCTACTCGCGCATGATTTCATGCGCGCTGGGCCTCTAGTATTATATAAGACCTTATTTCAAGGCACCCAAGAGCCATCAATGCATCACAAAGTTCAGGAGGTGCAACATAGTGAGTCGAAATTCTACATGTGCCAAGTTGAACAGAGCCTATAGAAGTCTTAAGAGGTTTGGAGGGGTAAAGATAAGAGGACAGACAGAACTTGGAGGTCAGGGCCCACCAAGGAAGAGGGGCTCTGATAAGTACCTCCAGTTTTCTGTGGGATCTCCTGAAGGTGAACTCTGGGGACATGGATGAACTTGAAATAGACCAGCTCTTTAAAAAAAGTGAAGTTATCAGATTGCTGAGCTGGGCAGTTTTGTGTCCATTAGCTAGCTCCTCTCTTGCTGGCCTCATCTTAGAAGAACAGAGTCTTTGAAATATTATACTTATGCACTTTCCCTAATCTACCTTCACCTAACCAGGGTAAGCAGAGATCTCACCTGTTAGCTTTTCTCTACAAGGCCTTCCACTATTTGTGCCTTTCATTTTGGGCCTGGATGCAGCTGCTGCTGCTTGGAGTAGAGATAAAAAAAATGTTTTCGGTAGGTTGCTTAATGAATAATGAGGATCATAATTTGTTCAGAGAATAAAGGTCTCTGAACAACTTCAAAACGAAAACAAAACACACACACACACACACACACACACACAACCACAACCCCCAAAAACCCAAACCCCAAAACTGAAGTCCAATATTTAATCAATTCAATTCCTAATTTTATGATATTCTCTTCTCTGTCTCACCTGCTTTTTAGAAGAAAAATAAATCCTATTTAGGAAAAGATTAAACCACTCAGAGTCTCAAGTTATCTCTACAATGTTTTATACAAAGTGTCCAGCATTTAAAAAATTACATGGCATTTCAAAAGAATAAGAATGAATCACTGAAAACCAAGAGAATAAGACAAAAGATAGACATAGTAGAGATCCAGCAATAGACACAACTTTAAAATAATGATTAATGTATTTAAGAATTAAATGTCAAATTGGAACATTTTCATTGCAAAGAAGTTGGTCAGATTACTGGAGACTATTAAAAAATCAGATATAAATTCTAAAACTAAAAAATATGCAATAATTGAAGTTAAAAATTTAATAGGTAGATTTGGCAGCAATTAAACACAGGCTAAAGATGGCATTAGTACACTGAAAGCTAGTTTAAAAGAAAAATAAAGAGTAAAGTATAGTTGAAAAATTATGGGTGATAATTCCCCCTTAATTACTGGCAGATGTCAAATCACTGTTTCAAAAGTGTTATGATCCATAAGCAGAATTAATACAAAGCAAACCTCAGGCCAATTTATGTAAAATTGCTGAAAGTCAAAGTTTAAAAAAATATAAAGTTATTTCATAAATAAAAATCCATTAATTTCAAAGTAGTAACAATAGGACCTATAGATGACTTCTCAACAGAAATAATAGAAACCAGAGACAATGCAATGACATCTTGAAAGTGCTAAAAGAAAAAAATCTCCAATATAAAATTTTGTACCTAATAAAAACTTCTTTCAAATTGTAATTTAATGTAAAAACATTTTCAAGGGGGAAAAAGTGAAATTAGTTATCAGCAGACCTACCCTGAAGAAATAGTTTTCACCATACTAAAAAATAAATTCTGGATAGATTATGAAACTAACTGTGAAAAGTAACATAGAAAAAAGTCATCACATCATTAGGCAAACATTTCTTACACAGGAAAAACAAAGCACTAACCATTAGGGAAAGACTGACGATCTGGAAAACATTAATCAGCATCATTAGTTTATCAAAACACACCATTAGGAGAATGCAAAATAAGCCAGTGGAAGAATATATATACGATATAGGTCATTTACAAAGACTCTGTACTAATACATTAAAAAATCAATATATGAAATAACATAGAAAACACAGGAAACTCAACAGAAAAAAAAAGTAAGACACAAACTTATATATCACAAAAGAGGATATCCTGGTTGGCCACTTAATTTTTTGAATGACTTTTACCAAATCTCATAGTACTTAAAAGCCTTGGCTTTTTCATTATTAAAATGACTATAAAATGGTCTAACTCCTTGTCTAACTCTCTGGGAAACTATTAGAACTAATTAAAACATAACATTATTGTTATTTTAATAAGAAATAAAAGGAAAGGAAAGGAAATTTAATTGATCTAACACTATTTAAACATTACTTCCTGGACTTTCTCCTCAGGTTTGTTGTTTCTAATGGTAAGATGTAGAGGTACCGGGGGCTGATTCTTCCAGGAAATTGCTTTCAAACTCATTATAATCAATGGTAATAACTTGAGATATTACTATGGAGAAACCTCCTTGACATTAAGTCAGGATGCTAGCCAATTAAACAATGCTCAATGAAAATGAAGGAGCACCCAAAACACTTTTAAGAGCTGGGTGAGAGAAGAAGGAAGAAGTTGAAGAAAGCACAACCGAAAAGGCAAATCAGAAGGTAGTAAATATTTAAGTTGTTGCCCTGTTTTGTTTTAACTTAATCTATAATAATAAAAGTGTAATATTCTAATTAGACCAGACATCCTTTTGGATGTCCTTCCAGATGACCTTCTGGATGAAGCCGGGGCTGCGAGAGAAGCCTGGGTTCCAGGTGCCTGCCAGCAGCCGGAGAGAAGCCGGGGTCCTGGGTGCCTGCAGGTGGCCGGAGGGAAGCCCGTGTCCTGGGTGCCAGAGGGAAGCCGATGCCAGAAACCGGGGGAAGGAAGGCCTACTCTTGCATGAATTCCGTGCACCAGTGGGTCTCTCGGGCTGGCCTGTGGGATCCGGCGGAAACTGACTCTCCGACATCCCCCGAGCGGTCCCGGATTGCGAGAGGTTGCAGGCCAGGCTGAGGGACCCCACCGGTGCACGATTGGGGCCAGAGAGGGTCATGAGAGGTCCAGCCAGCCAGGGAGGGACTATAGGAGGGCTCCAGGGCATGTCTGGCCTCTCTCAGTCCCGATTGGCCAGACCCCAGCAGCAAGGTAACCTACCGGTCAGAGTGTCTGCCCCCTGGTGGTCAGTGCATGTCATAGCGACTGGTTGACTGGTCGACTGTCTGCCCCCTGGTGGTCAGTGCACGTCATAGTGAGCAGTTGAGTGGCCTTAGTATATCATTATCATATTACGCTTTGATTGGTTGAACGGCTGACCTCGATTGGACATTTAGCATATTCGGCTTTTATTATATAGGATACAATACATTCATATGAGAACCTTTGGCTTGTGCTGCCATGTAGGAACAGATTAGCATGAGATGCAATGAAAAAGAAAAGCAGAAATCAAGGTTCTGGAAGCAGAACGAGGCATAGTTTGTTAGATCTGCTTTCAAAGACTCTAAAGGTATGTTTGGTAGAAATTATTCATTTATTTAATATAATGATGAATGCATATGTGTACATGTGGTATGAATATATGACTGTGCATTCAGTAGCATACTTATGTGACTATGGATGTGCATATATGTATACATGTGCAAGTGTGTATTATTTGTGTGTGTGTGTGTGTGTATGTGTGTGTATATTTGGAAAGAAAAAGAGGAATGACAGACATTTGTTATTCTGGCATGTGTGGAACTGGTATTACCCTAACGATTTCTCTCCTGCTGAGCAATGCAACTGAGTGTCTCAGAGAAATGATTCTATTTCCCATAGACAACAGAATCTGATCAAAACAAAAATTGCCTCTACAGTCTATTTATTCCAGTTTGCCTGTCCCTTTCCCCATTTTGATTACTGCTGCTTGAAACACAAACAAGAGGTATATTTTAGGGCTCCTAGCAGGAGATAAAAGATACTGAAATAGAAGGAGTCTGGAACATTCAGTACCATTTTAATTTTAATTCACCAACTGCACTGTCTTCCTCAAAGCCTTGATTATGTTAATCCTTTGTAGGTCAGTTGCATTACATAAAAAGTAATAAATGAAGCAGGTCTCATCACAAAGAAAAGATACTGAGATGCATATAGAATGCAATTAACCAGATTTGTAAACACATAAACACAGAGAAATGTTAGAGGGACCTTCAAGTTTTACGTTTGAGATTTGTGTTGGCAATACATTCCATGCAACAAATGGAATTACAATTATTTCTCAGAATGTGAGTTTTGTAGGTGTCATGACAGCTATAGACAGCAGGGCCTGTCTGGATCTGGATTCAACATTAATGAATTAGAGTGGTGTTGACTTAAAGCAAGACTCTTGAACCATCTTCAGCACTTTTGTCATATCTATGTTACAACTCTACTATTAATGTTAAATTAGGTTATTTTTCAGAAATGTTCTCTTCCTAGCTTCTATCCCTATGGGAGTCCACTGTCCCTTGGCATTGGCTTGGCCATGGGATTTGCTTTGGCCAATGGGATATTAGCAGAAGTAAGTCAAGCAGAACCTTGAAATGAATTTGTAGAGTTGAGGCTTTCCCTCTGTGCTCCTGCCTTTTACCCCAAGAAGAATAAGCTTTCAGGAGCAGCATATCTAAGGACTATAAGACATGAACTCCACTCACAGCCTGACTTCCTTTCTGGCTCAGATGATGTGGATCCTCACATGCATGAACAAAAGTATAGATGATTGTTCTAAGCCCCAGAGATTGAAGATGGTTTGTTATGCAGCATTCTTGGGCAATAGCTAAAGCATTTAATATTGCTTCTTAATTTTGTCCCATAGCAATTATAGTTATAAATTATGAACTTGATTTATGCCTAATTTATAACACATTATAATAAATATGTTAATTTCTACATAATCAAAAATTGTCTTTAGAATTATAGATGGTGCATGCATGGAACTTTGAGAAATACCAAATTAATGTATATTGGTGAGAGGTTTCTTAACAAGCTAAACTCTGCTGACTTCATAATGGTATTGAAATGGAAGATAACTGTTGTTAAGAGTTTATGGCATTTGTCACAGTCATTTAAATTATAAGCTCCAGTGGAAAGAGGCTATTATTCCACATGCATAAACATTGATTTATGTTATTTTGAAGATACTGATAGTTAGAGGAGATGAGCTTAATTAGACCTTACTTTACCTTAGACTGCTAAGTTCACTTTTTAGGTGTAGAATCCAAGGAAGAACAGACTGTTAATGAAAATACAGGACTTGAAAAGAAGTTGAGTTGTAGTAGTACACTGTGTTGTAATGATATTTCCCTACAATCTCTCTTTACAGTCAAGTCACAAACACCACTTAAAATTATCTTTAAAAAGTCACTTTTCTCATTGATGTGGTTACAGTAGCCAGGAACTAAATATGTTTAATCTCACAAAGTAAATTCCAATCCTTGGTAGTGGCATGGGCTTTCTTATTTATATAGCTGCTTCAGTGGCATACAGGTTTCATAGCCAGGTATTTTATGATAATACTAGTGGCTTAGTGCACGAATTCATGCACATTGAAAGGAAATTAATTAGAAGAAATATTTTAATATCGCTATCGCCGTTTCGCTATAATAGAAGTGTCAACCAAATTTACAATCGACAATGACAGATCAAAACACACGTGCGATTATGTATGGCACATGCACAAGTCAACTTAGCCTTTTATAGATATAGAATAAACTTGCTTAATTAGACCTGCTTTCTGATTTAGCTAAACTTTTTCCAGCCCAGTGAAGCACCTCAACTTCTCTTTCAGGTAATTGTCAGCAACACAGCAGTAAATATTAACACGAAGCAGATTATTATTATAGATCATGCAGGGAGAACAAAGGGTGAAATATTTAACTGCAGCAGTGTTTGACTATATTCTGCGCAGTGAGAAAACCTGAAGTCATTTTCAAGGTCCACTATTTCTTACTTCTTTTTAGTCAGGTCAAGTTTCTAAGCTTTCTAAATCTCCATTTTCCAGCTAATGAGAAGAAAATAGGATTCCAGCGAGTCTCCTATCTACCTACTCCAGGACTTCTGTGAGGATCAAATGAGATGAGGCACTTGAAAACGCTTCACAGACATTTGGTTACAGTGTGAAATGTTTCCACCTGGCTATAAAGCAAGTCATGTTCCGGGGCTAAGAAACTGCAAGGAGGCTAGTTGTCGCTAGGGAGAGGAAGCCGGGTATTGCTATGTGACATCATTACCCGAACAGTAGGACACTTAGCATATTAGCCTTATATATATCTAAACTAATAAAAGGGTAATATGCTAATTAGACAAGACATCTTCCCAAAGTCCTTCCGGACAAAGCCATGGTGGTGGGGGCCGAGGCAGAGGTGGTTAGGGACGATCAGGCCAGCAGGGAAGAGCAGTTAGGGGTGATCAGGCTGGCAGGGGAGGGCAGTTAGGGGCAATCAGGCCAGCAGGGAAGGGCAGTTAGGGGTGATCAGGCTGGCAGGGGAGGGCAGTTAGGGGCAATCAGGCAGGCAGGCAGGTGAGTGGTTAGGAGCCAGCAGTCCCAATTGCAAGAGGGATATCCAACTGCCGGTTTAGGCCCAATCCTGCAGGATTGGAGAGGGTGCAGGCTGGGTTGAGGAACCCCCCACCCCTCCATGTACAAATTTTGTGCACCGGGCTCCTAGTATAGATATAAGAGTGCAGAGGTTGAACACCTACTCGTGGGAAAATTCATCTAACGTGAATGGAGGCAAAATAAATCAGGCAGCATTTAATAAACTTTACCACCCACTCTCCTTACAACAAATGCCACAAGTCTGGCTGCTATCCATTCCTTTTCTCCATTGAATATGCCTTTGTTTTGGTTTTGTAATTTTGTTTCCTGTTGAGCAGGCTAGAGTCTGACCCTCAGGACTGCCCATTTCTGGCCACCTTCCTCAGAAGTGTCACTACTGGTGTCAAAGGATGGATTGCAACTCTTTATAGCTGGTCCCAAATCCAAGCTCTGGATTTCTGTTTGTGTGATTGTGGGCAAATCCTGCTCACATCCAGAGTCTCAAGTTTTTTCACTTATGGATGGAGGTAATGATATATCCCTCATAACATTTGAGGATCAAAAGAGATAATGATTGACTGTAATAAGTTCTTGATTAATATTTATTGGCTGAGAGAAACAAGTTTAATATCTACTTCTGAAGATTTTTCATCACTGACCCTTATGCACACAAACTTAGCTGAATCACCTTGTTGTATCATTTAAGAATTTATTACATTTCTTTCCTCTCTGGTATCATTAATTCATTAATTCATTCATTTATCCAGCCAGCATATATATGTTGAGTCCCTGCTATGTATGAAGCTCAATAAAAAGAACTGAATGAAGTAGAGGTCTGGCTTAGCTGGATTAAATTTCAGAGGAGAAAGCACTGTTGTCATTTAAAATAAGTATCGAAAATAAAATGCTACACATCCCTCTCTTTCTGGCTGTGGAACAAGCCTGGTTCATTGCAATTTGCTAAAGGTAAGTTGGTCCAAAGTCTTCCATAAAAAAAACAAAATTTCTTTTAGTCTTTAAGTTTTGGGTTGGAAATGGGAAGTTTTAATTAGAAGGGTCCAAGAGTGGATTTTTTTAAATCAAAAGCTAAGGCTTAAATTCTTTAACCACACCACTTAAATTAAGCCACATGCTTTTAACTCACTGTCCTGCATTTCAAAGGCATTTTCATTTTCAGTTACCTCTTGGTATATAGTTGTCCAGATTCTCCCTCTCTTCTCCTGTTCTTCCTCTTTCCTTCCCTTTTCCTTCTTCCCTTCTTCTTTTCATTCCTCCTCTGCCTCTCACTCCCTCTTACTGTTCCTCCCTCATTTTTGTCATACGTTTTGGTATTTTTCCAATTTCCCTATATGATTGTTCAATTTTTTTTTCTTATTGACTTTCAGATTCTCTTCATAAATTAAGGAAATTAACTCTCTCTGTGTCAAATATGTTGCAAATATTTTCTCCTACATTGTCATCTGTCTTGTTTTTCTTTTTTCTTTTTTTTTAAAATATATTTCACTGATTTTCTACAGAGAGGAAGGGAGAGAGATAGAGAGTTAGAAACATCGATGAGAGAGAAACATCGATCAGCCGCCTCCTGCACATCTCCCACTAGGGATGTGCCCGCAACCAAGGTACATGCCCTTGACCGGAATCGAACCTGGGACCCCTCAGTCCGCAGGCCGACGCTCCATCCACTGAGCCAAACCGGCTTCGGCTGTCTTGTTTTTCTTTAAGACACACTAAATAAACTTAACTATGCTTTCTTCTAAAAGTTTTAGATATTTTTTAAAGTGATACCTAGATGCCAAGATAGATATAAAATTATTTTTTTTCAAATTTATTAACTTATTTCTATTTGACATGTTTTCAGAGTGAGACTTAGCTATTGGTTTTTGAAACAATTCAGTTGTCCCTTCATCTTAGGGAATTTCCCTCTTATATGTAGACTTATAAATTTCAGGGACTTTTAAATTTCAGGGACACGAATTTCCCCCACAAAGGATAGTTTATTTGTTTTCTCTTCTATATACAATATTTTTCTCTAATTGTTTTAGAGTTTCTGTGTTCTTTTTCACTATGATAATCTCAAGTCTTTTTTTTCCTTTTTCAGTAATTTAGTCTTTGCTGTTCTTAATTTATTTCTCTATGGATTAAAAATTGATTTCCTGGGTTCTTACATTTAAATTCCCTTATATTTAAGCTCTTTTTTTATTTTATTTTTTATTTTTTTTAATATATTTTATTGATTTTTTACAGAGAGGAAGGGAGAGAGATAGAGAATTAGAAACATTGATGAGAGAGAAACATCGATCAGTTGCCTCCTGCACATCTCCCACCGGGGATGTGCCCAAAACCCAGGTACATGCCCTTGACCGGAATCGAACCTGGGACCCTTCAGTCCGCAGGCCGACGCTCTATCCACTGAGCCAAACCAGTTTCAGCAAAGCTCTTTTTTTAAAAACAAACAAACAAACAAACAAAAACATTTTATTGATTTTTTACAGAGAGGAAGGGAGAGGGATAGAGAGTCAGAAACATCAGTTAGAGAGAAACATTGATCAGCTGCCTCCTGCACACCCCCCACTGGGGATGTACCCGCAACCAAGGTACATGCCCTTGACTGGAATCGAAACCTGGGACCCTTGAGTCCGCAAGCCGACGCTCTATCCACTGAGCAAAACCGGTCAGAGCACTTTAAGCTCTTTAATATTCTTTAGAAGTTTTCTATAGTAATCATAGAGAATTTAAATATTTTATACTGTTTTATATAATTTGTATTGATTTCAGAGAGGAACGGAAGGGGAGAGAGAGATAGAAACATCAATCATGAGAGATAATCTTTGATCGGTTCCCTCCTGCACACCCCCTACCGGGGATTGAGTCCAGAACCTGGGCATGTGTTCTGACTGGTAATCTAATCAGTGTCCTCTGGCTTCATGGATCTATTAGTATACTCAACCACTGACCCACACTAGCCAGGCTAACGATTTTTCTCAGGCCATGCTTTCTTCCATAATAAACCCCTCAACCTGTCCTTTGCTGGCTTGCACGCTTACTTTCTTCTCTCTCTCTCTCTCTCTCTCTCTCTCTCTCTCACTGATGGCTTCCGTGTGCTTGCAGAGTGAGGTGTATGGCACATATTAGCAGGCTCCTCACAGGAGGTGTGATCTGTTGGTCTTCTAGGAGTTCTCTAGAAGCGTTTTCTTTTGAGAGTTCTCTCTGGGAGGAGTAGGCAGCCAGAGCACTTACTACATTAGTTGTGCTGAATTTCTCACCATGTGCCCCATGCCCAGCCCAGGTTCACACCAATTTGTCTGCACTGTTGCCTTTCACAGTGGGAAGCTGTTCTTTGCATTTGGATAGTTTTCTCAATTCATCATGAGACAAAACTTTTGTTCCAACGGCAAGAGTCAGCCAGAGAGGGTCCCTATTCTCTTTTCTGTTTCTCTCTCAGCCTCCCAAACCAGAAGATGGTAATAAATCCTCTGCAGACGCTAAATAAATTCTGTAGGGAGGGAACAGGGCTCCTTCTTATTATTTATTTTGGCCTTAACCCTGTAAGCCCTTTCCACCTCTCATGAACGTTTCCCTTCTCATTTAGGTATTATTTTATTTTTCTGCGAAAAGCTTTATTGTTTCATTTGGTCCAATGCATGGGAGAGGGCTTCAGGGTGGTTAAAAGAATGAGTAGTAGTTTCAGGGGGGCTCAGGTAAAAGCCAGACACCAGGGGAATACACAGGGGCCTTTCAAAGGCCTCTGGGCTCCAAAGGCTCCTAGTCGTGATACTCGCCCAGCCCAGCCTGGGGGCCGGCAGCCTGCAGAGGTGAGTCAGGTGTCGCCCATCTTCTTAATGAGTCAGGTGTCGCCCATCATCTTGATGAGTTTCACCTCCTCACCCAGGAAGTGGTTCTCAGGAAGTCACAGAGCTGCGGGTCTGCACAGGTAGAACCCAGGGCCTGCAGCTCCAAAAGGGACTGTGTCAGGTTCCTCTCCATGGCCAGGCGGCTTCCATGGCATCCTGAGTGTCACCCCACTCATCTTGGGGAGGCTTCAGCACGTCCTGGAAGAGAATGCGGCCACCGCGCTTGTTTTGCAACTTTAAGAGACGCTCAGTGCCCTCGTGCTTCTCTGCCAACTCGCAGAACAAGTGGCCCTCGCCCTCCAGAGTCACATCTTCACGGTTGAAATAGAAGCCCAGAGAGAGGTAGGTGTGGGAGGTCCGCAGATACAGTTGGCCAGGCGGTTGACCACAGCCTCCACCTTGGTGGAATAATTCTGATGAATTTGGGAGCTCATGGTTGTTCAGCAATAAGGAGTTAAGGTAGGAAACAAACAAACAAAAAGGTGTGTTGGCTGGTCACAGAGATGGGTTTGAAGGTGGTGACTGGATAAGACGCAGGAGAGTGGCCAGAGGATGCAAGAAGGGGTATCCCTGAATCTTTTCTGTCCAAACACTGTTGAAGCAGGAGACAGATCTGGGACCGTCGAGGGCACTGCCTCAGTATTCTTTTCATTGCGTTTCAAAACAAAATTAAGTATGTTGTTCCAGTCTCTATGCGGTCTCCACTTTCCGTCCTCAGTTATCAGGGTTCTCTGCAGCGAGTCTTCTGTTGATTATTCAGGACGTTTTTCTGTATTTTAGTTGTAATTCCAGTTTGTTCCTGGGAGCATGTCTGTGCCGCCATTTTTAATCTCCCAGGGCTCCTTCTTGAAGGAGGCTCCACCTGAGCCTTTTGAGCGCCTCCTTGCCTGCTTCTTGCTGACTCCAAAGATCTTGCCTTATTTATTTCCTCTTTGTTTTCTATTTGGTGAAATACTTGTTTTTTTTTTGGCTAGAGGTAATTAGTTCTCAACATTTGTTACTGGCCTGCTTTCCCTCTCCCATTTTCCTCTCAGCAGGAAATAGTAAAATGGAGAATTACAGGAAGTTTTCCTGCCTCTTTGGGGAAAGGTGGAATAAAAGGTGTTCATGCCTAACTTCATGTGCCTGTGAGAATTCTCCTGCTGCTCCTCTCTCAGTTAGGGAGGTAATGGTAGCTAGTAAGATCTTAATCAGGATTATTTCTGAGCCTAGTGGAGTTAGGGGTGGGTTGGGGCAATACCCCAGCTCCTGCCTTCTGCATTTCTGGAAATGTGTCTTTCCTTTTGCTATGAGCGTGGTATGAGCGTGTTCTTTTGTCTGATTACTGTTTTTTGTTGATGTTCTTCGTTTGGTTGTTTTACTTAATCTACTTTCATATTGTTGTGTTTGAAGGAGGGTGAGGTTTGGAACCTGACTTCAACCACCAGCTTCAACCCAAGACCAGGTGCCTCGATGCCTTTGATTTGTGTAACTGGGTATTTATTCCCTATGGACCCTACACACACCTGGCCTTTGCCAGCAGCTGGTTTCAGGACTATCGATCAAAAATTGTTCTGACCAGACTTCATGTTATAGACTGAATGTTTGTGTCCCCCCTCATTTATATGTTGGAGCCCCTACCCCTCATGTACTTGCATTTAAGTCACATAATGATAGGATCTTTATGGAGGTGATTAAGGTTAAATGAAGTCATAATGGTGAGGCTCTGATCTGATAGGTCTGTAGCCTTATAAGAAGAATAGAGAGATTTCTCTCCGTCTTCCATGTGCCCATACAGTGAGGGAGGCCATCTACAGGCAAGGAGGAGCGCCCCCAACAGAAACTGGCCAGCCCCTTAATCTTGGACTTCCCAGCTTCTGGAACTGTAAGACAATACATTTCCATTGTTTAAACCATCCGCTCTACTGTATTTTGTTATGACAGCCCAAGCAGACTGATACAGTTGATTTACATTTAGTTTATACTTTGGGACAAAGGTATATTTGTAAACCATCTGTTCCTCACCTAGCCTATTTCCCCCCCGCCCCCCTACCGCCCTGCAAAAAAACACACCAATGCTAAAGTTGCTACTTGACCCTCTACCTCTCTTCATCACTTTGAAAAACACTATGCACACATGCCCATGGCTTCCTCTCCAAAGACAAATAATGGATAATTAAGCTGACAGGGTCATATTGGTGGAAAATTCTCATGTTTCTTTGAAACACCCTTTCCATGGCAACACACCTCTTCGTGTATTAATTGAGAATATTTTATCCTAATCAAAATCAGAAGCTGTCCTTAGTAAAAGATGAAAGGCAGTGGTAGTATCTGGGGGTGGACATGAATCCAAATATATATAAATTCTTCTTTTATGTTTAACCAGATACTGTGCCTCAATGTAGTTACTCTGAGAATGATTTGAAAATTCATCATTAGCTATTGTCAGAATAACCACTCTACAGAAACTCAGTGTTTAAAAAGAAAAGCCCCCAAAATATCCACTGGTATTTTATGTGATTGGATACAAAATGAATGAAGCATATGCTGCCTTCATGGAGTTCACACGCTAGTGTGTGTGTGTGTGTGTGTGTGTGTGTGTGTGTGTGTGTAAGAGAGCGTGAGAAAGAAAGAAAGAAAGAGAACGCGCACTAACTACACACAAGCCAAATGACAAGAGCTGTGGCATAAACCAGGAATTATGGGAGCACAAAGGAGAGAGTGATTCACTTTTTCTGAAGGGGGTGAAGAAAAATGTTGGAGGACAAGGAGATGATATGCAAGCTGAAGCTGAATGAGTCAGTTTCAAGTGTTCTGGAGAGGTAGAACTCATGCCAAGCATTTGGCTAGGTAGAAATATATCTCCCGTGTATAAAACATGTGGAAGATTCAATTTAGCATCTTCAACCTGACTACCTTGGGCTTGACCCTTCTCCTCCTCCACCCTTCCGTGCTGGTTGTACTGCTCCCCCAGAAATCTAAAACAAAGGTCCAACCCCTCTGTATGTGAGCACAACCATTGAAGCCTTCCCAGGTGTTTTCCTGTTAGGCTTAACTGAGCTGGCTTCTGATCACATTCTACATGTTTGGCTTTTTCTTTCCCCTTTCCAGGCCCCAATTAAGCATCTAATTCTCATTAAGCATTCCCCACCCCTTTGAGGGCCTGGCAGGAATGAAGGCCCCAAGGAGACCCTTCTCAGCTGGGGACTGCCAGAACTGGCCTCAGATCACAGTCTTTTCAGCAGGAACAATACAAATTGGGTGTCTCTCAAACTCCCCCACTCACCATCACACACCCTTTGTGGCTTTTGTTTCTCTACAGCAACCAGATACATCTGTACCCAGCAGGGTCCCAGTGAACAGAGTTATGTATTTTTTCCAGAGGAGCCTCTTGATTCTTTCACTCTAATAGGGCTTTAACTATGTAAGGAGCCTCAGTGGGACAGCTTTGGGCTTTTCAATGGTGCTTTATGTGGAATCTCTCATAAGGAAGAAACTTACTGCCAGAAATAGCCAAAGCTGGATTCTTAGTAACTTGATCATACACTTAAGGTTCCTGAAATAAAGCATTTTTGACTGCTTGGGTTGAAATCCTGCATAATTATGTCTATAGTTCTCAATCAAAGAATAATTTAATCCTATACATTCTTAATAATAGATACCGTAGTTATTTCCACTAGATTTTCCCTCTTTGTATGCTACGTTTCCCTAAAAAGAGCACAATTTATTTTGAACATTTCATAAAATCTAGTGCATCACCTTTGTCCATGACCAAAGTACTAGCAATCTATACCAGGAAGAAAGCTGCATCTGAGAAATAAGGAGCAGATTTACAGAAGCTGCAGAGGTCAACTGTGGGAGGGCCCTGAGCCGGAGGTGAGTGTGTGCAGTGCTGCTAAGCTAGTCCATTTCTGGTCTTGGTCCCTCAACACTAATTGTTTCAGCTTTAACGAAAAGTGATAGAATTTTTCCTACCAGAAGGAGTTTTCAAACACTCCTGGTATTAAATGAAAGTTCATTTCCACCCAGCTTTTCTTCACAAAACCATATTACAGATACCAGGAAATTAATCTTTGAACTTCTTTGGAGTTAACCATTTTTGTACCTTCAGCTGAGTTTATTACTACCATAGCAAACACCACACACACACACAATACACACACACACACACACACACACACACCTGTAAACCTGACTAGGCCACATTCACTAAACATATAACTAAAACTACTAGTCAACTCAGCCAGAAGCCTTTCACTAAAGGGAATTCTAAGTTACCTGTGAGAAGTTAATGTTATGTTTGCCAAACCTTTCTGTCTAGGGGCTTTCTTCCCCTTGTAGTTTGTAGGTCACTGTTGCCTTTTATTGTCTGAATAAGACTGCTTTCCTCAAGAAATAAAAGGTCCCTGACCATATTCCAGCCCAACCAGATCCCTCCACTGGGCCCCAGAGAAGTGGTGTGGCTGTCCCAGGTCACCCAGCAGTGAGGTTGGGGCTAAAAGTTCTAACTTCACTCCTGGGCTTTTTCCACTGCATCACCCAATGCCAGTGACAGGGGTGTCCGAGTGCTATGAAGGCAGCTGAAATGGGACTGGAATTTCAGAAGTGGCCCAGAATCTTTTCTCACAGGTCTGTGTGGTCAACCTTAATCCATTTGAAAGCAAGGGACTTGAATGTCTCCCATATCCCTAAAATGGCTTGGGTGAGGGCAAGGCAGCACAAACTGATTCACAATGAAGTGAGTAAGTCCTCCTCCAATACCTGGGACTTCTCTGTGGTCAGCGGCAGGGCAGCAGGTTTAGTAGAAATAGTGGCAGCCAAAGCTCTCCCCTTCCATAGCTTCTGCAGGGCCCTGTCACACAGACAGCAGTCCCCCTCTATGTGGTATTTTAGAGTCAAAGCTTAGTAATGTGATTCCCCTTTTGAAGATAGGCTTACTCCATGGCCTCTTTAATCTGGAAAGCCAGGTTAATGCCACTCTGGAACTCCTACCACTGGGGTTAGAAGTATATGATGTTTTGTTTTGGAATCCAGGGAGAAGATTCTAAAAATTAAGCCACATAAGGTTTCATGGCTTCCTTGGGCACCAGAGGACTGGTGGTCCCCAGGAGTAAAGTTGGTGGTCAATCAGCAGTGGTTGGGTCTGTGGTGATGTCATGCCAGGCCTCAGGAGTCTTCCTAGATTCATGCTGTAGCACTGGCCTGGGGCTGACATCACTGGGTTGCTCAGGACCCTTCTGATCCCTCTGTGCTGAGCATCTTACTGGCCTGTTGCTTCACAGCTTGATTGACTTCTGACTGCTGAATTTAGCTTTTATCTTGATTGCTGATATCTCTGGACACCCTGGTATTTCCCATTGTCATGAATCTCTTGCTTGTTCCAGAACTTTTCTACCTGAGAAATCCCTAGCCACCTGTTTGGCTGCCTTTTTTTTGCCTCTTTTCTCAGACTGTCAAAGCTACTCCTTCTGTAGTTTTCAAGCTGATTTCATTCTCTGTGTGGAAACAGTGCCTCTCGTGAGAGAAAGGGCTCTGACGTCACTAAATAATGGGCCTCACACCTGCTTTATCTCTTGACATTTAATCTCTTGTTCTAGGAGACAATTCAGTAAACGTTCCCATAATAATAAAAAAAAATAAAACCCAGACTTTTTCCTTTCAGGCAAAGAAATCTTAATCCTTTTTTTGTTCATGTATTTTACCAAACCAGAGGCCCTGTCACATAACCTTTTCAGCCAGATAACAATTCACTTTTGAGGAGGAGGCAATCCAATTTTGATTGATTGATCTCAGGACACAATGCTTTTCTTAAAAAAGGTGTATACCAGTCCATACGTGATTGTCAAATAAAAGCTTGAAGACCAAACTTTTTAAAAAGGAAGAAATGAAGAGTTTAATTTCTTTCTTTTTATAGAACTACATAGACAGTTTTGCTTGTAAAAAACTTTTCTTTGAAAGTTGAAAATAATGCAGCTAGAAGCAGGAGCATTACCCCTGCCCTGTGGTTTTCCTGGGGTAAATGGAAAGAGTTGTATTAAAAGCTGCCCTCAAATTTTAGTTCTCTGCTGACTTCAATTGAACATTATTTGTGTGATTGTAAATCTTGGAGAAAGAAAGAAGACAGGTTCTCATATACCAGTAAGTGTCCTCCATTATAAAGAGACATCTATTAGAGGTATGATGATGATGATGTGTGTGTGCATGTATGTGTGTCCGTGACAAGTAAACATGTTTGTATGTCCAGGAAAAGAAAGGGAGTTCTCTTATGCAGGAGTCTTCTATTCACAAACCAGATATCTCCTTCCTACATAAGAAGACTCCCTGCAGCTTCTATGGACCACACTGGGACATGAGTTTAGGACACAAACCTGCATGATTATCACCAGCTTGTGATTCCACTCCTCAAGGGAGACATTTTTAACCTCCCTCTATCAATGCTAAAGGTAAGACACTCAAGTCCCCCAGCTTTTTTGAGCAGCTATTGGTGCCTGGGCCATCACTCCTGGGCCGGCTCTGAGATCCCTGCAGCTGTAGTGGACAGTACCCCACGCACTCTGATGGCTTCCCCTTCCAGGGCCTGCATCTCTCTGCCTCTCACTGAAGTGCCAGGGTAGCTTGTTCAGCGCAGGAGTCCTTGCACATGGAGGTCTGAAAATCACTCACTTATTAACTGCTCTTTGCCAAAATGTCCTGGGGAACTAATGCCCCCCGACAACGCTCAACCAATAAGGAAAGGGAGTCATTTGGTAAGGCCCCAGCTTCCCTGTCGCTCCAAGCAGCAATTCTAAGGTGTGTTCTGCACGGTGCCTCCCAGGGTCCTCAGTGGGACTGAGCGCATTTGCTCACAGCGGCAATCTGCTCATGACATCACGCTTCATTGGTTGCCTTCCCTTCCCTGACTCATTTCCCCATTACCTCCTTTGTGCTTCCTGGGGACACTGTCAAACTACCTGCGCACAGGCCTGGATCAGGATCGGCTTTGGGAGGGACACAAACTAAGGCACTGTCCCCCATTTCTCCTTTAATCTCACCGAGGACATAATTCTTTGTTGTCCTATATTAAATTCTCCATTTTGGAATTGTTTTCTTTCTCAGTGATACTTAATAGATGAGTAATTCTTATGATTGAAGGCATCATAATTTCAATGACATGCTATTAATGGAAAAATAAAACTCTGCTTGGATGACATAAACTCATTAAATATGCAAAATGAGTCATTATCTCTTCCCCCCCAAATCAGTATAAAGTATTAAATAGTTTTGAAATATTCTGTCCACCCTGATCCAGTTAAGTTAAGCTGGTACATACATGGGTCTAAGGACTTACAATACAATTCTAAAAATCATGATAGGAAATAATGGACATCAAACAGTTTTATTCCAGTAGTAGTTTTACCTTTAGGAAAAGCTATGTTTGTTAAGATTTCTCATATGTGACATATTAGCTGATGGCAGCCCCCATGATCAACTTGAGTTTTTCAAAATGTGGTCCACGGACCATCTACTGGACTCGCATGGATATCATTATAAAATGCAGATCTCTGGGCTTCTTATCAGATCTACTGAATAAGAATCTGTGGTTGGTGGGGCCTGGCAACCTATATTATAATGAGCTTCCCCAGTGATTCCTGTGGTTATGGAAGTGTGAGGATCATTTTCTTATTGACTGAATTTCACAAGCAAATAATTAAGGTCAAGACCTAAAATCATATTTTTTCAGTGTCCTAGAGGAGAAGGCTATGTCTTTAAGAACTTCTCCTACTATGTGTGCTTAATGTATTAACTACTATAAATCTTATATATTTATATCATAAAAGCTATTTCTAATATTTTTAAAAAGAAAACTGAAATATTGGGAATAGCATTATCTCAGTAATATGCTCTTTAAAAAATGACTACAATTCTTTTTGTTGTTTTGACTCACTTTTTTATTGACTACAATTCTGTAATTTGACAGAAATTCTGGAAAAGCATGTTGTTCATTCATTCAGCAACTTCTTACTCAGTGTCTATAGTTAGGTTATGTGATTACAAAGATGAATAAAACTATGGCATCTCAAAGGCAATGACAGTGAAGAAGGTGGAGTCAGGTCTGAGAGTATGAGTTTGAAGTGTGAATTGTGATTCTGCTACTTAATTGCTGAACAAGTCTGGGCATGGTATTTCACCTCACTGAGACTCGGGTTTCTAATATGTAAAAGGCAGAAAATAATGTCTACCTCCCAAATAGGTAATAGATATAACAGGGAACTTTGTGGAGTGCTTGGCCTATAATAAATGATTACAAAAAGCTATGATTTTAGTAGCAATAAAGTACATGATCTGGCAGGGCAGGAGAAAACACAGGCAGTACACACATTAGTTACACACCTGGATTCTGGAGCCAGATTTGCAGGTTTCAGGTTTTGACACCTATTAGTTGTGTGACTCTGGGCAGGTGACGCGACCACCCCTTCATCTTCCCTACACAACTCTGCCTCCTCCCTTTGACTTTCACATACCTTCTTCCTCAATAAACCTTTTGTTCCTAGCTCCACCTAGGCGTCTACTTCATGGAGAACCCAACAGACATATTGTTATTTGGACATGTTTTTTTGAAATGAGAGCAGTAGTCATGCTTGTAGACCGAGGATGAGAGAGAGAGAGAGAGAGAGAGAGAGAGAGAGAGAGAGAGCGAGAGCTCGCTGATGAGGTAAAGTCCACTAGAAAAGGGATTATGAGAGAACCGGGAACACAGACAGGCAAGGGTGAGAGACAGTTGCTGCTATATTCTGTTAACTTTCAGAGCTAATGCTACTTATTTTCACACCCATATGAAGGGTATTGCTATATTTTTCAAAAGAGAACATTCTCTGAGTTTAACAGTTTTAATTGAAAACTACTCCATCTGAATGAGTCATGGCAAAAGCACTGACAGGAATAGGGGGCTGATTCATCCAATAATTAAGCTACTGAGAGATCTTCCTTGTCCTACCAGCATCAGTAAGCTTTAGTTTCTGTTTTCTAAACAATGTAATTTGATTATACTTCATATACCGAGCTTTCTTATTTTCCTATTTATTATGTAAATTACATATGCAAATTCACATGGGATGAAAATATGCAGAATTTGTCTATAAAAAAGATGTGTGGACTATAACCAGAGCTTGGCTTTGAGTTGATTTTTCTGGTGATGAGATAGGGTTTGATTCACCCCAGTCCCACTTGTATGCAGTCCCCTTATATTCAGAGTTGAAGGTCATGGCTATTGCATAGGTGTAGTACTTAATTGAGAAAGAGTAAGAATATTGGCCTTACTAACAAATTCTAGCCAAAGGATGGAGTTTAGAGTTCAAGGGTGGGGAGCCAGTCCTTGGAAGGTTAAGAAGTGTTATTCAGAGGCTATGAGATCTTAGTCAAGGAGATTTTGTGGGGAGTGGCACAACAGGTTCACCTTTTAGGAAGATTAGTCTGATTGCTGAGGGGAAATACATTTGGGGCAGGAGAGATGGGAAGTGGGAAGAACAGTTAGGAGAGGAGTTCTTTTCTTCCTGAGCATAGAGCTAGATCAGTGATGGCGAACCTTTTGAGCTCGGCGTGTCAGCATTTTGAAAAACCCTAACTTAACTCTGGTGCCATGTCACATATAGAAATGTTTTGATATTTGCAACCATAGTAAAACAAAGACTTACATTTTTGATATTTATTTTATATATTTAAATGCCATTTAACAAAGAAAAATCAACCAAAGAAATGAGTTTGCGTGTCACCTCTGACAAGCGTGTCATAGGTTTGCCATCACTGAGCTAGATTATATGTCCCAACTTATTAAATAGGTAGGCGGGGCCTCATGACTGAGTAGCAGCCACTGGACTGTGGCGAAAGCAATATATGCTACTTCTGGGACTATTCCCTAAACACCCTCCTGTGTGGCCCACACTCCCTGCCCTCCTATGCTAGACCTTAGCAGTGGTTCTCAAACTTGAGAATCACAAAGACAGCTTGTTGAACACATATTTCCATATCCCAGAGCCAAAGACGATGATTCTACCAGTCTGTGATGAGGCCCAAGCATTTGCATTTTTGACAAGTTATCAGGTGATACTGCTGCTGGCTCAAGAGCCACATTTTGGATACTGATGCTTTAAGACATCTAAGAAGAAATGATCCTGGATTCCTGAATGACTGTGCAGATAAGCTTCTCCCTCCTCAGAACCACTTTGAATATGAAGTGAGTAATAAATATACTTTTCTCATGTTTTGTAGAAGGGACATATTAGAAAATGTCATGATGTGATGTGTGTGATTGCCAGTACTGTGTCTACCTGACAGGGTGATCATTTTTATCATAATTGGATGAAGTGGGAGTGTAACTTGAAGACAGCTTATCTCCCCCTCCTTGTTGGCCTCAGTCCAGGACTTGCTCTTCCCTTTCACATGGACTTACTGTGATCGTTCATTTGGCCTTTCCCCCATTAGACCATGGGCTGATAGACAACCAGGAATTCTACTCACTATCCTCACAGAACTGATTCTCCACATGAAATAAGGTACTTAAGAAATAATTTTTAGTCAGCTTGCCGATGTATCAGTGAACACTCAAGTGCCCAGTGAATGTGAGTGAGTGGAGGTATGCACCCTGTTGTCTTCTCCTATAGACCTTCACACATGCTGTTCTCATTCCCTGAACATTCACCCACCTCAGCCCAAGGTAGCTAACTACTCAGCTTAGGCATCTCTTCCACCAGAATGGCTACTCAGATGAAATCCTGGCTCATTGCCCACCCTCTGTCCATTTACTTCCCTCTCTAGTTTATAAAATATGCATGTGTATATATGCATCATTCTATTTTGCAACCTACTTTTCTAAGTAAGCTTGTTCTTTCTAAACTTTTTTTTCAGTGTTGTTTCTCTTTCAACCCTGTAAAATTTTTTAAATCTATTTGCATTCCTGTAAAACAACGTTTACGTTAGACTCAGTGGTTATCCAACTAGTCTAGTGTCATATGTCTATAACTCATTCAAATATTGGATACACAATGCCCAAACCTTGCCTGGCCCTCAGAAAGTACTCAATGATATTGGAAATTCATTTATTGTATTGCTTAAGCCATAAAAATGGACAAAATCTCAAGGAAAACTTATTTAAATAAAGAAGGCCTTGGGATGCTGTCTACAATCTATAATAATAAAAGCCTAATATGCAAATCGACCAAATGACCAAACAGCAGAACGACTGTCTGGAAGACCTTCCAGATGACCACCTTATGACATGCAGTGGCGCCAGGCCAGCCAAGGCGGGTATGATGTGATTGGTCGCGGGGCCCCTCCATCACTCCACAACTGCCCCACAGAGGGAGGCTCAGTCCACCAGCAAGTGATGCTGTGGCAGGTGTGCGGGGCCAGCCAGCAGTCACCCCACAGAGGGAGGCCAGGCCAGCCAAGTGATCACACCCCATGCCTGTCACCCACAGAGGGAGGCAACTGGTGGTGGGGGAGGGGGAACAGCACCGCACAGATGGCAAGCAGTGGCAGTGGTGGGTGTGGGGCCAGCTGACAGCAGCCTGGGGGAAGGAAAGCCCCAATAGGCCCTGATTGCCGGCCAGGCTAGGGACCCTACCCAAGGGGTCCCGGATTGTGAGAGGGCACAGCTCAGGCTGAGGGACATCCTACCCCAACCCTACCCCCCATGCACAATTTTTCTGCACTAGGCCTCTAGTTAGGAAATAAAAATAATTTGGAGATGATGTCAAAGGAAAAGTCAGTGTGCATGCATCATGCTTTAAAATCAAGAGAAGCTCATGGAATGAATGTTGAATAACAGCCAGGCAGAGTCAACACTGAAAAATGTCCACCAAATGTGAAATGTAGAAACCCATGTTTGGTATTCACATTTGTAGCATGGGAGTCCAATGTGAACAGAGCCACGACTGAAGCATGAGTAGAACTTCATTATAATGGAGGAACTGTACTGTGAAAGAATAGAGCTAGCATGTCATGCATGTAAGACACCTAGCCATGAAGATTCATATGGGCTTGATGGGGAGAGATGGGCAACAGTAGCCACCACTGATTTTCTGTGGGAAGACCTGTGTATTTTGTAAGACCAAAGGGAAAAACCTAGTAGAAAGAGAGATATGCACGATGCTGGTAAATTGGAAGAAATTGAGGAGATAAGGCATCATTTGACAAACAAAAAGGAAAAGGGATCATGATGCAATGTTAAGGTTAATTTTTAGAAAGGAGAAATTTAGTTATTATGCAAACACAGAAGAGAATGAAAAGAAAGGTGTGTTGGACCAAAGATGTTTTTGGTAGAGAAGATTGATGTTTATGGAATTTCCTCTATAATGACCTTGATTTTTTCAGAAAAGTTAAAGCTAGGACAATCTGTGAGGAGAAAGGGTTTACAGACAAGAAAAAAAGAAAGAAAAAGAATGGGAAAAGTTTAGAACAGCTACTGAAAAGCTAATAAAAATATGACTTACAGGAACCATTACACATAGCACATCAATAACATTATTTTTTTTTTAGTCTAGAAAAAGAAGATCATGTTAATTTATAGCACCGGAGGTTTAGCATTGCTCTGAAATGAATACCTGAATTGGTGATCTCATTGTTGTATTTCTTTTCCCTGTGAGAGCTAATTAATTCTAGGCACTTATTTTTTGCACGTCTTAACTCTTTTGTGTATTCTTTTTATATGGCCTCCCTTGACCATCTTGTAATATTTACTTTCTAATATTTTACTCTCTGTGATTCCTATTTGCTGTCTTTCAAATGAAAGGAACCTGATGGAAAATTTGTGTGGCCTTTCATGTTTGTTCAGCACACATCTATGCAGTACCACTAACTGCCAGGAGCCATGGGAAATGGCTGGGAAGTAACTAAGAATTAAACACTGAAGCTGTTCTGTGGAAGGCAGACTTACAGATGTCATTTTAGCACCCTGTGGCTAGTGGATGTCTGGGTGGGGGGCACAGATCTTATGATCTTGGCAGCTAGACTAATGATATCCATTCATCCTCCAAATATTTTGTGAGTGCCCACTATGTGTCATGGGAGGTGAACCTCTGGCTAGATGATATAGTGGGGAAATAACAGGTCTTTGCTCTTGGATATGTACCCTGAGAAAAATAAAAGAATGTGGTGTGATAGAGACAGCAAAGGGGAGTTATTCAGTTTGAGTCATTGGGAAAGGTCTCCAAGAAGGCAGCTTCAAAATGAGACCTGAGTGAGGAGTCACCTTTGTGGAGATGCTTCCCTGCAGAAGGCACATCCAACAAAATGGCCCAAAGGCTCAGATACGCTGGGCCTGTGCAAGCAGAGGGGAGGCCAGTGTGGCTGGAAAGAAGTGAGGGAGGGGGAGAAAGGAATGAGTTGCTGTTGGAGAGCTAGAAAGGGGCAGAGTGAGTTTTATTCTAATGCAATGATTCAGAACCCAAGCAGTAGTATCTCGGTGTTAGGAATTCAACTAGTTTTGCAGAGGCCACCTAAGGCCACAATATTCTTTACATCACCACCACCAAAAAATGATTTCTAGTCAGGATTGTTCATTCAGTCATTCAATAATCATATATTGTGCATCAGCTAAGTGTCAGACACTGTTCTACGTGTTGAGGATTCAGCAGCTACAAAACAGAAAAGTCCTTGCAGACCTGGTGCATATATTCAAATGTGGATGGGGGTGAGCATTTCAAATAAAGGAGCACTAAGTACAAACGCCCAGTAAGTACAAGAGAATGCTTTTACTATTTGGAAAAAAAACAAACAACAAACAATAAGAACCAAAAAAAAAAAAGACATGAGTGAATGAAGAGAAACTGACAGAAGAGGAGAAATCCTGGAGGCAGGGGCATGGCTCAATCTCACTTGCTTAATGAACTAAAGAGAGGAATGGAGACATGACATTGTACTGAAACGGCCTGTATAAGACTTCCAGACTATTCTTATTTATTTCTAATTTCATAGACTGCTTTTTTAGGGAAAAAAAAATCAAATAGAAATGATAAAACTTCTGGTTCCTGAAGGGTCTGTTTGCTGGTGATAACCATGTTGGGCCAGCTGCAGTGTGAATAAAAAGTAAACCTATTAAAAAGAATGTTTAATTTTCTCCAGCAAGTTTCACTCGAGTTTCACTTTCACTGGTGTGTTGTGCATTTGCTCATAGAAGATTTTCTATAAATTTACTGATTTGCAAATGCTAATAATTAGCTTTAAATTGCCATTTAATTTTCTCAAAATGATTTAAGGTTACTATATCATGAAATAACTAAGAGTGTGATATATGGCAGTTATTTTGTGGGAAAAGCAGTTTCAATTTTCAGTATCAAATATATAAAATATACTTCATAAGAAGTTATGTAAATGAAATTCAACTTTTGTAGTAAAAAATGATTTGGGAGTTAGCAGCTGTTGGTGATTAATTTATTAAGTTAGGGGACTAACTGTTACTTTAAATCAAATAAAGTAACCGGATAATGCTTAATTTAAGAGGAAAATGAGAAAGGAGGCTAGTATTTGGGAGGGAAATTTCTGGATAAAGACCCAAGGGACCATGTTTTCAGTTCTGATTGTCTACTAACTTTCCATGTGGCAATGGAAAGGTCATCTCATCTCAGTTGCTTAATTTGTAGAACAAAGGAGCACAAAAATAATCTCTAAGTCCTCTAGCACCTCTAAACTAAAGATTAAAAATCAATAGCCATAATGTATAAAAGACTCATAAATCAATAACATAAAAAATGAATATTTTGTTAGAAATATGGGCAAAAGATACACACAATTACCCAAAGAAAAAATAAAAATAGCAGTAAGTAACCAAAAATAGTTCTGGCACCAGATTAAATAGTATGACTAAATAAAAAACACACACTATATAATACAAACAATAACAATAAAATGTATTTAAAAATAAACTCAAAAATGCATGTAAATGAAAATTTTAAATGCTATTAAGGATTCTAAACAAGAGTATGCTGGTAATGAAGACTGATTGTAAGGATGGCCTAAATTTAGCTTACTCCCATTAAAAAGTACCCATTGTGGAACACAATAAACTAATTAAGAAATTTGTATGGAAAAATAACCATTCAACAATTATTTTCCATCCAGAAAAATTTTCTTAATGAGCTCATTCAACCTAGAGGGTTTTTTTTTTTGTGTTTTTTTTTTCTTAAAGTGAATGAACAGAGCTATAGTGTGAATTAAGACTCAGTTAGTTGAATTAAGACTGATTCAGTTCATTAATAAGCAATTGCATGTGGACTGTCCTCCAATTCCCCAGGTCATCACTGTTTTATTTTCTACAGAGATGACAACAATAGTAAAATTCTGTGTGGGTACCATTGAATATTAAACCCTTCAGGATTTTACTTTTAGGGAATGTGTTTCCACTTGGTATAAACTTAAACATGATATTTCAGTTGCACTTAAATCATTTGCTTAATTTTAATGGTTAAGTCACCAGTAAGAAAACCCTGTGTCCAAATGGTCAAATAAAAACAAAGAACCAGGTTTCTAAACATAAATGGGTTCTTCATTTTTAGTCTTCAGGGCACAACAATATATCAATAGAAGTTGAAAAATAAAATGAAATCCCCCTTAAAGACTGAAGAATATTGCTTTCCTATGAAAAAACAGAAAGCTGGGAAGAGTAAGTGATGCCTAGCAGTCAACAAGTAACTGGCAAACAGTCCTCCTTTCCTGCCTCTCTGCCTTCCTTTCACCTTTCTATAGGCCAAAGACAAGACTCTAGGATGAGGTTTCATGGGTTACCAGAGTGCTCTAACCCTAAAACAAACAGATGGTACAGGAGTTGAGGAACTTTAAATGCTGACCACGGTTACCTCAGGAGGCAAGGGTAGGGTCCATCCTTGGTCAAAGGGAGAGCTGCTCCAAAAGAAAGGCAGGTGCATTGAACACTACAGCAGATGTTTGGACTAGGAAAAATGGTCCCGGTGGGAAAGGAACACGGCCCAGGGATATTTAATCTGCTATGCTGTATTTTTCTTGGCTTCTGTTGAACCCAGATGGTGATTGGGTTTTTCCCCAGCACACAGACTCATGGAAGAACAGAAGGTTTTTTGCTTTGTAAAGGAGACAGGAACATTTGACCTAGTTATCTGCAAACTCACACCGGATTTCTCCTTTTGACTTGATGACAACCTAAGGAGCAGGCATTAGGCTATTGATGCTATCTTCTTCTTCAGCATAACAAACTGACATTTACTGAGAATGCTTTTGGACTAGAAGGAATATACATCAGATCCTCCTACTAGTGCTCAACATCGGTTCTCCATTTTATAGGTGAGGAACAGAGGCTTGAAGAAGAAAGGAAACTTGTTCATGGTCATCCAGCAGAAATTGATAGGCCTGGGATTTTAATTGTGTTTATATGAAGACAAGGCATGTTTCTGACCTGTGTAACTGGCTGTCCTATATTTTAAAACTCAATAGAGGTAGAGAAAAATTTAAGAAAGCCCAGAGATGGCACTCCTAGGGGAGACGTGCTTGATGTATTAAATGTTAACGTTGGAAGGGAATTTAGAACTTGAGTCAGGGAATCTCCTCACTTTTCAGGTATTCTGGAAATCAAGTGATACAGTTGAGGATGCAGAAGGCAGGTGTAGCCTGGATGAGACATAGTAGGTCTTTTCAATTCAGTGCTCTATTTACATTCCCTGTGGTCTATCTCCACAGACACTTCTCAGAACATCCAAAGGCACAGGCCACACAGACTAAAACCATCTGCTAAAACCTTCTGGCACTAACAGAATACCATTACTTATAGTTATGGTCCAAAGACTCTGCAAGGTGGTAAACTGGAATGCTACTATGTGGATTCTCCATAAATGTTACCTTCACTCTATATCTCTCCTGGGAGAGTTCAAAATTTAAAAGACTATAAATGCAGCAACACTGTGGCAAGCCATTACTCACTAAAATGGAAGGGCTTGGCCATGGAGAATCTGAGCACCTCCAGCTAGGATGTAACACCGTGAGCTGGAGCTTAGGCTCTAGCATTCTGCCTGGGGCAGTGGGAGGCTGTAGTTACCATCAACACAATGGCCTTGACTGATGATAGTCTCCCAAACCATCCCTGATATGCACCACAGTATTGGAATCCCCATTTTATTATTTTTCAATCTGTATTTTTGCTAGATATATGGACAAGGTAAAACTTTAGAAATACAGAACCCTTTTTTGTCCCAGACACACCTCTGTGCTCCACAATTTCTACTTTTAGTTCTCTTTGTAGTCACCTTCTTACCTTTAAATACCATGGAAGTAGCTGCTATTTTATTTATCTTTCTTAGATTATATCTATTGACTCTTGTAATGACCAGTGAGATATATCACTTATGCTGCCACCCTCTCTTCCAAGATTTTGATAGCTAAAATAATTTCTAGCTTTTCTGTTGGTCAGATTTGAATCTTTAATGCACCCAAAGTGGACAAGTTCTACAACCTTTCTGTCGAGCTTTCCCTACTCCCTTTACTGTTCCCACCATCAGTCACACACTTCCTCTGACATGGTCCAGAATAACATTTATATTCTGTTCTATAACCATAAGAAACCAAAATACTTTAAATCTTAAAACTAAGAAATAACATGTTTATAATAAAGGCTAAAATGAGACAATGTATTGAATATATTATTTTGATTATGTTTTATTCCTCTTCCTTACCTAACACCTTTCCCAGCAGACAGTGACCATTGTAGCCACTGGAAAGTGGGAAGGCTACTTCCACCTCTGGAAGGAGGGAGAATGTAGAGCAGGGTTCTCACCCTTGGCTACACATTGTAATCACCTATGGAGCTTTAAATACTGATGCCTTGTTGTCATCCCAGGAACATCTAATATAACTGGTATATCATTTGGCCTGGGAGTTGGGATTTTTGAGGTAATTCTCATTTATAAAGTTGAGAGGAATTACTAGTCATGAAGGAAATGTAAAGGGAAAGTCTACCCCTTGTGACATTCCCTTTCAAATGTAGGATAAAGGCTAAATACCCAGAGAGAGGCAGTATGCAGATAGGTTGAGAGGAAAACCAAAACCTAAGGAGGGACTTTTCTTTCACTTCTTATTTGGAATGTAAAGCATATATCCCAGGAAGGTCTCCCCTCCACCGTTCTGCATAAGCTGATAAAGGATGGTGTCCCAGTGGGATTAGGTTTAGCTCCCCAGAATCTCTCTATGCTTGTCATAAGCAGAAGTCCCAACATGACCTGTGGGTAGGGCACCCAGAATGTAGCTGATGATGCCGACTGGTGAGTTTACTTTGGCAGTCGCCATAGCGAGGAGCAAGCAACCCTCAGCAGGACCACCATGTGCAGCTGAGCAGACTATATAAATGATACATTTGCACGGAGCATCAATGTCAGTCATGTTTCTCCAGAGTTGTGATATATGGAGCCTTGATCCTCTAGCTAAAAAGTGCAAGATGAACCACTAGGGGTAGGAAAAGACTATGAGTCGCAGTCACAATGAAGGGCCAATTGAGGTCAATGGGTGGTGTCTTGGGAGAAGCCTGCATTGGACTAGAGAGAACAGACCATACATAGATTTCGGTGTTAGATGGCAGCAGGGTGCTCATTATTAGGTAGCAAGGGGCATTGCTGGAGAAGCCAGAGGACAATGAAATGAGAGAAAATATGGAAAACCAAGGATATACATAAAATAGATTAAATCCCCAAAGATACTTTAAATTGTTGGCTCAAATTTAATTTCCTTTTTTTTTGTTACACAAACGGATAGAGTTTTAAGAATTATTGTATCTACCAGCATTATCTCATTTAGGTATATATTTATTATTTGCATTTTTGAATTAACAAATGTAGATGGTGGGCCATCTTACATAATAATATGAATTTTTTTTTCAAGTCGGTCAAAAGTACACTGTAGTCACAGATCTTGTCCACAGAACCAAGATTACAGCACTAGAGTCACTCAATAGGGGATGCCCATGGCATCAAAGTAAAATTAATTAAAATGGTACCACATTTTAGTTTACATCATATTAGAACAAATTTTCTTGTACAGCATTTTGTTTTTACTCTGGGTTGAGCCCAGTATTTACTGGATCCCCCGTTTTCTTCCATTTTAGTTTTCTCATTTTGTTGGTGTGCTTTTTCAAACAATTTCCTAAGAAAGATAAAATATATTTATTTTGGCTATACCTTTATTAGAGGAGGGTATTCAAGTCCAAATAATTTTCCCCAAAACTTGGAAATCTATGTTCTATTGACTGCTAACACTCAGAGTTGCTGATTAGTAAATATGGTTTTGTTATTTGATTGCTAGTTTTCTAATCTGAAATTTCATGACAATATCCCTCAGTGTGAGTCACTCATACAGTTATTGGTCTCTTTCAATTAAGTCTGGGAACTTTCCTTAAATTGATTATTACACTTCTACTTTTCTGTCATATTTTCCATTTCTTGATCTTTCAGCTCATGTATTTATTTTAATTTTGGCAATTTTGTTTTATATTTTAAACACTGCTTATTTTCTAATTGTTGCTATTTAAATGACATCCTCTTATTTTGAAGTTTTTTTTTAAATTCAAGATATTATAAATTATTGTGATTTCTTTTTGTGTGTGTTTTTAGGGATAGTTCTTTCTTAAAATTTTTAAAAATTTATTTTACTTCTATTTTTTAGTCTATCTCTTACTCTTTCTGATTCCCAGGGCTAGCTTTCCTAGTATGTTTACCAATTCAGGGTTGCCACTCATATACATGAATAAGAGACCAGGGTAATACAGGTTTCCTCTGATAGGGACATAGTTCTGTCTCCCTGCCCATGGCTTCCGTAAGGAGGATTTCCGATTGGCTGGGGGATCCTTGTGAAAAGTAGTGTGCATTGATAGACAGAGTTGCCTTAAGGTAAAATGACAAGGAGACAAATGTCAGGCCCTCAAGTGCCAGAATGAGGGGCATTAATCTTGGGTGGTAATATCCAGAGGAATAACCCCAAATTCTTCTCTCATTTTATTTGCTTCATTTCTTTAGTATTGAGCTCCCTGCTCCCTTAGGTACCATGGTGGGGAGGCTGACTGCTTTGGCTGCCCTTATATTCAGCTCTCTTACTAGCCTTGACCTTCATCTTGCCTACTGACTATATGTCCTAGTTTCTCAGTATAGTCTCAGGTTATGCTTTTTGCCTCACCCAGTATAATTACTGGTAGTTTTACCTTTTTTTTATTCATAAGCGTCCTAGTCTAAAAAATAAATTTCATGGTCACTCTACTACTGAGCACCGACCCTGAGCTTCTCTGGGGTTCTAACATGGACAAGCTACTTCCTCCTGCAAGGTGACCTCTTACAGTCTATTCTAGTTTCTGTTTCATCTTCAACATATTCTCACTTACTTTCCAATGTTCACAAATTTGTTAAAAATCCATTGTCTCCTAATTTCTTCTCTGTTGGGGTTTACTACAAATTTGTGTTTCTATACTGTTATCGCAATGAGGCATGAAGGTGAACATGTATGTTTATCTTGCAATCCTAAATAATTTCATGTTTGGTTTAAAACAAAATTGAAAATGTGAAATTGAAGCCCCAGCCTTTGTTCAATGTTGCTTTATTTAAAACAATAGTATTTTCCCAAATACATCATCATTGGCCCAGTAAGCATACAATCTACTGTACTGACATTTACTGTCATCAGAGATGGGCAGAACACAGGAGCTAGCAAGCTCAGTTTAATGTTCATTGTAAAACGTATGTTTCTTAGGACAACTTGGGGTTAAGTAAATAATAGCCATAAATATAGTCTTTGCAGCAGAGGAATAATCAGAGATAAATTTTAATACATTTTTGTCCATGTGAGAACTATTAATGACATTATTGTTCCCCCATTTAATTCAACTTGACAATACAGGGGAAAACCCATAATGCTAAAATGTAAGTTATGCTAGAAATGTGGTTGAACATTAAAAAGTCCATATACATATAACTGTATTTAATTTAAAACACATTAGCTATGATATGGCAGTGACATTTTTACACCCGCTTTTCTTTTCATATTCTCTGGGTATTATTACCTTTTAGACACAACTAGGCATCCATGACATCTCCCAAAAGTGCAAAGATGATAAAGCATGTGGGTGATACAAATTATCTGGCATATTTTGCTCCCAAAAGTGTTTCCATAAGGCACCACTATTTGCCTTGCACACTTTAAGCATGATCCCTGATGACCTGAGAACATACATGTGTTATCCAGATCTTTGATGGTCAAAGGTCACCTGGCTGCTATGAGCATGGGGTACTAAGAGCATGTTCCAGAATAAGGTAAGGTACCAAAGTAGTTAGAATATAGAGAGCCAGTAATTCTGTTATTCTGGACCCCCAAAAGGGAAGGGGCATTGGCATTAAAATACTTGCTACTCATAGGAATGTAAGTAAAGTGCTACATAACTATAAAGGCAGTGAACTGGGTTGCTATCCCCACAAACATTCTGCACTTGATATAAACTAACACCATTTCAGAGTGATGGAACATGTAGAGGAGAAACTAAACTCATCAAAACTGAGACCCACTTTGCAACCTGGGTCAGAGAAAGGGAACACAAGCTCCCCATTTTCTGGGTGGTGGTGAGAAAAGTGAGGGAAAAGATAGGTGCGAGTTGAGGTGCTGCTCTAGGAGTCTTCATGTCCATTGCAGGGCACGCTTGGCATGCAGGGCTCCCACAGAGGAATCTGCAAATCCTCAGTCTTGCATTCCTTGAAACATATTCAGAGTGGGGTAGTGAAAGTTAGTACAGGATACATTTTCAGATGTGACTACAAGTAAGGTTAACTTCAGAGCCCTCAATAACAGCATACACCTCAAATTCATTCTTTTGAAAGAAATTTCACTTATTTTGGATGTCTACATCTCAAATATTTTATAACAAATTTAGGAATAAGACTAGCTTGGTTTTGAGAATTAGCTACACACTTACACTGTGTACTTAAAAAGTAATTTATTGGATGATTACCTGAGTTTCTAGGACTTTGAGTGGCAGCCACCCAATCACAGGGAGTGTCATTGACTGAGGGCCGTGTTTCCCTCAGGCTGCTTCAGACCAATGACTGAGGGGAACTAAGCCAAGTCTGTTGTTGGCTAAATTTCTTCAAAGACTCCCAGGTGCTTTGTCAATTCTTACACTGCACACTCCCCAACCCTCCTTCTTTGCCTCCTTCACTTGGAGGTCACACTTACAACTTATAATGTGGTCTGATGGCTCTCCCCACCTTCCCCAACCCCCTCCTGCTTTTCTCTCACACAGGCATTTCCCTGAAGAAATATTTCCCAAATGAATCGCAGTCTTAACATCATCTCCTAGAAAGACCTAGCCAGTGGTCGGCAAGCTCATTAGTCAACAGAGCCAAATATCAACAGTACTTCTTCAAAATAGACTCGCCCAGGCCAAAAACCGACTTCTGCGCATGGACCATGAAGTTTCAATCGCACTGTACTTGTGCCCGCACGTGGTATTTTGTGGAAGAGCCACACTCAAGGGGCCAAAGAGCCGCATGTGGCTCGCGAGCCGCAGTTTGCCGACCACGGACTAGACTAACACTGCACCTTAGGACAACTTGCATTGCTCATAACCTCTAGAATCTGCTGGTATTTCAACCTATGGTTCAACACCAGACAATTAGGACTTTACATCTTCCTCAGAGACAGAAGCCAGGTTCAGCCAAAGGGTATGGTCAATGGGCTCATTCTAGAACAGTGGCTATTGTTTCAGCTTCACACAGTCTGTTGCTGTACTGTCCGGCTGGTGAGCATTGACAGACCTTCAACAAACAAATGATGCATCCGCAGTATCTGGTCTCACACCCCATTGTTCAATAGGGGAGCAGAATGCCAGGATCTGGACTAGGAAACATTATTCAGATTCCCAGTTCACAGCACTTCCCATGACACAAAGCATTTCTCTCTCACCAACATGGCCCAGCCATGGGTCGACCAAAAACATCTTGTTTTCTATTTAGGGTAAGATCCTCAAAATCCGAATCTGAATGCATTGAATGTGCTCAGGGAAGCTTTCCCTCCCAGCCTGTGAAAGATTTGAAATGCATTCCTGACATTTGAAAAGGACTGGCTTGGTTTTGAAAATGAGAATGACATTTGGGAAGACAGGTTTTGGTTTTGATAAGACCGCATAAAATTGTGTTGAGAGGGTACAGTCCCTCTCTCTGGGTTCCCAAGTCTGTTCCCTCATCAGGGATACTTTTTTTTTTTTTTAATCCTCACCCAAGGATATTTTTCCATTGATTTTTAGAGAGAGTGGAGGAGAGAGGGAAAGACAGAGAGAAACATCCATGTGAGAGAAACACATCAGGGCTACTTTTATTCCAGTTGCTGATTTGCTAGAATCCAAATCATGAGAAATCTGGATTCACAGAGTCCTAAATGAGATTGGGGGAAAGTGATTGCCAAGGGCTTCTGGTCTATCTCCTAGGGGATGGGGAGGCGGGGGAGAGAATGCTAAGTCTCCCCACAAGTTTCTCACACTCTAAGTCCTTCAAAAGCCAAAGGACCACATCCCAGGCACAGCACGCATGGAAGGTATGTGATGAGCTGCCCATGAGGGCTTTCAGGCTGCTCCTTGTAGCTGAAATCATGAACACACTCTGAAGAGGGTAAAGCCCAAAGCACTTTGATATAATGGTTGTGAAACCGTAGTGCTATTTCTATTTTCTAAAACTGTCTTGTTGCAATATGGTTGGTACAAAATATAAATTCTAGAGGGAAAATAAGATAAAGTGGTAAAAGACAAAGCACCATTCTTTTGTATTCTATCCCCTGGTCTTGGTGGCTGTGATCACTGGCATATGCTGAGATAAGTGAGTGCCTGTGGGATTTTGTACCCAGCACGAAATGTCACAAGATGCTGGTCCTATGGGAACCCTGCAGAGAAGGGCCTTTGGAGGTCAGCTCTCTGCAGTTAGGCTGTGTGGTGCTGCCTGGGTGACCCAAATATACCAGGACTTACATCACAAGCCCATCTCGTCTCTGTCTTTTTCTAAGGTGAGATTTCTATAATCATTAATAATCTTAATAAGAATTAAGACAGCAATAAATTAAGACAGCAGTGATAATGTAGCTTATCTAAAGCATTTAGAATCAAGTAAGTGGAGAGAAAAATTGGACTTCTGCCATTGTAGTCTAAGGTGGAACCCGTCAAGAATGACCTAGAAGGATTAAGAAGAGTTCCCATTGTCTCTTTCAGCAATTCCTTACAGTTACTGATTTGCCAGAATCCAAATTTCTATTTGTCCTCAATCTAACACTTCTCCCTGAGAATGTGGCTCCTTTGGGGATTTTGAGTGTCTGCATAGGATGAACGGGGGAGGGTGTGGGATGATGTTTCTGTCCCCTGCTTTATAATATGCTTTGATTCCAACATCAACAGCTGGAAGAAGTTCTAGTAGATTTAAAACCTCAGAAGAAGGAACATGAGTTAGGAATTAATGATAAATACTAAAACTTTATAGCTGAGTGATAGCTGTTTCTATACTACTGTGTCTTTGTCCAGGTTTCTATACAAATGTCAACCAGGATTATGGCAGTCATGTTATATATGCTGCAGCATTTACTATTAGGTGCCTACATAAAAATAATGTCAGTGGGAGCACCTAGATCCACCTCTATTTTTTTGTAACATTTTTAAATTGAACTTTTTGGGATCACATTGGTTAGAAAAAAATTATAAGTTTCAGATATACAATTCTATAATAAATCGCCTGTGTATTGTGTTGTGTGTTTACCACCCCCCACACCTCTTTCCCTCTGGCAATCACCATACTGCTGTCTGTATCCGTGAGTATTTTTACTTTGCTTTGCTTAATCCCTTCACCCTTCTCACCCAATCCCCTCTCACAGCTGTCAGTCTGTTCTCTGTATCCATGAGTCTGTCTCCACCTTGTTTGTTAGTATATTTTGTTCATTATATTCCACATATAAGTGAAATCATTTGGTACTTAACTTTCCCTGACTGGCTTATTTCACTTAGCACAATAATCTCAAGCTCCATCCGTGCTGTCACAAAAGCTAAGATTTCTTTCTTTCTATGGGTGAGTAACATTCCATTGTGTAAATGTACCACAGCTTTTGTATCCACTCATCTACTGATGGGCACTTGGGCTCCTTTCAAATCTTGGCTATTGTAAATAACACTTCAATGAACATATCGGTACATATATTCTTTCAAATTAGTGTATTGGATATATTCCCAGAAGTGGAATTGCTGGGTCATAAGGCAGTTCCACTTTTAATTTTTTGAGGTAACTCCATGCTGCTTTCAATAGTGGCTGTACCAATCTGCATTCCCAACAACAGTGCATCAAGGTTCCCTTTTCTCCACATCCTGGCCAACACTGTTGTTTGTTAATTTATTGATGATAGCCATTCTGGCAAGTGTGAGGTGATACCTCATTGTGGTTTTAATTTGCATCTTGATGATTAATGACAATGAGCATTCTTTCATATATCTATTGGTCATCTGTATGTCTTCTTTGGCCATTTCTTAATTGGATTATTTGGTGTTGAGTTTTATAAGTTCCTTATAAATTTTGGATATTAAGCCCTTATCAAATGTATTGGTGAATATGTTCTCCCATTCAGTGGGTTGTCTTTTCAGTTTGTTGATGGTTTCCTGTGCTGTGCAAAAACATTTTAGTTTGATGTTTGTCCCGTTTGCTTATTTTTCTTTTGTTTTCCTTGCCTAAGGGAGATATATCAGAAAAAATATTGCTATAAGAAATGTCTGAGACTTTACTGCCTAAGATTTTTATTGTTTTGAGTCTAACATTTAAGTCTTTAATCCATTTTGAGTTTATTCTTGTGTATGGTGTAAGAAGGTAATCTAGAAAAAAAAATTCAAGAGGAGGGAAGACTCCAAAGTTCATTTTATGAGGCATTATCCTAATTCTAAAACCAGATAAAGACACTACAAAGAAAAAAAAATTATAGACCAATATTGCTGATGAAAATAGATGCTAAAATCCTCAACACAATATTAGCACACTGGTTATAGCAATACATTAAAAAGATCATACACCAAGTTGGACTTAATCCAGGCATGCAAATTGGCATAATATCTGCAAATCAATAAATGTGATAAATAAAATGAAAGATAAAAACCACATGATCATATTAATAAATACGCAGAGAAAGCATTTGATAAATCCAGCACCCATTTATGATAAAAACTCTCAGCAAAGTGGGAATAGAGGGAACATATCTCCACATAATAAAGACCATATATGGTAAACCCACAGTCAACATAATATTCAATAGGAAAAAAATGCATTTCCCTTAAGATTGGGAACAAATCAGGGATGTCCACTTTCATCACCTTTATTCAGCATAGTACTGGAAGTCCAAGCCACAGAAATCAAAGAAGAAGAAGAAGACATAAAAGACATCTAAATTGGAAAGGAAGAAGTAAAACTTCCATTATTTGCAGATAATATCATACTGTATATAGAGAACTCTAAAGAGTCCACCAAAAAGGTACTAGAACTGATAATTCAGTAAAGTTGCAGGATACAAAGTAAATATCTGTATATCAGTTATATTTTTTAAGTATGTTTTTATTGATTTCATAGAAGAAGGGAGAGAGAAATAGAAAGATCAATGATGAGAAAGAATCATAGACTGGCCGTCTCCTGCATGCACCACACTGGGGATTGAGCCCGCAACCTGGGCATGTGCCTTGACCGGGAATCAAACCCATGACCTCCTGGTTCATAGATCCACACTCAACAACTGAGCCACACTGGCTGGACCCTTCAGTTGTATTTTCGTATACCAATAATGAACTATCAAAAAGAGACACTAAGAAAACAATCCCATTTACACTTGCTTCAAGAAAAAAGAATACCTAGGAATAAATTTAATTAAGGATGTAAAAGATATACTCAGAAAATGGGGAGGCACGAAATAAAGAAATTGAAGAAGATACAAATAAATGGAAGCATATACCATGTTCATGGATAGGAAGAATTAACATAATTAAAATGTCCATACTACCCAAAACAACCTTTAGATTCAACACAATTCCTATCAAGATATCAATGGTATATTTCACAGATCTAGAAAAAATATTCCAAACATTTATATGGAGCCACACACACACAGAAAACAATCACAAAAGCCCCAAATAGCAACAGAAATCTTGAGAAAGAAGAACAAAGTTGGAGGAATCATGCTACCTGATACGAAACTATACAATAAGTCCACTGTGATCAAACAGCCTGTACTAACATAAAAACAGAAATATAGAGCAATTTAACAGAATAGAGAGCCAAAAAATAAACCTATGCACTTATGGTCTATTAATATTTAACAAGGGAGGCAAAAACATACAATGAAAGGGGTAAAGACAGCCTATTCCAGTGATGGCGAACCTTTTGAGCTCGGCATGTCAGCATTTTGAAAAACCCTAACTTAACTCTGGTGCCGTGTCGCATATAGAAATATTTTGATATTTGCAACCATAGTAAGACAAAGACATACTTTTGATATTTATTTTATATATTTAAATGCCATTTAACAAAGAAAATCAACCAAAAAAATGAGTTCGCGTGTCACCTCTGACACACGTGTCATAGGTTTGCCATCACTGGCGAATGTCCGTCCTGCTGGCCATATAAGGCCCGCAAAATGATTTGGTTCTGGCCCTGCCAAGGCATTAGAGATGAGTTAAATGTTTGACCAAATATAGCAGGCTAATTTTTAAGTTGACAATTTTGTATGGCCTGCAAATGATGTTATAAATATCCAAACGGCCCTTGGCAGAAAAAAGGTTCCCCACCCTGCAATAAATGGTACTAGGAAAATTAGATACTAGTACATGCAAAAAAATGAGACTAGACCACCTTCTTACACCATTAATGTTTTATCCTTAAGTTTGCAGGCCCATTTTTACCAGATTTTAGCACTGTTTGCATGGCCCTGTCATTTCTGCACACAGATAGAATCAGCTGTGACATTCTCATGACACAGCACATCTGCCAGAAGCCAACGGCTGCAGGGTGTTTCTCTTGATCCGCTGTATCCCTTTAATGAGGTCTCTTACTATCAAAAACATCAGCAGCTAAGGAAAACTGTTGGACATCTAGCTGGGGCACATTTGGAGGATGAAAGTAGATGTCTCTCCGGGTGCCCTTGTGGTCCCACATTGTGCTGTCAAAACCAGGGAGTAGATTAGCCATGTCATTTTAGGGCAGAAAGTAACATTTGATCCAGGGTTCCGGTAGTCTTTGGGTTTACCACTGTTCATCACAGCAGTGTGCGGCTTTCCTTTGTTTTGGAGTATGGACCTCTGTTCAGAACAATGATGACAACATGGTTCATTTAATGAAGAGCTTACTATGTGCCTGGCACGATTGCTAGAACTTTATATGAACTCATTTGAGCCCTATAATTCTCTGAGGTCCATGCTATTGTTATCCCCATTTACAGATGGGGAAACCAAGTAAAGGGTAAATCATTTGTTACTGGCTCATTAGAGGAAAACCTGGCCACAAGCCTAGGTCATCTGGCTGCAGAACCAGGGTGCTCCTCCTCTCACTGTGAGGGTACTTCCCCATCTCTCTCAGGGGGATGTTTATACTCAGAGTTGCCAGGGCCTGATGCCGTGCCTTTTAAAAATAAAGATGATGAAGGGGTTTGGAAACTATGCAATATGAGGGGTGTTTGGAACAAGTAAAGAATGAATTAAATGACTAGTCAGAAAACACAGGAAGTGGCTCTGTAAACTGCCTTCAAATGCTCAAGGGGTTCTCATATGGGCCAGGCTCACTTCAGTTCCCTCTCCCAGAAGAACTGGGATGAATGCGCAGAAGCTTCAGGAAAATCAAATTCATTTTTTTAAATCCTCACTTGAGGATATTCTTATTAATTTGAGAGTGAGAGGAAGAGAGAGAGAAACATTGATGTGAAAGAGAACATTGATCGGTTGCTTTTAGTCTGTGCCCAGACTGGAATCCAACTCACAAACTTTTGGTATATGGGACAACACTCCAACTAACTGAGCCACATCGGCCACAGCTCAAGTACATTTTTGAACACTCAGAATGAACTAGGATGGAAGAACAGCTATGAATGGTAATAAGCTCCTCATATCATGTATGTCCTGTAGTGGAGGCTACAACACCTGCTGTGCATCAGGGCAGGAGGTTGAACTGGGTGACCTCCAGGATCAAGTCCAACTCCGAGATTACAGTTGGGTGATTTTACCACTTCAGAAATGGGCTAAGTTAAATTTCAACAGACACCTCTTGAGATTCATATTCTATTAGGCACAACCCTTTTGGGAAGCTTCTAGGGGAAAAGGTAGGGTGGAAAGAACACAGAGCCACAATTTAGAGAATAAATGTCGGGTCCTTCCCCCGCCATCTACATGTATGAATGACCCTGCTCATGTGCATTACTCCTCACACCCTTAATTTTTATAGCTTGGAAATGGAGGAAAATGGGCATCAACATTTTGGGAAGTTCTAAAATAGTGATAACTGGCTCTGAAAGTTTTTTGACTAAACATGTTATTTGGAAAATGGAATGAAACAAAGTTATCCTGCCCATAGCAGTCTGGCCAATGGTGAAACTATTGTATAAGGAGGTCTGTAGAAGATCATTTCTGTACATTTTCTGAACATTGAATTTGCCAATAGACTTTGTGCCTCTTTGTATCTTGTTATAAAGTGAAGGTTTTCTCAGCAATTTCTTTTTCCTTCTCTCTTGTCTTATTCTGCACCAATAAAACTAGTTTGTCATCTTGACCTATCCCTCTGGCTGGGATAGTCTAGTGTATTCCAGCTTACTGCATTCCCAGCAATAATAGTACAGCTTTACTGTAATTGATTTTCATTCTTCTATGCAAAACGAACATTTTTAAAAAGCATTATATCATGCATGTCCTATAGTGGAGGATATAACACCTGCCGAACACCAAGTTGTTTTTTTGTCCTACCTACAGAAAACTCTCATTCTGCTTAGATCCTTCTGTAAGTCAATTTGTGCTTCAAGTGTCATATTTTGGAGACAACAAGTTAATTCATAAGCATTTGTAGTCTGCTTTGCAAGCCTCCTCCATGGCATAACATGCTCACAATACACTTCCCATGTTTTAAAAGGAATTTTCCTCTAGATCATTATTATAATGTGCTCTGAAGGCAGGGCGTATATATAAGATCTCCACATATCCATATCTATTTTTAAAAAACACCGGATTAGTTCACTTAAACAACAACAACAAAACTCATTCTAATCACCAACAACAACAAAACTCATTCTAATCGCTTTTGGCATTGGGCCCTTTTACCCAAATCTTGATAATGAGAAACTGACATGAAAACAGACCTAATCATCCTACTACCCAACACCTGAGGCTTGGAGCCTCCCACTCCAAGGCTTGGGGAAAATACACATCACACCATCCAAGGATGAGGCCCCTCCCAAAAAATCTGCAGTACATATATCAAACGCTCCTCACACCATTTCAAAAAAATAGAAAATTAATTTTGTCTCAAAATATTTTCTCCCAAGTATAGGGGAAAAGGGCTTGCGCTGTGGGATCCAGTGCTTCAATACATGTGGCTACTGAGAAAGTTTTCCCTCCACTCAAAGGCAGGGTGCACATCTGTATTGTGGTTAATTTAGCTTTCATATCGAATGATGGGAATGACAAAGAAGGCTTACCAGCTAGTTTCTAAAGACCAAAGGATAAAAAGCTGAATGAAAATGCTAAGAGGTTTAGCAAACAAATTGTTTGCCATTTGGGAGCGACAGGCTAGCCAAGAAAATGCCCCTTGGTTGAAATCAATTAAAAGGAACCAAACATTGACCCCACAGAAGGAAGCTTAAATATCCCACCTACCCAGTAATGGTCCCAATGGAGCTGCAAAGCCCTGGAGACCTCATGAATATTCTAAAAATTTAAAATACAAAAAAGAAAGAGCAATGGGGAGGAGGAGAGAGGTCTTTGCTTCTCAACAATTGTGGCTCTCCTGTGGTTTTGCATAGCTTTCCAGGATTCGCTTTCCAAGCTCTTTATTGAAATTGCTCAGGTCTTTAACTGATCTCCTGCAAGGGCTCAAAAGCCTTAAGCTAATTACATTTGGCTGAGATATGCTTGATGAGATGGGAAAAATATAAAGCTGTTGAAAGGGTGAAAAATCTCTAACCATCTGCTGGTGGTGTTACTAAAAGAACAATAGAGGGGAAGGAAGAGGGCAGCCAGCCAGAGTGATAAGGTTCGGGATTTCTTTAATTACTGGGTCAATGATTCTATCACTGCTTGGAACATCAGGATAGGCAGACCAAACAAGTTTAGGGGACGAAGCAACACCAGTGACTAGCAAATAAGCAAAGCCAAACACTGATACAATATAAGGATGCCTTTCAGAGGGAGAAAGAAGAATTAGGTCAGCTTAGATTGGAAAGGCATTTCTATTTAGAAATCACTGGTAGTTTTTGGAAAGGAGAGAAAGATGTGCTTGTAAATTGGAATTAGGTTTCAGAACAACCCCTCTGCTTCTTTTCAGGTTATCGGCGCGCTCAAAGGCAGTTTCAGATGGAGCCCTGGTGACGTGCGTCCTCTCTGATGCGTCAGCCAGACAGTTGCTTCTGTTTTACTTGGCAATCCGGGTGAGCAGCCTGCCTTCAGCTTTCAAATCAATGCCCCAGGTGTTGCTTCAATATGGCAAACAGCTTATGTGCATTGCTCTAAATGCCCTGTTCAGTTTCTCCTTTTATTTTTTTAAATAATGAATCCCCTCACATTCAGCTGAGAAAATGTTAGATTTTGGAAGACAAACTGACTTAAATCAGTTAGGGACTGCTAAATCAAAGTTTTTTTGTTTTGTTTTTTTCACTTTGTGTAGGGTAACTCCTGTAAGTTGAGCAGCAGTGATACCTCCAATCTTATTTTTGTTCTTTCTTCAAACTTTGCAGAGGAAATGTCATTTTCTTTCATGTTATTCCATCTTGCTTCTGTGTCTGAAGGTGGGTAAAACTACTAAGATAACAAGGAGATGTTTTTTGTTTGTCTTCTATTCACTTTTGATCAAAATCAGGGAAAAAATGACTTCAGTGGGGAATGCATTTTTTTTTCAGATAAACAACTCAAATGCTGTGCATTCTCAGATACACAAGTTAGAATGTTCTTGGAGTAGCCCGGGTCTGCTTTCCAGTGGACAAGCACAGTCTCTTTGTTCTCTCTTCCTCGTGCTCTCAGACGTCACTGTGGGAGGGACAAACTGTGCCATGGACCACAGGAGAACACTTGTAGGCAGAGAGGCTTACAAGCAGGTGATTTCAGACACACTGGGGTTTGAGTTGGGAAGAGGTCCCCATCCTACCACTACTCTCCTATGCTCAGTGTCCCATATGCAGGTCCTGGGAGTCCACGATGATGCTAAAAGGCCTCCCATGATGCCTTTGTCCATCAGATGAGTGGATAATAAACAAAGGCTTTGCTAATGGTTCTTAAAGTGCGATCCCTGGACCAGCAGCATCAGCATCTCCTAGGAACTTGTCAAAAAATGCAAACTCTTGCCTGCCCACCATCCCCAGTCAAAAAATGCAAACTCTTGCCTGCCCACCATCCCCAGATGATTTGGATCTGCTGAGAAGGGAGTATGTTCTATGTGATTTATCTATCTATCTATCTATCTATCTATCATCTATATGATATCTTTGTCCTGTTTAAACAACCACCCTCCAACAAAAATAAGGCAGAGGGAAAGGTTGAGGGATTAAACAACTACCCTCCAACAAAAATAAGGCAGAGGGAAAGGTTGAGGGATTTTCAAAAAGAATAGTCTAAATTTGGATACAAAATACTAGAGTTGTGGTGCCATTCAAAATGTGGTCCACAGACCAGTAGCATCACCATAGCCTAGAAAGAAGCTAGACAGAATTGTAGATTCCAAGGCCAACTAAGACCTACTGTATCAGAATCTCTTGGGCAGGGTCCCAAAACTGTTTCAATAAGCACTCTAATTTTTATACACACCTAAGTTTGTGAGCCACTGTGCTAAAATAATATACCGACAATATCTGTGGTTAGTTTGATCTTAAACTATTGGAAAAAGTTTAGAGTCAAGAGGTTATCAATTTCCAAATTGTAGTGTTACTTAGTTAGGGAGAGCCAAATTGGATAGAATGGTAAACGTGAATTTTATATATTTTATTTTCAAAAGTTATTGTTTGAAAATTAAGATACCTAGGAATAAACTTAACTAAGGAGGTAAAAGACCTGTACTCAGAAAACTACAGGACATTGAAAAAAGAGATAGAGGAATACATGAACAAATGGAAGAATATACTGTGCTCATGGATTGATAGAATCAACATCATTAAAATGTCCATACTACCCAAAGCAATCTATAGATTCAATGCAATCCCCATTAAGATATCAATGGCATATTTCACAGACCTAGAACAAACTCTCCAAAAATTCATCTGAAAAAAAAAAAAGACCCTGAATAGCTGCAGCAATCCTGAGAAAGAACAAAGTTGGAGGGATCACAATACCAGATATAAAGCTACTAGAGGCCTGGTGCATGAAATTTGTGCACTGGAGGGGGGTCCATCAGCCCAGCCTGCCCCCTCTCACAGTCCGGGAGCCCTCAGGGGATGTCCTACTGATGGCTTAGGCCCGCTGAGTGGGCCAAAGCCGCAGTCTGACCTCCCTCTGCGGGAGGCGACCAGCTGATCAGGGGAAGGCGCCACCCCCATCATCCCACTGTTGTAGCCGCTGCAGCCACCAAGGTGTTTTCATCAACATGGACTCCAGTCCCTTCACCACGAAAAAGTGACAACTTTCTTTAGGCATAAGATGTCTCTTTCATAGGATATGACATTTCTTTCTTTTATCCTCACCTGAGGATATCTTTCCATTGATTTTTAAGAGCATGGAAGAGAGAGGGAAAGACAGAGAGAAACATCAATGTGAGAGGGACACTTCAATTGGTTGCCTCCTGCATGAGCCCTGACCTGGGCGCTGGCCAGGGAGGAGCCTGAGAGTTGGTACATGCCCTTGATCAGAATTGAACCTGGACCCTGCAGTCCACAGGCCAAGGCTCTATCCACTGAGCAAAACCAGCTAGGGCAGGATATGACATTTCTTAGCACGTCCAGCAGTGGACCTTCATTTTTTCCTCCAGGAGCGAGGTGGAGAAACCCTATATTACCTTCTTGGATTCTTATTACCCAAGTTACCAAGAATGCTGCGAGTGGCATACAGGGAGCTTAGCCAATGAGCAATAAGAAAAGGTGTTTCCTCTGCAGCTCACACACAGAAGCAAAACTGCTGGTGCACTGTCTCCCAGCGGAGGCGGGCCCCCCTGTGTGTTGTGTCTCTGCTCTGGGCCTGCCCCCAGCCCCAGCCACGCTGCGGCCAGTGGGGCTGCCACACAGTCCCCTCCCACCCATCTGCACGCGCAGCCGCCTCCTGAGCCAGTCATGACTGTTATAGCGTCCCGGCTAATTTGCATATTACCTCTTTATATATATATATATATATATATATATATATAAAAGAGATAGAGGAAGACATGAACAAATGGAAGAATATACTGTGCTCATGTTCTCAAAACTGCCTGGTACTATCATCACAAGAACAGACATATAGACCAATGGAACTATAGAACCCAGAAATCAACCCAACCCATTATGCTCAATTAATATTTGACAAAGGAGGCAAGAGCATACAATGGAATCAAGACAGTCTCTTCAATAAACAGTGCTGGGAAAATTGTACAGATACATGCAAAAAAATGAAACTAGACCACCAACTTACACCGTACACAAAAATAAACTAAAAATGAATAAAGGTCTTAGATGGGAAACCATACAAATCTTATAAGAATCCACAGGCAGCAAAATATCAGACATATGTTGTAGCAATATCTTTACCGATATAGCTCCTAGGACAATGGAAACTAAGAAGAAAATAAACAAATGAGACTACATCAAAATAAAAAGCTTTTGCACAGCAAAAGAAACCATCAACAAAACAGCAAGAAAGCCCACTGCATGGGAGAACATATTTGCCAACGTTATATCCGATAAGGGTCTGATCTCCAAAATTTATAGGGAACTCATACATCTTTACAAAAAACAAACAATCCAATCAAAAAATGGGAAAAGTCCCTAAATAGACACATGCTCAAAGTCACTAATCATCTGAGAGATGCTAATCAAAATGACAATGAAGTACTATCTCACACCTGTCAGAATGGCCATCATCAACAAAGGACAAGTGCTGGTGAGGATGTGGAGAAAAAGGAACCTGTGTGCATTGCTGGTGGGAATGCAGACTGGTGCAGCTACTGTGGAAAACAGTATGGAGTTTCCTCAAAAAATTGAAAATAGGACTCACATTTGACCCAGTAGTCCCACTTCTAGGAATATATCCCAAGAAATCAGAAACACCAATCAGAAAGGATATAAGCACCCCTATGTTCATAGCAATACAATTTACAATAGCTAAAATTTGGAAACAACCTAAGTGCCCATCAGCAGATGAGTGGATTAAAAAATGGTGGTACATACACAATGGAATACTACACTGCTGTAAAAAAGAAAGAATTCTTACCATGGATGGACCTGGAGAGCGTTATGCTAAGTGAAATAAGCCAGTCAGAGAAAGATAAATATCACATGGTCTCACTCATTTGTGGAATATAATGAGCAAAATAATCTGATGAACAAAAATAGATCCAGAGACAGTGAAGCATCAAACAGACCATCCAACCATAGAGGGGAGTTGGGGGTGGGGGTAAGAGATTAACCAAAGGACTTGTATGCATGCAAATAAGCATAACCAATGGACACAGACACTAGAGGGGTGAGGGTATGTGCTGGGACATGGGAATGACGGGGAGAGGTCAATGGGGGGAAAAGCAGACATATGTAATACTTTAAACAATAAAAAATTAAAAATAAATAAAATTCTTTTGCAAAAAAAAGTTATTGTTTGAACTTTTATTTTCCCAGACCAGAAATTAGAAAATAGCTTTTTCTTTTCTTTCTTTCTTCTCTCCCTCTTTCATTGTTTTCTTTCTCTTTTCCTCTCCCTTTCTGTATTTTCCTAATGCCTTTACTGTAATTCCTTTTCTTTAAACCTCCTGGAGATGATAACTCTTCTACTGATTGTGCTCATAGTAATTAGATTTATCTGAATTAAATTCCACTTGTGCAACCAACAAAGACTGACCTTAAAAAGTGATGGGTCATTATAATAAAAAATGCTGCCTAATTTAGCATGGGTTATAGGAGGAGGAATAACTTTATGGCAATTCCCAACTAGAACATGGAAGGATACTGGAACCTCTGTTTTCTCTGGGGACCTATTAAGACAAGCCTAAATTTTTAAACATGGTTTAGATAAACTATGTTGAGAGGTAACATATTAGTTTCCCATTGTTGTTGTAACATTTCCATAGAGTTGGTGGTTTAACACAGCACAAATTTAATATCTTATAGTTCTGGAGGCCAGAAGTCTGAAATTGATCTTACGGGGCTAAAATCAGTATGTCAGCAGTTACCTTCCTTCTGGAGGCTCTGGCAAGAATCCATTTCCTTACATGTTTTAGTTTTTAGAGGCTCCTTCATCCATCTTCAAAGCTAGCATCATAGCATCTTGAAATCTCAAGTGCTCTCTGTCTTTCACACACACACATATTTTTTATGTCTATTACTTATCCTACTTATTTATATTTAATTACTAGTGGTTTTGCAAGTTTTATTTATTATAAACCTTATTGTATAAGGTTGTCTATACTTTAATGGAAAATAAGAAAAATGAATATTAATTTTGAACAGTATTCCCTTACATTAAAATTATATGTCCATATCTTAATAAGTTATGAACCATCCATCTCTTAATCCTGAATATTATTTTATGAACTATGTTCAAAAGAATATGAAGAACAGGTAAAATAATTTTTGAGGAATAAACTAAGTATGATAATGGAAACTTCTTTCTTTAAAATATGTCTCTAAGAAGAAATATTTGTGTTTTTTTCTACTAGTTTCAGTTAAAATCCAAGGCTAATAAACTATGACATCCCTGAAAATGAATAGACATGCTTCTGTGTCAAAAATGTAAGGTGTAAAAATGAGATGATATTTATTGTTTGGAAACATGACTGATTCATCTTGATAATATTTCCTTTAAAGATGAAATAAAGCGATCACATACAATCAGTCTAAATCCCTTGCTATTGTTGAAATGTTTACTTCACTTTTTTCTTTTTTTGTAAAATCATTGCAGCAGATGTTATAAAATAAATGTAGTGAAACAATCAAGCAGCAAGCTCCCTAATTGTTTCTGTCTTGATTATAAAAACACATTGAAAGGTAAATCCTCACAGTGAAATAAATGAAAAATATAATTAACATTCAAAGTACTCCGTATACCACCTGCTCTTTACATACTGTGCTGAAATGAAGGCACCTGATGTATAAAGAGTAATGAAAAGAAATTGGGCTTCCTTCGGAGACAAAGAGAAAAGTTGGACTTAAATTTGAAAGCAGATACTCTAATATCTGAGTTTAAGGTTATATGTTAATATTTGGGTTGACAAGATTTTGGTCTTTACAACAAAGTGTGTAAGTGAACACATTTACACATCCGTATTATTACAATCCCTGTCAACCCCACTCATTTTATGGATCAGACCTGTATCTGTTCTGTCACCTGATGGTCTTTCTGTAAAGATGTTATGATTGGGATGTTTAGTTCACGTCCTAATGCAAATCTCACTTGCAGTATATTCAGAGAAAGCAAAGCACAGTAGGTTCACTAGTAAGTAAAGGGAGCCCCCTTTTAAGTACAGCAGCAAAAAGAAATGTGTTTAAAGGAAACTTACATTTTTATTCTAAGGGAGAGAGATTACGTCACACCATCCATAGCCTGAAATTCTTAGGGCCCAAGCCACAGCCCTATAGGTCACCTCTACTGGAGGTTAACATCGGGAGAGCCATTTCCCCCCAGTCCACCAGTTTGGGGAGAGGTGGACAGAGAAGACTCTGTGCCTAAGAAGGGCAAGGCATTATGAGATAATCTTGTTTTCCCAGTTCTAGTGAAACACACATGTATATTGATAAACACTGCATCATTGAAGAGTTCCACATAGCAATGAGAGGCTTCACATTCAGGGTAATTTGGGCTACATTCACATAGATGCTATGCACTGCAGAGTTGCGGGGGCGGGGGGGGGGCAGAAATTTTTTTTTCTATTAAGGGCCAGATAGTAAACATTTTAGACTTTGTGTGTTCTAATAAAATTTTATGGACACTAAACTTTGAACTTAATGTAATTTCCATTTCTTATAAATTATTATTCCCCCCTCCCAACCATTTAAAAAGGTGAAAACCATTCTTAGCTCACATGCCATAGGAAAAGGGGCAGCGGGTCACTTTGGCTTATGGGTCATAGTTTGCTCACCCTTGCTATTCTTGCTCACCCTGATCATTCTTCAAAAATGGTTTCACTTCATCTTTTCCGCAACTCCAAGAAGCATGAGGATCAGTACATCTCTCACTGAAGAGGAAACGGAGGCTCCGAGGGTCTTAAGAAGCTAACTCTTGGTTATAGCTAGGCAGTGGCAAAGCCAGAACTAAAAAACAGATCTTCTGAATCTTCATCCTATCACACACTCACACACACTCACACACACACACTCTTTATAGGGTTCATAGGGAATAGTGAGAAAAAAAATCAGAAAAAAAATGAATTATATATACACAGTGTTCCTTAGTATCTGCTGGGGATTGGTTCCAGAATCACTTCCCCACCCTGCCCCCAGGATAACAAAATCTGCAGATGCTTAAGTCCCTTAGCTCTTAGTATCCACAGTTCTATATCCTAAGCCTAAAGACAGGATAATTTATACTTGTTGTTAGCCTGCACTTCACTTTCTACTTGTCTATATCCTTTTTTTTTTTTTTTTCCTTTTGCCCCAAAAGACCTTAGACCAGTGGTTCTCAACCTTGGCTGCACATTAGAATCACCTGGGAATCTTTTTAAAATCCTGATTTCTGGGCCTCATCCTCCGGAAATTCTGTTCTTTGTTATGGGGTGAGGCCACAACATTAGTAACAAGAAACAGAATTTCCAGAGGATGAGGCCCAGAAATCAGGATTTTAAAAAGATTCCCAGGTGATTCTAATGTGCAGCCAAGGTTGAGAACCACTGCCTTAGACCATAATATAACTTCAGTCTCTGTCAATTTTGGTCAACCTTAAGTAAATAGAAAAAGGATTACTATTTCATATTATACTAGAGTCCCAGTGCACTGGTGGGGTTCCTCGGCCTGGCCTGTGGGGATCGGGCCAAAACTGGCTCTCCGACATCCCCTGAGGGGTCCTGGATTGCTAGAGGGTTGTTTTCAGGTGAGGCACCCCAGAATTGGGCTCCCTCCTCTCTGGTTCCAGGTGTGTCACCTGAGAACCGCCGCTGCCAAATGACCACAGCTTGACAGCTCCTGCATTGAGCGTCTGCCCCCTGGTGGTCAATGCATGGCATAGCTACTGGCCACTGGCCAGTTGCATGCATATATATATCTACACTAATAAAAGAGAAACATGGTAATTAGCGTACGACCGCTACCCTTTTCATTGGCTAATCAGTGAGTATATGCAAATTAACTGTCAGCCAAGATGGCAGCCGGCAGCCAGGAAGCTGGAAGCGAACATGAGGCTTGCTTGCTGCGGTCTCCAACGTTCCCCGCCTCACTTGCCGGCCTCTTAGCTGCAACTCTAAGCAACTATGTACTATGTTGCAAATAAGAAGCTAAACAAAACCCCAGAAACCAGCCAGACTGAAAGCGAGCCGGACCGCAACACTGTATCGATGTTTTCAGCAGCGAGGCCTCAGAGCTAAAGCTGGCCCAAAATAAAAAAAGAAAAAAAAAAGAAAACAAGGAGCGGTTGGAAGCTTCAGTCACTCGCCAGCCGGAAAACAGCCCTCAGCCCCTCACCCAGACTGGCCAGGCACCCCAGTGGGGACCCCCACCCTGATCCAGGACACCCTTCAGGGCAAACCAGCCAGCCCCTACCCATGCACCAGGCCTCTATTCTATATAGTAAAAGGGT